>NC_140513.1:58414552-58919552 GCF_964339955.1 Pipistrellus hanaki | reverse complement strand
AATATTTATATAAAAGAAAATAGAAAGAAGTTTGGAATGATTCTGGAAAGAATTAAAACAAAACAAACTGAAGAGATAAATAGTTCAGTTGATGAAAAGTCATATAAAAGGTGCTAGCCAAACATGATTTCATTTTAAGGCCAATCAGCAGTCATTAAAGGATATTCGATAGGAATGTATTTGCATACGAACAAAGAATTAGTGGACATTTTTGATACCAGCAGGGTGTTAAGGAGTTGTTTTAGATGGACAAAGAGCTTGTGCCCACCCACAATAATTTAAACATACATATTGAAAACCTACTGTAAGAAGTGCAGATATTTTATTTAATAATATTTTGCCAGGATGCAATTTTACTTTTGTTATCTTTATCTTTACTGGTAAGAACACTGAGTTAGGAAGTGGCAAATGTGTAGTCCAGGATTACATAGTTCTGAAGTGGCTGGGCAGGAAATAAAACTGAAATCTTTAACTTCAAAATCTAGGTCTTTCTCTTATCTACTGCCATGCTTCTAGCCAAATGTGAGGAGAAGCCGAATCATTTAACCCAAGGGTAATTGATTAAAATTTTAAATTCAAGGGAATGAATATCAGTTTTATTAAGGCAAGATGACTTGCTTTTAGCATCTGAAGATTTTTGCATTATGTTCAGTTTCATGGGCATGGATTTATAGCTATAAGCCTGCTTTTTCTCTTCCGTTATAAAATTATTCCCATTTATCCTCCATAATGCCCATGCATTTTTATGGCTACAATCCACAAATTCTCCTTCTCTCTTTAACGATATACATTCTGGCAATCTTCGAGGCCTTTCTCACACATTCTAGTTCTGGGACCCACTGGTTTTATTGGATTACTCCAACAGTGACATTATTCTGTAGGCCTGTACATTAGGATGATGTATCAGAGTAATTCTAATGCAGTTATTCTAGTTTGATTTAGGTTGTAATCCTAAAACATTATCTAGGTGTAACACTGAAGCAATCTCTGAGGACAATTTTGTTCATTGCCATGAGGAAAAGGAAAGTCCTATTTCATGCATTATTATTAAAGAGGTAGCAGCCCTTTTAATTTGGCAAAGCTCATGGTTTTAATTGCTAAAAGTGACAAATGGCCTCCAGCTTGCATTATCCAGCATGAAGAGAAACAAAAGGAAATGATGCAAAGAATGCAACTTTGGCCTAGAACTGAGTAGTGTCTTGATGAGAGTGGAAAAAATTCTAGCAATTGCTTAACGGAGCTACCAATTACTGTCCTGCTACATAGAAGAGACCATACATTTGAAGGGATTTCGGCACAGTTAAAGGATGTAAGCACAGCACTTTTATAAAACACAGCTCAGAGAAAATAATGTCAGGCTCTCACAAGTGACTGAGCATGCTATTAAAGCAAATGAAAACCCTAGGGTAGCAGTATTTACTTGTATTAAGATGGAAACACCTACAGTGCCCAGATTTGAGTACTTACAATTTTATCTTGGTGGCATTTATTTGATCACTAGTAGCCCTGTGCACGAATCCGTGCACCAGTAGGTCATTGACACCCTCCTGTAGCTCTCCACCCACTTCCCCCATCCTCCACACCCTCCCCCCCCCCCAATAGTTGCTGCCCTGCCCCCTCCTGTAGCTCCCTGCTGCCCACTTTGTAGTTTGCTGCCCCACCCTCCTGCAGATCCATGATCCAAGATAGGGTTATTATGCCTCAGGGCATAATGGATAATTACCATATTCCTCTCTTATTATATAGGATGATTCAACCAGAGATTAGTAAAATACAAGGCAGAGAGCAGCTTCTGTTCCGTATTCATATTCTAATGCTTCTGAGTTTATCCCAGCAATCAGGTCGGTGTTTTCCTTTATTATTGTCATCCAGATCTGGGCTGAAGACCTGTCTGCAGAGCCATGGTCCCACAGTCAAAGTCTGAGAACTTTCGGTCATAGAGAACATACAGAGCAGTTTTTCATATATTTTTGTTATAACAATTTTCAAATACTAATAAGAGTTTAAAGAATTGTAGTGTAGATATCCCTATATACCCCCAATAGATTTAACATCATAATTTGTATGTTAGCTTTGCCTCTGTGTGTGTACACATACACAAAACTATAATTATTTTTGTGGCTATAATTATTCTGAACTATTTGTAAAGAATTTGCTGATATAACTACATTATGTCCCTAGATATGTCAGCATGCATATGCTAAGAAAAAAGGACTTTCTTTCATATAATATTATGTAGGATATATAATTACAACTAAGAAAATTAACAACAGTTACATATTATAAGCCAATATGTACACAATATTCAAAATTTCTCAATTACCTTTGATTTATTTTCCAAACCAAAATTCAAGCAAGATGTACATATTACATTTTTTCATTAATAATTTTTGTTTTTTAGAACAGTGTTAGGTTCACAGCAAAATTAAACAGAAAGTAGAGTCTCTGACATATTATGTATTTTAAAAATGTTTTCTCTTAATCTCTCTTAATGTAAAAAATAATCTTTTTCCCCCTAATGACATGATCTTTTGAAGAAACCAAGGTGTCATAGAAAGTCCTATATTCTAGATATGTCTACATAATTCTATTTATCTTATTTTCTGTAAACAGGAAAATAGCTCTTGATTACATTCAAGTTATACTGTTTTTTTTATAACAGCACTTTTTAAAATTGAAAACACTCCTTATCAGCATCACATCAGAGTCTCACATGTCAGCTTGTCAAGATATTAGTGATGTTAAGTTGGATCACCTGTTTAAAGTATAACTGTACGTTTCCTCACTTCACACATCTAATTTTTTCCTATGTGGTTTCTGGGGTGATACTGTGACACTGTGGGAATATCTTTTCCCCCAAGAATTTTTTAATCTAATGGTTTTCAATGCACTACTGAGTCATACCTGACACAATGGTGGGAATTGCAAGTTAGTTATTTATAATTCTATTGTTCTTTTAAAACTGATTAGTTGACATTACTTTTTCCTGATACTGTGTCATATTTAAATCCAAATCATTCAATTGTTCCTTTGAAAAGGATATAAAGGATTTGTTGCCACATTAGGGTGAGATGAGCACTCATTTGTTTGTTTACAATACTAATTTGGGGGAGGTTATTTACTTTTTTGTAAAATTTATTTTGGTTTTATAATAAATTGAGCTCACAAAAAATGTTGTAATTAAAAATCAAGGGATATTGAAAATTAATTATTTTCTGCAATTTGAAGTATTATTTAATTACTTAGTTTGAGAATAAAAAATCTACATTTTTTAGCACTTAATGGGTAATTTGTAAATTCACAACTATCATTATAATAGAAATCACCATTTTGCAGAAGAGAAAGCATAGAAGAAAAGTATATGGTTAAACATATTACCTTGATTTATTTTTAGTTACTAAATACCTGTCAGAGCCAAGATTAGAACCTAAATATTTCTCCCTTCAGGAAAGCTTTGCTTTCTGTAGTGTTCCTTAGTCGCTCTTTTGTACAGAGTCATGAGCTTCATACATTATTGTATGTTAATCTTTCCAATGTACAAAACTAAGGTAGACTTGCAAAGTGGATTTGATTAGGGTTTTAAAATAAATCCACTGTTTTGTTTTCACTCAGGTATGGTGAGGCCAAGAGATTAGGGCACTATTGTCATTGAAAAAGCGTTAGTTACTCACAGTTCCTAAGAGGAAAGGTCATGCCACAGCCCTCAGGGCACATGGGGAGGCACCCAGAGGGGTCCCTCTTCAGGAGAAAGGAGAAAGCATGAACCAGAGGCTTTTTGAACGTGGTCTTCACAGAAAGAAGTGGGCAATGCAGGGTAAGCAAGCTGAGCCAGGCTAGGGTTGGGTAGTCTGAATAATTCCAGTGGCCTCTGGACTATATGAGTGCCCAGCTCTGGGTTGTTTGCAGGCAGAAGGATAGTGTACTGGAACTATGGGAACCTGATAAAAGGAGGCAGACAGAGAGTGGAGTATGGATTTAGGGTTGGTTGGTTTACATTTAAAAGGCATGCTTACTGGCAAGTTGTTTGCTATCTCCAGGAGTTAGCTATCCCTGAGAGGGGCAGTCCCTCCCTGAGTCTGCAAAGGCCCAAGACCTCAAGATATCATAAAACACAATAAACTAAAAAACAATTCACAATGAACATTGTTCAAAAGTTAAGAAACTATAGGTGAATGGGTTATATTTCCCTATAACATTGTTTAATAGTGTGAGATTCTACACTATGCTAACACTTCACCTTAGCTAATGCAAACTTATACATCACACATCATCTAGAAGTATTAAACCCCATTTTATATCAGGTGATTTGTCTATATCAGGAACTGCATTTTGTTTTTGATCAACACAGAAGTATAAAATACATCAACACAGAAGTATGTTAGAAAAATATTGCCAATAATACAACCATAATTTTATTTTTAGAGAAACCTAAATATTAGCTACATGAAACCAGCAATTTTATTGTACTATAGTTCATTGTGCTGTGTATTAGCATATGGGTTCTCAATGTTTCAGTACTTTCATTGGAAAAGATTAATGTTTGTATATCTACTCAATGCATACTTTCTGTGTTCTATAAACATCCATAATAATAAAAATATAATATGCTAATTAGACCAGACAACCTTGCATACAAAGCCTAGGCTGTGAGGGAAGCCTGGGTCCTGGAGGCCAGAGGGAAGCTGGTGCCAACAGCCAGGGGAAGGAAGGTCTACTCTTTCACAAATGTTGTGCTTTGGGCCTCTAGTTTAATATAGTTTATAATATTGTCATGATAAAGAGATAACATTTGCTCCAAAAAAAGGTAAATAAAATATTTATTAAACTTTCACACCAATGTGTTTATTAATTTTAATAACAATTCCGTTATTGGCAGAGAATGACAGCTCTACATTTATCAGATGTCAATGGCAATGATGTGAGATTCATAGAATGGTAGGTGACTTCCATCTGGGCAGCACTGGAGCAGCTGCCAATGTGTGAGATCCAACAGAGGACACAGACAGCAGTGCTGGAAAGCAGCAGGCTGCCTCTCATCTTGTTGGGCAAACAGAATATTTTGGGCTCCACCAACAAGTCAATGGAACTAAAATAAATCTATGGAAATCAAACTAGTTTCTATTGATGCTTACAATTTTATTTTTAACACCTAGGATATTCGTATGGGAATAATAAAAAAAATCACTTTTCTGGCATTTACGTGACTGCTTACCGGATCTGTGATAAGGTTTGGAATACTTTCTGCTCTGAACAACCATTTCTCTAGAAAACAGACTAGCTCATGGCCACTGGGGTCAGGTTTCCCCACCAAAGTTTCTATATGCCAGGCATTCAGTTAGGTTTGTTCTGTTTCTTCCATTTAATATCTAATGAGATATGCCTTGCATGCTCTGGCTTTCCATAAACAGGATTAAAAAATAAATAAATAAACTATAGATAAGTCAATAGAAATTCACAATTTCTGTTGTTTATTTGGTTTATTGTTGCTCTTTAGTGAAACCTAACCTCACTCAAAAACAACAACTGTGTGCCGAAACCGGTTTGGATCAACGGATAGAGCATCGATCTACACACAGACTGAAGGGTCCCAGGTTTGATTCCGATTAAGAGCATGTACATTGGTTGGGGGCACACCCCCAGTAGGGGGTGCGCAGGAGGCAGCTGGTCGATGTTTCTCTCTCTATCCCTCTCCCTTTCTCTCTGTAAAAAATAAATAAATAAATAAATAAATAAATAAATAAATAAATAAATAAATGAATAAAATATTAAAAAAGAAACAACCCACTGCACTTGCTTTCTGAGATGCATACCTATAAAATCATAAAAATATAGAGGAAAAAAAATAATTGAAATAATTGTTTTAAAAATAGGGAAACAAAATAAAACTAATGGCAAGATTGGTATGTAGAAATTTCAATTTTAGGCAGTATTCAACCACCGACCGGGATGGTGTATTTTTACAACCAAAGCTAGAAGACAACTAGCTTAGTTAAGAGAGGCATAGAACCCTAATTGATAAATGATGGACAATTCCAAGTAAAACTATGGTGTCTTTCAATGCTAAGATGACAATCTACACTAATAAAAGAGAAACAATGCTATTTGACTCTACCTTTGCAACACCAACCAGCCAATCAGGAGTGAGTACGCAAATTAACCCAACAAAATGGAGGGTTAATTTGCATATATAGTTATGGGGAGCAGCTGGGCAGGGTGGGACATCTGCTATGAGGGGAAGGGCAGGGGATGGAGAGAGCTATAGGAGCAGCTCTCTGCCTGGGATCAAGGACTTGCAGGCTCCCAGGCAGCAGGGAGCAAAGCCAGGGGAAGAAAGGCCTATTCTTGCATGAATCTTCATGCAACTGGCCTTTAATGTTTAATAAGATAAAGAGTAGAAAGCTTGATTTTTAGAGGCTCTATAACCACCATTATTTATTTGATCATTTGTAATTAATAGTGAACATCTTGTTAAAATTTTTAGAAAATGGATTTTAGCCCTAAGTTTGGCTCAGTGGATAGAGCATCAGCCTGTGGACTAAAAGGTCCCAGGTTTGATTCCAGTCAAGGGCATGTACCTTGGTTGTGGGCACATTCCCAGTGGGAGGTGTGCAGGTGTGCAGCTGATCGATATTTCTCTCCTATCAATGTTTCTAACTCTCTATCCCTCTCCTTTTTTCTCTTCAAAAAATCAATAAAACATATTTTTTTAAAAAGAAAGAAAATGCATTTCAAAAATTAATTATTGACCAACAGTAAAAGTAAGTAGAAATGGCACCCAACAAAACATTTTTTAAAAAATATTAGGTAATTAATAAATGATGAGTTCCTTGGAACTATATTTTCCTGTGGATCTTGTTTGTTCAAGGAACATATTCTATTAAAGTGGCATAATTAATTCTAACTGTAACCAAAAACATATAAATGATCTACAAACCTAATAGCCCCCCTTGTCTCTCTACTCATCATGGCCTTGCAGTATCTCAAGAAAAAAAATGAGATCGGTTGAGTTAGAGAATAGTGGATTTGGATCTCATCCCTCACATGTTATTAGTCTTACGTTTTAGGCTAATTCTTTTATTTCTTATGCAAGCCTTCAGAAACTCTTTCTTGCACATGAAATTTCTATCTTATCATGGACAAAATTTGGGAAGCATTACAGGGCAAGCTAATGCATGGGATTATAGGTAGCTAACCCTGCTCTTCCACTACTCCACTTTATAATTACATGGACTTAGGCAAACTATTGAATCTCTCTGAGCCTCCATTTCCTACCCTAGAAATGGAGATAATCATTCCTATCTTTAAGATTGTACATAGGCAGAAACCAGTTTGGCTCAGTGGATAGAGTGTCAGCCTGCAGACTGAAAGGTCCCAGGTTTGATTCCGGCATGTACCTTGGTTGCAAGCACATCCCCAGTAGGGGGTGTGCAAGAGGCAGCTGATCAATGATTCTCTCTCATCGATGTTTCTAACTCTCTATCCCTCTCTCTTCCTCTCTGTAAAAAATCAAATATATATATATATATATATATATATATATATATATATATATTTTTTTTTTTTTTTTTTAAAGACTGTACACAGTATTAAATATGTTTAAAATGTCTGGCATCCAGCAAAGACTTGTTGAATGGCAATAGATTATGCTGAAATTATATCTGTCATTATTAATATTACTAGAGGACTGGTGCACGAAATTTGTGCACTGGATTGGGGGGGTGGTCTCTCAGTCCAGACTTCACCCTCTTGCAGTCTGGAACCCCTCGGGGAATATTAGCCTGCTGGGTAGTGGGCCTAAGCTGGCAGGCGGACATCCCAGTTGCAGTCCGGGACCACTCACTCCTTACTGCCCGCCTGCTCACTGCTCTATATTTCTTGTCTTGCTGCTCCTTAACATTGCCGGCTCTGGCTGAGCAGAGCTCCCCCTGTGGGAAAGCACTGACTACCTGCATTAAGTGTCTGCCTCTTGGTGGTCAGTGTGCATCATAGTAACTTGTCATTTTGCTATTATGTCGATTTGCATATTAGTATTTTATTATATAGGATTAGCATTATATTTTTATCTTATGTATTACTTAGATTTTTTTCCTAACCTTAGATACATAAATTATTTCACAGAACCTTGGAGATTATATAGTTATTGGTAACACTTTAGGCAACAGAATTTACAATATATAAAAGAAACATCAGAGTCGTCCTTTGATTGAGGCAGACAAAGGGCCAGGATCTCCATCTGGCTAGCTTTCTCCTCATTATGTACACACAGAGCCTTGAAGCCATTAAATAGAATCCAAGATATCTGAGTAATGTATTTCAGAAAACCCTATTCTAAAGGTTTTATTTTATAGATCTGAAAATTGAGTCAGAAATGGAATATGATTAACGCTAAATCCTGAAATTTATTAAATATTAAAAATGGTTTTATTTACCAATATTGCTAGCTTTCAGTCCAGAACACCTTCCTCATAGTGTCTCTCTCCCATGGAATTGTATTCATATGTATCGGCAATATTTCATATACTACTCTTTATGCTAATTCAAATATGCATGTAAACTGGACCTTACTATTTCTTTTCATAAAAGAAATAGTTTAAGTACAGAGAAGTAAAGGTTTTGAACAAGACTTATAGCATACACCACTTCTATCTAGAAATGCTTCATTTAAATACTGTAACATCAGTTGATGAAACCATATTGTTTTAATATAGGGACATGTGAACTAAAAGGTATATGTCAGGTGTACATCTTCGACTTTATTGATAGGAAATATATACAGGAGTCATGAAACCAGAACAATCTCCCATAACATAAACTAATTTACCTCAATATTATATTACAAACCATATTCAAGGATATAGAAAGAGAAATATGGTGGGGCAAGAAAGTAAAACCTTTAAAGTCATTTAGACATGTTCTTAAATCCGATTTTTTTGTTTTGTTTTTGGGGAGTATGATGTGGTCCAGTTACTTAATTATTTTTAAATATATTTTTATTTGGTTCAGAGAGGAAGGGAGGAGAGAGAGAAGCATCAATGACGAAAATAATTGACCAAGTGTCTGCTGCATGTGCCACACTGGGGATCGAGCCTGCAACCCAGGCATGTGGGTTGTTTATTTTTGAGCTTTAGGCTCTACTTCTGTAAAGTAGAGACAGCATTACCTACACATCAGCTGTAATGTAAGAATTAATTGAGATTTCCCAACCTTCTTAAATAGAATATGCACTAAATCATTAGTTTCATTCACTGGCCACTGAAAAGGACTACATATTGGAAAATCTTGAAAGAAAGAGATGTGATAAAGCTTACATGGCACTGGCCAATTCACATAAATAAAATTCACTGATATTTACTTTATTTTATGTAAATGAAAGCATATGTATATTCATATTTATTTTAATTTTTTTTTCCTTTTAATATTGAGTTTTACTGAAGTTAGGCCATTACTTATTCTCTTAAATATTTTTGCTGGCCTCTTTTCCATATCTTATAATAAATTAACTTTATGATGATATAAAAAGTAAGAAAACATGCTTAAGGCTTCATCTTTATATATTTATTTGCATTTTATTATGAAGCTTTAAGACATACAAAAGTGTAGAGAGACAATGAATCATCATATAACTTATAAATCAGATTTAAAAATTACCAAGATGTTACCACATTTAATTAATTAAATATTTACCTATTTATTAATTTTTCTTTGATGGAATGTAAAAAGAAAATCCTCTATACCATGCTCAGAATTACTTAAGTTTTTATCTTTAATAATATGAGTATTGTCTAAGGAAAATATCACACCTAACAATATTAATGCTTGATTCTTGTTTTCTTCTAGTTTTAAGTGAATAGAAAACAATAAATATTAGTTTATAGAACACAAGATTTAATGTTAGCAGTCACCTTTTAAAATTATGTTTATAGAATTTAGCATGTCATAAAAATATTTGACTGCATGACCATTTTTAGTGATAATAAGGATATAAATAATTTTGATTCAGATATAATGATTTAAGTCATGCTAATGCTCATTTTATATTTAGTATCATATAGATATGATTAGTGGGAAAAAAATCAAGAGAATGTCTACTTAACAGTCCTAGAAGGACCCCTGACTTCAAAATGTTTTTTTTGGGCTACATAATAAGTTTTATTTTCATTATTTATAATTGTAATTGCATGAGTTCCCTTCCTAAACTGTGTAAAATCATCATTACAAGAGCACACAGGTAAATCCTGTAGAAGGTTATCATTTCTAATAATGTTGTCTGTGACAGGCCAGTTAGGTCAGGAAACCAGCTATTCAATGTGTTACGTTAATACAGAGTTTAATACAGGAAATTAAAGAGCTACACCGCTATTAGAAGATCTCGCAGAGAGGGCAGGAAAGCTCGTGCCAAGGACTTCAGCCTCCAGAAGCAGTGTGCAGCTGATGAGAATGGGCCTCTCAGAACCTGGACACATCAGAACATCATAGGGAATCTTTCAAGCAACTCACTGGAAGCTATTTTGAACACTATAAACTACCATAGAGCATGTGATGCCCCCCGAGCCATTGCCTAGGCAGTCAACCTGAGTGATTGATGGGGACCTTCCAGGAAGCCTCAGGGAACTTAAAGTCGGTCAGATGCCAAGCCTCTGCCTTCCTGCCTCCAGGGAATAACACCCTCCTCTCCATTTTAGCCTTTCAGTCTCACATGAGGGCATCCCATTGTCATAGTCCAACCTGGAGCCATAGGGGAAGGATATTCTGGAAATGCAATTCTTGTTCTTTTTTCTAGGAAGGGTTCTATTCTACAATTATAATGTTATAGGCTCAAATGATTACTGTATACTCATCTAAGTGAAAATATTTTTGTGGCCCTGAAGTATATAAACTAGAATAGAAATAAATACTAGTTTATGAAACACATGATTTAGTAAGTCAACAGCCACCTTTGAAAAGCATGTTGATAGAATCTATTCCTTCTGACAACTTCTTGGATGAATATATGGTAGAAAATAAACCAGATTTGGGGATCATATGTTAACTCAAATTTTTTTAAAAATTTTGTGTCAAAGTAGATGACACAAGATCATGAAAATAGCATTGAAGTTATGAGATGTGCTTTGTCATTTAAGGGTTGTCCAGGTGACCTAAAGTTAGTCACTTAACCTCTCTAAGCTTTGATATGTTCATCTGTTAATTAAGGAGAATTCCAGATCTGCTTGCTATCAACTGTTAAAAAAAGTCGCTTTAGGAATAACATAAGTGAAATGCGTTTATACTGTGTCACACAGGTGTCAGAGAAATGAATGATTCCCTTCCCAGTGGTGCAAGTACCACAATACATACGTTTAAAAATGTCTTTGGCCATCAGCAATCCATCATATTGTCCAGAAACAGTTTCTCACATTCAAAAGGTTCCTATCTCCATCCTCTGAAAGACTAGCTTCTGATTATCTTTATAACAACTTATTCATGTCAGGAATGTAAAAGGACCGGGACTATCAGAATAGCATCTTTATTCTTCCTTCACTGATGGCTTATCCTAAACAATATTGAAGGAAACACCTGCTTGGTCTCAGGCGAGGCATGAACAATCATTTACTCTTAATTTTAACATTCACTGAACAAATATAAATTGAGTAATGAGTCTTCCTAAGTGAGAAACAGACTGAAGAGATCATTAACATACAAAAACATATAAGCAGCGAATATACAACGCAGAGGAATACTCAGAAAAATCTGAGCAAGCATGTAAGAATGACTTCTAATTCTTTCTACTGACGTCATCTGTGATGCAATAGGCAAAATGTGCCTGGGCTCTGCCTTTGGTGGGTGCGGCCACACTGCCATACCTCCTGATGGGGCTCTCTATGTCTTCTTCTCAAGGCACTTTCCCAGCTCCCTGGGGGAACTGCCAGGGAAGCACATGGGCTCTAGTCTCTCTCACTTCCTAGTCTCAGAGTAATTTCTTCCTAAAGTTCCTGTTACCCATAAAAGTATTTCTAAAAAAATAATTTCAGTAATTATAAGCTTTTATTTAAAAAAAGTTTTTAACAATTTCTTCATTTTCCCCTAAAATTAACTGAATTAATCAAATAAACACCTAAGAGTTAAAAAAAATTGAAAAATACTTAGCTACCTTCTTTGAATGGGGAATAGGATGAGAGGAGGAAAAACACACAGAATATAACATCTTGGTAAATTTTTCTACTATGTCTACTGGAGTAGAAATTATGAAAGTAGGAGTTTCTGTTGAAGAATAGTATAGAGATGATAAAAAGAAAAGGGAAAGAGATAATTAATACTTTTATAATGGAATCATCAACATGTACAGATGAACTGAAAAAGAAGGGAGGCAGAGAAGAAGGCATCAGTATGAGAATATGATGGTTTCTTTTAGATGTGTTGAGTTTGGTTTTCCTTCTCTTGGAAAAGCCTAGAAAATATACATATCTCCGTGAACATTTCTTTCTTTAAAAAAAAATATTTTATTGATCCTTTACAGCGAGGAAGGGAGAGAGATAAAGAGTTAGAAACATCAATGAGAGAAAAACATCAATCAGCTGCCTCCTGTACACCCCCTACCGGGGATGTGCCCCCAACTAAGGTACATGCCGTTGACCGGAATCGAACCTGGGACCTTTCATCCTGCAGGCCGCCGCTCTATCCACTGAGACAAACAGGTTTAGGCTCCATGAACATTTCTTTGACTAAAGAAATGCACAACCACTTTTTGAGCCAGGGCTCATTTTCTGTACTGTAATCATTTACGAAATGGGAAAGCTACAACCCATCATGTAGAATATATATAACATCGTACAGCCCCCGGTGGTCTTGGGAGGTGTAAGAAATATTTTTGAGTGCTCATTCCCAGGGCACAAAGTCTGGTTGCCTTTCACACTGTCACCAAATTCCCGTCATGGGAGCTGGTGATTCTCAAATCTTTGATCTTGTTTCAGCTTTCAAGGACTCAGAGACAGGCACTTCTTAAATAATGCAGCTAGTGCAATCTCCCAGACAAATGGCAAATTAATCAGTCTCTAAATCCTTGTTTTTTGAAGACTTGTGCATTTTTTAAAGAAGACGGAGTAATTGTTTAGTGACTTGGTGCCATTGATTTTCATTATTGATGGTGTTGACTGGGTCTGTGTCAGGTCATCAGAGCGAGATAGCCTTTGCATAGCTAAATAAAATGGAAAAGCAAGTACTTCCTATTTCATATCCACGAGAAGAAACTTTAATGCTTGTAGAAGTTCTGCATGACCTTCCTTTAAGAACAACTTTTGCCCTTTGCATGATTTTCAAGAAATGAGAAAAATTGGCACAGATATCAACAAGATATATTGCCTTTAGTGGTGTAAAAGAATTCCCCACTCAGTACACCTTTTTAAAAAAGATGAGTTTAAAACAATATGAACTAGATGATTTAAAATATTCTATTGAAATCCAAAGTGAATTTCACTATGGTGAACATGTTTAGAATAGAACAATAAAGTCAAATGAACACTACTTGTTTCAGCTAACAGAAGAAATTTTCTTGTTTTCACAAGTCCCATTTAAGTTAGGGTTCTGCTATTTTAAGAAGATTTAACCAAAAAAATTTATCTGATCCTGAATTGTTTACAGTTAAAATGCCTCTTATTAGCCCCAGGACAACAATACTTTTCTATATTTTCTAGATGGGACTCTTACACATTGGCTTGGACATGAAGTTGTCTTAAATTTATATTCAAAGTTCTCTCATCCTTCTCTATTTTGCAGAGAGGTTGTTTAAACTGTATTCAGTTTGATTCAGGTTTTTTTCTTTAAACATAACCAATCTTATTTATTTGTTCCCAGATTCCTAATTTATTTAGCTTGGGTAGCTTTAGCACTGAAGTTTCTGTAAATGAAGTGTTTTCAGAGGTTTCAATCTTTTTGAAATAAAATCTATAATTTTTGTGCTTTACAATGGCTGCTCCTTTCTTTACAAGAAATCACACAGTTGTCATATTGTGACAACTCATTGAATTACTCCAGAGAAATGTGTGACTCTAAAAGGATTTTGCCTTGATTTCTTTTTAGATATATGCCACAGCAGTTCCTTCTTTTAATAATAACTAAATGATTTGAGTCAGTGAGCTGTTACACAGCTTAGTAGAAAGAGAGGAGCTGTGCCTTGCTGGAATGAGGTATTTGTGTGAGTTGGCCCTTCTAATCTATGTGATAATTCCCTTCTAAATATAGTCATCAATAGCTATTAAATAAGTATAAGCAGTTAAAGACATTAAAAGACTCTAGCTAATGGGCAAGCAAATCTTATTAGGTGGGATGGTTACAATATTGCAGAAAAGTTGACAGGTAATTTAAGAGCCTGCAAAGGTTTTTTATTCATTGACCAAATATGCCTTCTATAGAGCTTAATTGAGACCTGTTTAGAAGACAGTTAACCATGCTTACTGTTATTTGTATTGTCCCTATCATAATAAAACAATAGTCCCAAGGTATCAAATAATGGTTGTCATTTTCATCAGGCATGTGAAGATGGGAGTTGATAGTATCCATTTGAATGTTGTTCTCCACAGAGGAAAACAGGCCTTGGGATTTCTACCTGAAATGCCTACTCTCCAGCATATTCTAAGCAGTGCTAAATTTTCATGACAGGAGACCACTTTTATTTTTTCATTCCTCAATGACCATTTCAGGGGAGCTCTCAACTATGAGACCTCAGCAGACATTTCCAGATATGGGGGAAGGTAGATTCTAATTTCATTTGTTTTTAAGTTATTTTGTGTATTTGTATTTTACCTTATATTTAACATTATAACTCCTTTTGTCATCCTAGTTGTAAATTTTTATCTGGCATAGTATGAAAGAAAAATCATTCATTAGGATTACTCCCAGAAAAGTCCACATAATAGCTATAATATCAAACACTTTATAACACAATCCCTATCTTCTTTATTCCTGATAACAAACTGCAAATCTGCACTATGAAAGAGAGAGAGAGAGAGAGAGAGAGAGAGAGAGAGAGATGGGGAAGGGAGAGGAAAAAAAAGAAGAAATGGGAAAATAATAAAACAAGTAAAATTTGGGAGATCCACTTTGCATATCTTCTGCTTAGCAATATGCAAGCATAATAATTGGATGATTAATGAATATATTAAGAATGAATTGACAACTTTAAAACCACATTGATAATTATGCAGTATACTGTCAAGTGGATTACTTTCTCCAAGATTTACTTGACTTTGGAATTTGTTAATAAACCTGTCCCTTAAACAACTAACAAACAAGATGAAGAGAGGGAGCTCTCTTTATCTATTGATGAATATATTCTATTTTATCAGGGATACATTAAAAGGAATATATAATGAAAATATTAACATCACTTATCACTTCACTTACACAATGAATGTTGGTAAATAATGATATGAATTATTTATTAGTCATTTATTGTGTATAATTTAGATTAGATATTTCTATATATATTCTCTATATAATGTACATTATATGTATAACATGTTCTATATATATACAATTCTCTCTATATATAATATTTATATTAAAAGGTCTTTCTTGGTTATATGGATAAAATGGTATTGGGTAAGGTATCCCAGAGACTTTTTAATGAAACAGAAACCAAAAGTATGTGTGCTTGAACTTTCTGTATATGACAGAAAACTTATTTACCTGTTTCAACAATCAAGGGCATACTGAGGTCTAGATATCAGGAGTGAGGGCCAGGGAATAGGCATATTTAAGGGGTAAAAGAATGTATCAAACTAGTGGAGAAATCCTGAAGCTGAAGAATGCGAGATGAGTTCAAGAACCTGAAATGTAAGAGTAATTGCCTGATTAAATTGTGGATACCAGTAGTTTTTATAAGTTGCCAGGACTTCAAGGCAGGCCAATTGTAGAGATAGGAACTGGAGAACAAGAAGAGATGGATAGTCCGATATTCTGAGATCATGTAAAAAGCCTTAAAGGCCCAATGAATAGTGTATATATATTCACTAGAGAAAATATTACCAATTGAGTAGTGTCAACCTTGTCTTTAGGTAAGTCTACTCTTGCTATATATGGATGTGAAAATTGGACAATGAAATGGTAGGGAAAAAAATTATTCTTTTGAAATATGGTGTTGGGGGAGAGCTCTGTGGCTATCTTGGATTGCCAGAAATACAAACAAGTATGTTCTAGAGCAAATTATGTCTGAAATATCAGTAGAGACGAAAATGACAAAACTGAAACTGCCCAACTTTGGACACATCATGAGAAGTGAGGGTTCTTTGAAAAAAAAACACACAACAATAATGCTGGGGAAAATAGAAGGTAGCAGGTAAATGAGGAAGATCAAATATGAGCTGGATTAACTCCATATAAGAAGCTGAAGGCATTTTATCTAATAAAAGAGTAATATGTAAATTGACCAGCACTCCAACACATAAGATGGCTGCACCCATGTGGTCAAAAATGGCTGCCCCCATGTGGACACAAGATAGCCACCACAAGATGGCTGTCAAGGGAGGGCAGTTAGGGGTAATCAGGCTGGCAAGGGAGCAGTTAGGCGTTGATCAGGCTGGCAGGGGAATGGTTAGGGGGTGATAGGCTGGCAGGCAGAATCAGTTAGGGGCAATTAGGCAGGCAGGCAGGCAAGCAGTTGGGAGCCACCAGTGCCAGATTGGAGAGGATGCAGGCTGGGCTGAGGGACACCCCCCTATGAATTTCATGCACTGGGCCTCTAGTGAGTCTATAGAAGCTAAGCAAGGCTGTTGAAGACAGGATATGTGGACATCACACATCCATAGAGTGTCTAGGAGTTGGAGCCAATTCAAGGGCACATACCACTCATATTAAATTTCAGTTATGTGCTACTCTCTATTTTTAGACTATATGCTCTTTGAAAATAATGCTCATTAATCATATGATTTACATTTTTATTTACTAGTGTGTTATCATGATTTAGTAACATAGCTAAAAATGTTTGAGTTAGAAAAATATTGGTTTCACATTCCCAAAAAGCCATTTATTGATAATAGTTGTGTGAGTACAAACAAGTTAGTTGATCTCTCTGAACACTACATTCTTCAGTTTACCTTGTAGAATGGCTGTGTTGGAGCGAATGTAAATAAAATGGCTTACATTATGTTCAGTTCATAATAAGTGTTTACTACTCTATATGGTGCATGAAGTGGACATCCACAGGGTCTGGCCCCTAGTAAGCACTCTGTTTCTCATTCTCTAAATACATTTATTGATTAGCTGAATGTCTTAGTTTGGGTTTCCCTAATAGTAGAGACAGAGGCAATTGAGTAGTTGTACCTATTCCCGGCCTCATGGGATTTAACTCCCCTGAATTTCTGGAACAGGGAGATTCCAGTGCATTTAAAGATAGTCATAGGGAAGAAAATGAGCAGACTCAGGAAAAGCCTATCAATATATGTGTGGAATTTTCCACTGCTACTATGCTGGAATCACAAGTGGGCTTAGCGGATTTAGGATACAGCACAGAAATTTGACATATTTGTTTAGCAAAAAATATTTGGAGGGGGAGGCATTTTTATGTTTTAATTTGTATTCAGCATGCATAGCACAGTTCCTATTACATACTGTAAGCCAAAATGCAGGTTTGGCACCCTGAAATCCAAACTCATGAGACAGGTGCTGATGCAAAAGGTAAAAGGTTTGTCAGGTGCTCTGACCTGGGAGAATGGTGGACTCCTATCTCAAAGCCCATGTCTCCTTCCTGATCAAGCCCCTGGTTCTTATCTGGGTAAGGAGGGGAAAGCCTTTCCTTCTTTCCAATTATTTTGATAGCTTTTGGCTTGCTGGGGGCCTTGCCCATTCATCTTTCTAGCTTTTGGCACTTAGGATCCTATCCATTCATCTTTCTAGCTTTTGGAGCACTCAATGTAAGAACCCCACCCTGCACCATCTTGGCCAATGGAGGAGATTCCCCCGGTGCTTCCTGTCTAATGTTTCAGGGTCATTGGGGAATCAGGGTGCTGCAGGACCTGCCATCAGGACGTTTGGAGATGTTGCAGCCCACAGCCTGCCACCAGATACTAACCATGGTGGCTGCACATCTAGAGTGGGGTTAACCCTTAGAACCCTGCATATCTGTGTCCTCTGGGCAGCCCAATTCCCCACCTCCCACCCCCCACAGGCCCACCCCTCCAATATGAGGGGTGGCCTCATCTTGCCTCACCTTGCCTCTGGCTGTCCACTCTCCAAGGATTTGTCTATGCTAGCGACATAAGATACTTATACAGGGGTTGTTTTCTTTTAAAGAACATCAATCTACTGCTAGTGTGCCGCAGGACTGCTAACAAACACATATTGAGCTTGTCCTGTAATGGGAAGATCGCTATTTTTAATTTGCTCTGAATGTCCACATTGTTCTTGAGGTAACCCTCATAAACTCTTTTGATTTTAAGTCCTATCTTTTTTTTTTTTCCTTCTTTTTTTCTTTTTTCTTGGATCGCCTGAATGTAAGACTCTTAGTATTATAGATAGCCAATGATAAAAACCCATGATATTATAGCTTACAAAACATCTTTCATGGCTGTATAAATGCTATTTTACAGGAGAGTTCTAATGGATTTATTTGTATGAGAACCTGAAAATACAAAAATGCCATTTCACAGA
The DNA here is from genome assembly GCF_964339955.1 of Pipistrellus hanaki. Classification (NCBI taxonomy): domain Eukaryota; kingdom Metazoa; phylum Chordata; class Mammalia; order Chiroptera; family Vespertilionidae; genus Pipistrellus; species Pipistrellus hanaki. The sequence goes on along the minus strand of NC_140513.1, from coordinate 58,900,934 downwards.
AAATAAAACATTATGAAAACTATTTTGTGAGCAAAAGGGTTATTTGCACCACCTCTGAGGTGATGTCTCCTCATTTTAGGTACACCTTAATATAAGAAGCATCCTCCAAGGGTGTGGAAGGTGGATAACTTGATTTTAACCATGACATTAAGCTTATTTAATTTTTATTTGTTATTATTCCTACCATCATTTGAGATCAAAATATTAAATAATCATTAACTTCTACTACAAATTAAAATAGCTTCTCTTTTTAAAAATTGAATCTTTATTGTTGAAAATACTTCACATTTTCTCTATTTCCCCCATTGACCCCTTCTAGCCTGCCCCTACCCTCTACCACAGACCTTCACCATCCTATTATCTGTGTCCATGGTTATGCATGTATACATACTAGTTCTTTGGTTGGCCACTTGCCACCCATCCACCCTCCCCAACCTTCTTCCTTTTAAAATGGTTATCTTAAATACAGTTTAGACTTCTGTGAGTTTTCATAAGGAGGGTCTAAGCTTAGCAGTTCTGTGTTGGACCCATATTTTCAAACAAATAAGATTTTTAAGAGGGAATCATGGTTATTCCTGCACAGTAGACCTTCCCACTGTGAGAAGAAAAGGTACCATCACCTGTAATCTAACAGAAAAAAGTGAACACAGGCCAAATATATAGTCGCATTCTTAAATGACAGGGTTGAAGTATGATGTTTGGAGAAATAGTTCCAGCAATATCGGACACCATTATCTTCTGCAAAAACATGTACAATTTCAAAAACAAGAGATTGGGAAGTCGATAACCTTTTGTCTGATCTTCAGAACTCTTTGTGTCAGATTTTCATTGTTTTTGCTGATTTTTGTTGTTTCCTTTTGTTTTATTTAAGAATCAAGTTACCAAATAAGTCACTAAGCCAGGATAAATATGAAATTAGGATCAGTGAAGGTTTTTCAGGCCATCCAAATTCCCTCTTTGCAACCTCTAGTAATAACTGTATCTGAGTTTTAAAATACACTGGCTAAGATAGAACATGTTGAAAGCAATCTCACAGAAGTAAATCTAGAAAAGTATAGATGATACTAAATGTTCTCATTATCCTGTTATTTTAATATAATAAAAAATTGCTTTCTTTTTTCCAAGGTTATCTTAATACAACACCAAAAAATTGGATAAAATACTTTTTTATGATAAAGAGTGTTTAGGACATTTGAATACCTTGTAAACAAACATGGATTTTTAATAACCATTGTGTTGTGGTTAATTCAACAGCCTAGTGAACTCATAAAAGATGCACTGTTATTCTTTAAATCGTTATGGATGCTATATAATATAGCACTCAGACAACCTTCCTGTTCCTCTATTTATTGGTCAGGCTAAAGGGAGTACAAACACATTCTTGTGGTTCAATTATGTCCAATAAGTCCCATTAACAGGAAAGTCCTTTCAACTCGGGTTTGAGGAGATGGGTTATAATTTCTAACCACAGAATGTCTGTTTACTTGGAAAAGATGTGTCTTAAAATCAGGAGGGATTTACAAAGGCAAGAGAAGCTTTCGAGAGTGTCTTGCAGCATGTCTAGATAGAAATCGAATAGGATGGGAAATAAGGTATGTTGGATTTAGGAGGGATAGGCTTTCTTCCATACACTTTTGACTCTCTGGTCCATTGTTAGATTGCATTGTCTCAGAGCCTTCCGGTTTGGTTTCCCTTTTAAATTTCTATGGACCCAAATGCCCTTCTTTTCCCCTCACCTTTATTTCCCAGCAGAACATTAAAATAAATGGAGGTGAGCAAGTCTAGAAAGCATCCGTTTATGTTAGCATTTCAGCAGGAACAGCTATTCTGGCAAGACTATGATAAAAGAAACTACAGTGTGTGTTCTGAGACTCCCTTCAAATACCTTCCACCTGCATGAGCAGCTCTCTCCAAAGGTCTCTTCCCTGGCTATCCACAAAACCTCCCTTTGGCTCCTCTCCTATTATTGTGGGGAAGCACAGGATTTGGTTGGAAAGTCTGGAAGGATGATTCTCCAAAAGGTCAGGGGCCTCTGAGGAGACCTTGCCGAAAGTGGCAGCCCCTACCTTAACTTTTCCAAACATGTCTGAGCTCCTGGGTGCTTTACTGGAATCTCTATGTTTAGTCTTCAAACCCGAACTTGTAGAAGCATGTGCTTTCTCAAGGATGCTTCCCCTGCTGATTGTATCTAGAGATTAATTTTAGTTTAAGTTGTTGTTACAATAAAAGACCAAGAAGGCAGGCAATCGAGGCTGTTTTTGGTGCCTAATGCCAACCAGCCCCTTAGCCTCTCTCTACAGAAATGTGTGTCAGAGTAATCTATTCATCCATTGCTCAAGGTCTACTGCTCAATCCTGACAAATTATGACAGAAATTTCCATTTCATACTACCTTTGCTAAATGCTGATTCTACATTTCCTTTTAGGTTCTTGAAATCTAGTTCGGGATACTGGACTTGCCCAAACATGATGAACATTTCAACAATGAGTGGAACCAATAACCAATTGGCTATTAAGTTAGAGGTATAGCCTTGTTTAGAGACAATGGTGCAATTTTTTGAGAGAGAAAAAATACTTAAACATTTTTAACTATATATTGAAATTTTAACAATTAACTTTAGTGAGTTTCAACTTTGTAAAAATAGAATAGATCATCTGTTTCTCTTCACTACTTTACCATCCCCTAGTCATTACATACCATGTGGAAATGATTTCACCTTTATTTATGCATTAACTTTTTCTGGCAAACTCCTGTCATTATAACTAGTAGAATACCTAGATATCTTTGCTTAGTTCATTATAAGTCCCTCAAATTTGAGGATCCTATATGGTCATCATCTAACTCAAAATATGACAAAACTAGATGTTCAATAATATTTGCTTAAAATGCAAAAAGAGGGCAAATATATCCTTTAATATGCAAGTTACTTAACATTATCTAAGTTTTTTATTTTATTTATTTATTTATTTATTTATTTAGCTATTTATTTATTTATTTTTCCTGAGGCCCTTTTATAAAGTGTTTGATTAGTCATGCTGGAGTCTTTGAGATGCCAGAAGTAGAATTTTATTTGAATTGCTTCAAACCTTTACCCAATGATGGAAGTGGCTCACAACCTTTATAGGAATAGGGGATATTGACAGAGTACATTTTTTTTAACTTTTCTTTTATTGTCCCTTTTTAATTGGTGCTAACGCACTTGGTTTTTTTTATTTTTTATTTTTGTCCCTTTTATTTGACCTATTATAACTCAGGCACGATGGTGGACATTGGAAAGGTATGAGGGGAAAAGGACATAAAAGAAAAAAGAGAATTTTGAAATACTATAACAACTATGAGAAATTTGCACAATATGTTTGGGAGCAAAGAATAGCAGCACCTATCTTTACTTGCATGTCTGTATAGGATGGGAAGGGAGCAATTTGTAGAGGTTTCATGCAGAACCTGCATCTTAAAGAGTGAAAAAGATTTGGGCTTAAGGGAAGGATACTACTTAATCTTGGGCTGATCCACTCAAGTTCATTTACTTTTCAGTACTGCCAAATCCAATTGTTCCTTTCCCATCACCTACTATCACTCATACCAACAAATGGGTTATCTGCTATACAAAGGGGCTCATGTGTAACTCCTGTTACAAAAGTTATATATCATACTGAAACTAAGACACATTAATGGGTGCACCTAGAAAGTTAAGCCAGAGTAGAGATAAGTCCTCCAGATCTGAAGTAGAAAATGTAAAAGGAAGAGACTCAGATGGAACGTAGAAAAAATACATTTGCTTTCTGCCCTTGTCTGGTAGTAACCTTCCCTCCCCTCCTCTTTCTTCTCCCACTCCTCTCCTCCACTCCTCTCATTTCTTTCCTCCTTTTCTTCTTCTTTCTTTTTCTTTGTTTTCTTTTACCTTCTTTTTTCCCCTCTGGTAAGAATCTAAACCCCTTTTCTGTATTTGGAGGGTCACCATATTATGAGTTTTTCCTGGTGGCAGAGCCTAAACATTAGGTGGCAAGTATTTGTTTGCTTGGCTTCATTTATAAACAAGGCATGGGCACATGACCTAGGCTTCCCATCAGATACTCTATCCCAAAGTTCAAATAAGATGGTGGAGCCTGGCAGTGTGGCTCATGAGTATTGACCCATGAATCAAGATGTCACTGGTTCTATTCCCAGTCATGTCATATACTCGGTTGTGAGCTCAATCCCTAGTAGAGGGGAATGCAGGAGGAAGCTGATCAATGAATGATGCTTCTCACTCATCAATATTTCTATCTCTCCCCCCTCTCCCTTCTGCTCTCTCTAAAAATCAATAAAAACATATTTTAAAAAAATAAGCTGGAAGCAGAGACACAGATGCTGTGCAAAATCCATCCATCTTCTGTGGGCAGCAGTGGCAGTGTCATCCAGGCAAGTAGTGTTTCTCACCACAGAAACAGTGGCATTTAATGGCCTACAGCAGAGATGGAGGCATTACACCTGTGGTCCTGACTCTACGTAGGTTTCCCTGAATTCCTACCCATATCTCTAGTTTTACTCCACAACCTTCTTGGCAATCCAGTGAACTTCCTCTTTCAATCAATGCATTTTATGCTTCAAGCAGAAGGATAGCTTCATTGCTTGAAGATAAGTACAAAAAAAAAAGATTAAAAGTAAATAGTGAATTTGCTATCTTCCACATACAAGTGTACCAGGTATGGAAGGAAGTTGCCCTGCCTGGTTCTACAAACTTTTGCCAGCTATTTGTGACTGTCAGGTAGATCTTTCAGACGAATCTGTCTTTTAGACTTTCCTCTGAGTTGATGTTTATTTATCTTTTTAGTAGATTTTTAAAAAGGTTTTATTTATCATATTTGTCCCAAAGAAGACCCAGTGAATGTGATATATATATGAACATATTTTATACTAGAGGCCCAGCGCACACGAAATTGTGCAGGAATAGCTCGCTTCTGCTCACCTCAGCTGGCTGCCCCGCCCATTGCCACTCATAGCTCTCACCTTGCCTCGCCTGCTGTCAAGGAGTCACAACCACAGGCCTTTTATATTACAGATATTAAAGGCTAATCCCTGCCAGCCTTTCTAGTAGGGATCATGCTCATTAGCATTAGACCAGATGCCAGAGTGACTAAGTATCACAGTTAATATTTATTGAATACCTATTATTTGTGGAGTACTACAATATGTTAAATGAATTACATGAATTAATCTGATTTAATACCTAGTCAACCCTATGAGTAGGAAATACTGCATTTGAGTTATTTTTATGTAACTAGTAATTGAACATTTAAATAAAATCCTTAAAGCCAAATGGATATTAAATAGAAGAGGCAAGATTTGAACCTAGAGAGGTTTGTTTTCAGAAACTGACCTGCTGACTAGTGTACTTACTGGGAGTGTCAGGCTTTTCTTATCTTCACCTTCTGGTCAGAAGATTCATCTTTCACAACTAAGCTCAGAAGTATGTGTTTATTTGCTTTAGAAAGATATTCTATAATAATAGAGAAACTATTTTGCTTTTTCTTAATTATATTATCGATACATCATTCCAATGTCTTTTAAAGAAAATAATACAGAATGGGGTTTTTACTATCCAGGAAGATTTTAATCTAGCCCCTGGTGAATTTATTGATTCTTTAACTAAAAATGATATAACAGCCAAAACTGGTTTGGCTCAGTGGATAGAGCATCAGCCTGTGGACTGAAGGGTCTCAGGTTTGATTCTGGTCAAGGATATGAATCTTGGTTGCAGGCACATCCCCAGTAGGGGGTGTGCAGGAGGCAGCTGATCGATGTTTCTCTCTCATAGATGTTTCTTGCCGAGACCGGTTTGGCTCAATGGATAGAGCGTCGGCTTGGGGACTGAAGGGACCCGGGTTTGATTCCGGTCAAGGGCATGTACCTTGGTTGTGGGCATATCCCCAGTAGGGGGTGTGCATGAGGCAGCTTATCGATGACTCTTTCTCATTGATGTTTCTAGCTTTCTATCTCTCTCCCTTCCTCTCTGTACAAAATCAATAAAATATATTTTAAAAAAAAAGATTTACATTAAAATATAGCAAAATTTTTTGAGCACTTATTATGTACAGGAGGGAATGCCAGCTACTGGCATTTACATATGTATTTCTTTAGACTTCAAACAGTACATATTTATTCATACCTATTAATATGCAAGCTGAACATTAACACAGGATAGGCACAGACTTGGTTCTTTATGTTGACTTTAAGAGGCAGCTTGATATAGAAAACAATAGGGCTTACAGAAGAAGCTACATTGAGACTGGTCCGAAGGGCAGAGATGCAAAAAGGGCAGGCCCTGATCCCAAGGGTGGTGGTTTGATTCCAGAAGAATATCTCAGCTGCAATGGTTCCCTGAGGAGTGTGGGGTCTCAACCCCATGCCTGGCTCCCCAGGCCAAAGCACCAGAGTTGGGAAGAGATACCCACATAACACCTAGCTATGAAAATCAGCAAGGATTCTGTCCAACAAGGAGAGACAAGGAGCCAGCTAGAGACACAGGCACCTTCATAAAGGGCCAACACACAAAAATCTCACTCACAGCCACTCACTCTGGGCTCCAGTGGAGGGATGACAGAGTCCAATAGAGTGGTGTGAGGAGAGACTGGAGTTTGTGGCTCTGGGAAGAGTGCTGAAAGGGCAGCAGCCAGGATCCTTGCGCTGAGTTCCTCTCCCACACCTCAGACATCATCTTTCTTTGGTGGAGCACACCCCTCCTTACTGGATCAGCCTGGAGGAATACAATAGCCCCATCCCTTAGCTATAAGACTTATGCTCAGCTAGTCTTCAATTGGTTATTCTGGTTTGATTGTTCTATATTTTATTTATAATTCCATAGTTTGGTCCTAGGAGAAGTTGGGTGTGTCTTTCCTATACTCCACTGCTATGTTGGGTTTTTAGATGATAGTGTTCTGCTTCTTACATTTTTATCGTTTCAGTTATGGAAAGCCTAACTAAAAATGTTCCTTTGGATATAGTTTTTGGAGTTATATATTTTTTAATTGATTTCAGAGAGGAAGGGAGAGAGATGGAATTTTCAGTAGAGTTTAAGACCCATCTGTCCTCATTCTCTACATGGGAAGATATTTGCCCTTCAAATGAATTTACAGAGGTTTGGCAAGGTTTTTCAATAGCAGTGGGCCTCCATGTGTCACATAGTTTAATACACCAGAAAGATGGCAAATTTTGTGTGGCTGTCTAAATTTATATGTGCTCTTAATGAATGGGCCCCATTTCTATAAATGTAGGACCTAAACATTTGTAGATCTGTTAAAGGGATGGCATAATCTGTGATTAAAAAAAAAAAAAAGAATTAGTTGGCAACTAAATGTCAGTGGAATTTATTTAAACAAACAATGATGTCTTATTTCTTTTGAAGAATTGAGCAGTATAGAAAGACTCAAGTGTTGTTAAATGGTTCTATATATAAATCTCCCTATCTTTTTAATGTCTTCCCCAAACTGAAAAACTTTGGTTAGTTCCAATTTATCATTATAGGCACACCCTTTTTCTCTATAGTAGAACTTTTTCTCTATAGTAGACAATAAAGTATATCTTGCACTCAGGATATCATCAATTGTGGGAAAATTCAAAACAGACAAGGTAGCTATAATTTATACTGGCTGTCATAGTTGATCTTGTGACTTTAAAAAAAAACATTACTTTGTTATGCTAAGTGAAAGAAAAATACCAGATGAACTCACTCATTTATGGAAAATAAAGAACATTATAATCTGATGAACAAAAAGATAGTTACAGAGGCAGTAAAGCATCAAACAGACTGTCAGATTACAATGGGAAGGTTGGGGAGTGGGTAGGGGAGATAAGAAATCAACCAAAGGACTTGTATTCATGCATATAAGCATAACCAATGGATGCAAGACACTGAGAGTGGGGCGGGGGGGGAGGGCAATAGGAAGATATGTACACATGTAATACCTTAATCAATAAAAAAATTAAAAAAAAACATTACTTTATATGTGTGTGTTATGTGTGTATATGTCTACGGTATCTATCTATCTATCTATCTATCTATCTATCTATCTATCTATCTATCAATTATCTACCTATCTGTGTCATCTATCTATCTTGCCTATCACTATATTCACCTCAAAAGCTGGAGCTGTTTCTCTTTTCTTTTTTTCTTTTTTGTTGTCCCAATATCTATTCTAGTACTGGGTATAAATTAGACACAAGAATAAAATTTAGTGAGTAAAGGCTTTGGGGTTGTGGAATTAGAGTATATGGTGAATGATTTAAAGGAAGATTTTACCTAGCTTTCATTGAAATGTTTTCTACTGACTTTAGGACTTCCTTTGGCTAGATGTTAAATATTTATTCTTGGGATAGTAGTAGTGGCAGAACATGAATTGATGTAATATTTTTTACTTTTTGTATCTAAGTTCCTATCATTAACTTTGTTGGTTAATGGTCCTTTGTTTCTTCAGAAGGAAAGACAATGCTCTCAAGTTACCTGTCTGTATGGATCTGGGCAGAGATGAAACATGATAATGAATAATAGCCCAGGATTCCAGTGACAGGATGGAGAGAGGTCACAGGAGACACGGTTAATTAAGAAAATCAGAGTCCAGAAAGATAGAAAAATATTGGGAAACAGGATTTACAGTTGTTTTCAGGAGGATAGGTCCTAGAAAGAGTGTTAAGGTTGAATTCTGCTTCCCCTCCCCCTCTAGGGTTTGCTGTAACTGTGCCATTTGTATGTGCACAAAATATTAAAACTACTGCTCTAATCTGTACCCAGTCTAGGAAATTAATTGCAAATCAAATTTTCTAGAATATAACTGCATTAAATTGTATGGAAATCGTTTTGTCTGAATTTAAGAAAAAATACTGATTCTTTCTATTGGAGTGGAAGATACTCTGATTTGATCACACATTTATTAAATATTTTATATGGTAATTTTATACAGTCTATAAATAACTAATATTACACAAATTATAGTTACTCACATTTCTTTTTATTATAAAGAATAATGTTCCATGGTTCTCCATATATTCAGGGAATATCTTGTTGTAAAATGTGTTTTTTATGTATCTCTTATTTAATGATATTTACATTAATCTCAGAATATTTACAAAAAATATTTGCAAAATTTAAGCATTATTTGAATGAACACTTGTTAAGAAGGAAAGGATTCTACATGAGGGAATAGTGATATGCATAATACTTTTCAAGATTTGCCATTAAGAAATGAGCTTGATTTTAAATAGAAGGATATAGAATTCTGTGTCACTTTGTAGTTCCCTTTCCTGCAGCCCTCATTCACAACTGTGACAGTATCTTTACTTGATTAATGTCCTCCTTTTATAGAACTGATAGAGACCTGAAACAAACAAATAAACAAAACAAAAAAAACCAATTTACTGAAACCACATGTTTAGAAACAGCACAAATAGAATTTCACAAAATAAGAGCATGTGTAAATAAATACCTTGTGTGTGCATACATAAGATTTCTTAAGCAGATTGCATATTTATGACAATTAATTATGGAAAATTATATAGAGAAGTATTTATATATAACAGAATGGCAAAATGGGAGCTTCTGAGTTAGAAGGCCTGTTTAGTAATGAATCTGCCATTTGCTAAGATCTATGGGAAGATTACCATGTGTTTGTGAGCCTTCAGAGAGTACACATTAATTAAACTAAATCCTTTAAACAAGTTTGCAGTAAGGCACCTGTGGTCCAGGATTGTAAATGTGTATGGTGGTTTATTTAGCTATTTGAGTTTTTAGCACATACAGTTAACTTAAGACAGACATTCTATCTGATTTTAAAGATTTTCAGTTTCTTAAATGCATCTTAAAAGGGTCGATATGCCTTTGCAAGAATAGTTTTAAAAAACTCACTTTTAACTCATAGTTGAAAGACTTATATGGTGCTAAGATGTTTCTAACTTTATATTATTTGAGTGCTGAACTGATGTTTACTTTCTATTTTTGTATTAAATACATATTCAATTATTACTATTATTTAGGAAAGTATAAACAAAGAATCAGGCTTTCTGAGTGGGTCAAGGGTTTACTGAACATAAAATGTCATTAAATAACCCAAAGATAAAAAGTTTCAACTGATTTATCTCTGAAACTATATTTTCAATAGCAAATTACTACGTCTTTGACATACTTGTTTCATCTCTTAAAATGGGCATATCTCACTTGTCAGAGTGTTGTTGAAAGTAGTAAATGAGATTACCTAGGTATAAAACTAGGCACATTACCTTGTTTGGGAAAAATATATCAATAAAATAATAATATGTGTTAGAAAATATGCACACATATATTGAAAATGGCACATCTCTTACTTTGAGCCATTGCTTTCAATTTTGTAAAATAAAATATCTGAAAATCTTCCATTTTAAGCTAACTCTTAAATGAGGAATGTAACCTGAAATTTATTCAATTAACTTTTTAAAAATTTCTGAGTTGATCAGCTATTTGATGTGTGTGATTAAAACAATTAGTCGTATTTCCATGGCTTATTTTGTTCAGTCTGCTGAAAATCAGTCAAGAAATTTTTATTTTACATCTGTTCATAAATTGGTAAATTCTGCAATTATGTTGCTTTTTAAAATCTATAATAGATGTTTTATTAGAATATTAATACACTTTATAGATGTATATTTTATGTTAAAATGTTTCATTATCCATTATATTCAGTTAAAAAAGGATTTGGCTCTTGCAAAATATATGCATCCTTGTAGGGTGTGATTAATGCCTGCTATTTCTAGGGGTGTAATTTGGGGAGCAATTTTCTATAACACTGCTTAAACTTTTACCTTATAAATTTAAAATCATTTGGCAAGATATTAATTTAACCAAATTACTATGCTAATAGCAATTCTTCTTTCTAAATAGATTTCAAAGATATGGTGGAAATGTGCCTCCCACCAGCCTCTAGAATTTACAACCTCACCTACGGTTGTCTTTCTGTGAGGAAGATGTAGTGTAACACTTGTTGGTACTGGCTGAAAGAAACAGAGGGACCGGAGACTGGGATTAGGACACAGGCTTTATTGAAGGAGAATAGCACTGCTGGCTGCCTTCCAGAGGGGAAAGAGCACATGTGCCGGCGTGAACACATGTTTCCTTTTGAGGAAAGGAAAAGGAAGGGATGGGGCTTAGGGCACTCAGCACACGCTGATTGGTGGTTTCATGTAAGGCACATGATTAGGGACCTGGGGACTTAGGAATCGGGGGGCTTAGGGTATTTGGCAGATGCTGATAGTTGTTCAATGTACAGTCCATGTAAGGTGCCTGGTTAGGTGCTCAGGAATGTCCGGCTGCAGGTGGAGTTCATGTCATTCTCTGTCCATCAGTTGGGAGAAGGGAGGATCTATCACTGGCCTGTATCTATAGCCCCAAAGGTTGCCAATACTGATGGAAACCTAATTTTATGTCATTTTCTCAAGAAGAAGAACAATTTGTAAATATTATTATTCAATTGATATTTTACCCAACCAATGCAAATAAAATGAACAATTCATTTGTTTTTACGTTAAAAATCATCAAGAAGATACTATGTATAAGATACTACCAGGTGAATCAAATTCCAATACTCACAGTTAAAACTCTACCTTCAAAGAAAATGGGTTATGTGAGGATGGGGGTAAAAAGGGCTTTTTTAATTTTTTCTTTGCTGTGGCCTTCCACAATTTATGAGAAGTACCTGGCAAGGAAACCCCAAGATTATCAGCTCCTCTGGTTCAAACAGCCCCTCTGTTCAAATTGAGGGACAACATAAGTTACTCTCAAGGCTACTTTCTTGCATGCCCCTCTTCCCTGGCTCTGCAAAGTTTCTCCCTCCCTTTCAAACACAAGCTGCCCCCCTTTAGAACTCTTGGTGACTCTCCCTCAAGGATGATTTGCAGGCTTTGGAAAAATATTGATAAAACACCTCCCCAGGACATCTACCCAGACTGTCTCCTGAAGAACTAACAAAGACAACTCCCCTGATGTTTGCTCAATTTCACCTAGCAACACCAGTAGTGGGGGGATTTCCTTGTCCAAGGCTTTAAAAAGAAAGGGGAGGGGCAGCCTTTGTTCTTTGCCTTTGCATTTATTAGCAATGCACCTGCCCTTTCCCTTTGGAGAAAATAATCTCAATTTTTTTCTTCCTCTCTCTCTCTTTCTATCTCTTTTCTCTCAGTTGTGAATTATTTCACAGCCCATGACACCCCCTCCAAAACACACACACACACACACACACACACACACACACACACACAACACCCTAACAGATTGGGATGAAAGGTTTCTACAGGGTGGCAAGTGTGGGAAAAAGTATTATGAGTGCTAGAATTAAGAAAATTAAGGGCAAATCTCACTCGATAGAGGAAATGGCCTTAAAACTATATATCTAAGCAAAGTCATAGGGCTGAGAAAGTTGTGAGTGCATAGAGCTGAGACAGCTGTGAGTGATTCTAATAGAGGATGTTTCATGAAGTCATGTGATTGCTTGAATTCATGGAGGGAACTTGGAGAAACAAAAGCAGTCCGGAATAATTTATGGGAAAACATAATTTGGTACTTAGAAGAATTAAAGGTAACAGAAAATAAACAAAATAAAGAGAGTTAGGATATCTGATAAGCAAAATAAGCAAAATAAAGAGAGTTAGGATTTCTTGCAAAGTTAAATGCAGAATGATGGAAGGGCAGCCAGCAGAGTGAAAGGAAGGAACAGGAACCTTGTCACTCTGCCTTCACAGACAAAACAGCTCCATAGAGGTGGGGGGAGTATAACCCCCTCAACAATCTCCTGAGGGCTGACTTTCTCCTTAGAAAAGTACAAATGATTTGTACAAAACATTTTACATTTTCGTTCAGATGATTTATTATTTTGTCAAGTTTATCCAGAGACTAGAAAGAAAAACAAGTATCTTCAATAGCACCTTCAAGGAGTTCAAAGGATTGAGCATAGGTGAAGCTTAGGTGATGCAATGCAGACCCCCTCTCTTCTGATTCCACCCCATTCACAATGCCTTATTTTGTGTTTTCTCCTTGTTTATGATTAGTTTCAACAACGCCTGTAAATATAGACTACTTGTTTAGAATACTGATCCCATTCTTTTCTTAGCCAATAACTACATACTTAAAATAGAAGGCATTAACACCATTTAAAATGGAAATTGGGGGAAATACTGTCTAATCAGTCCTAAAAATTGTTAGGAGGTATGCCTTCAATAACATTTAAAAACTGAATTCTGTGATTTTCTTTTCTGCTCAACCTTGTCCTCTTTTCAGGGAAAGTTTCTGAATTATCATTCTATGATGATAGTCTTTATCATCTGTCTTAGGTAGTTTCAGAAGAGCAAAACCCTGACAGAAAGATTTGTGTGCATGGAAATGACCAAAGAGGTGCTTCCAGATGAAGTCTGTAATGGAGTGAGAAAAGCAGGACAGGGAGGAAAAGAAGCCAAGAACTGATTTCAGGCACAGTTTCAGACTCGGCCTGATTCATAGGAGAACTATGGACTATCCATTAAACTTCAAGGTGTGTCCCAACTAGAGGCAAAGGTGTAGGAGTGTAACACTCCTGTTTCTGCCTAGGTCATTCATTGTTGGGAGGTGTATGGTGATAAACTCCAAGCATTTGAAGATATCATCCAACCCCAGCAGTAGTCTTTGCACAGACCTAGTAATATTGTTGTAACATTGGTAATAATATCCAAATAATATTATGCCTGATAATATTCTTTGCTTTGAAGTAAAGTTTTATATTCATACCACAGGCTTGATGCATGAAATTTGTGCAAGAGGCTTGGCCCTTGCAGCCCCTCACAGCCCTGGCTTTTTCCGGAAGGACATTCCACTGTCCAGTCTAATTAGCATATTATACTTTTATTATTATAGATAGTCACTGCAGATTTCTTTACATAAGTGTTAGGCAAGTAGACCTTTTCATTCTTTTAGATATAATCTGTTTCCTTTTCTTTCCTTCCTTCCTTCCTTTTTTCCTTCCTTCCTTCCTTTTTTCCTTCCTTCCTCCCTTCTTTCCTTTCTTCCTTCCCTCCTTTCTTCCTTCCTTCCCTCCCTCCTTTCCTCTCTCCATCTTTTTCTTCCTTCTTTCTTTGTCTTTTTCTTCCTTTGTTTCTTTTAATTGAGGTATTATAGGCATACAACATTATATTAGTTTCAGGTGCACAACATAATAATTCGATATTTGTATATGTTGTGAAATGATCACCACAATATGTCTACTTAACATCTGTCATAATACAATTACGTACTTTTTTCTTAAGAAAAAGAAGGTGCTATCGGAAGAAAATCACCAACGTTATGGCCTTTTTTTAGTAGATCCTTGATGGTTCAATTTCATGGTGATTTGCACATAGTTAGTGTTCAAATGGTTTAAGTGGAAGGATAAATAAATGCCTAAAGATGAGTGAATGAGCAAATTTTTCACCATTTAAGTGAGATGTTTTTGCTTTTGTCTCATTTTAGTGGGACCAAATTCTAACATTCCCCCCTCCCCGCAAGTGAAATAAAGAGAATTAAGGTTCTCAAAGGAAAGCATTTCTGGAATGCGCTTGTTGAAAAATTAAGGTCACTGCCATAAAATGAAGGAGATAAAAAATGCATAAATGAAGACTCACAGAAAAAAAATATTGAAATGGCTGAAGGCATCTTAAGTAGCATGACATTTACACAGTGGCTATGTAAATTTAAATGGTATGTCATAGGATTCATATAAGTCATAACCTTTATTTTAAACATGTTTCATTCAAAAATATTGTATGCTTATTATGCTAATTGTAGAAATTAAAAGGTGATATTAGCAAATCTATTTTAATCAGAATTAATATATGGCATTCTCAAAATAAAGTTCCAAATTAAATTCAGAAATATTCATGCTCTCCCAAGATTGCAAGAGCCCTATGATCTGATGACATTCTAAAGCTTCAGATATGAGATCACATGTTTTTATTTATATAAAATCAATTAGAGCATTGAAACAATTACCAACTAGGTACTGATTAAGAAATATCATCTAGGATACCCAGTTAGAGTAGAAAGAACCTTTTTCCCTTAACACATGTAAAAATCCTCCAATCCATTGTCCATGTATGAGATGGGTTTCTCTTTGATTAAGTACTTTTCAGCATTTGAAAGGGCATTGTCTCTGAAAAGCTTTGAAAAGATGCTTCTCTTTTCTTAAATGCATTTCTTTTTCTGTCATGCCAACACCTCCAATATTTAAAATTTGACTCAGAAATCACTTTTTTATAAACCTTTTCTTCCCCAATAAGCCTGGTAAAGTTAATCACCACTTCTTGGCAAATATCTTTCATAGTAATATTTTCAGCCTATGGGTTCTTTCCTTTGGGATGAGGCATTTCTTCCTCAGCTGCCTGCAGTGTAGCCTGCTAACACTCAAAGCTGGGTCATTCTCTGTGAATTGTCCTCAGCTACATCTCCCAAAGTTACACCCCCGTCCAGTTCCATCTTCTATCTAATAACTTGTCAGTGTAGGGGTATAAAGACTAACACCTTGCCTTGTTTGAAAAAAAAAAAAAATTCTAAAAAGACATCCCAGCCCAAGAACTTCTCAGGGGATAAACTGAATCCTCTGTCACAACTCCATCACAGTTAGAGTTCTCCCTCTGACCAGTCCTGCTCTCCTCATTCCTTTAAATGGGCTAATTATCAAAGTCCAATGAATTTCCTGCATGCAAATTTCAGATTAGCTTCCCCCAGAACCCAATCCAAAACATTCTTAAACCCCCAAATCCAGGGATCTCAGGCTGCCCACGGAGTGAGAAATGGACTTATATTTATCTATAAACTATGGTAAGTGATTAACATCTCTCGTTTCACTTAATCCTTTTAATAAATCTGAGTACAGGCTCTCCTAATGCTAATTTCCACAAAGTTGCTCCTATCTCCAATGGATGGAGCATGGTTCCAGGTGTATTCTTTCAGGGTCATAGTCTCCACTGCTTGGTCAGCAGCAGGCAGGCGGGCAGTGGGCAATGCAGCTGGTCCTGAGGTCCAATGCAGCTTGTTTGGTTTCACTGCTTTTCTGGGCCTGGAGCTGTAACATAACTGAGGTCAAGATATATTTGATGTGGGTCAGACCCTCACTGTCGTGGGGGCTTAATGCTTAAGGTCGTGCAAGGCCCTATATGAGGCTATTCTCCAGACCCCTTGTTCCTGTTCTAAGGGGGTCTACTATTCCAGGAGAGGAAAGATCATGGGGAACATCTGAACCCAATGACCAGTGATATGAAAGGTCAGAGGTCTAAGCCGTATGACCAGCAATATACCAGGACAGGTAGTTTTCCCAGGGACTGAGGTCTCTGTTTTCCCAGTTTTGCACATTGCTAGGCACCCCGGGATTTCCATCCTGGTGACCTTCTGTACCTGGACTATCTTCCTTGCTCTGATCGTGTCTAACTGCCTACCACAATACTGAGCCTTAACATTGAAAAGAATTGTAATATGCTGCCATCATCATTCCATGATATTGAGTGTGTAATTTCTTTATTTCTTCTGTGTTGAATTAGAGTTATACACAAATATAGCACATTCCACTTACTACATGATTAATATTTGGGCCTTTGAAGGCTTGCTGACATCGAATAAAGTATATATACCAATATGCAATCTGTACTGCTTTCTGGTTTTTCTTTATTATCTTAAGTTTCATTATCATATGTTGCTTCTGTTAGCAGTAATATCTGCCACTGAATTTATCAGATATAATTAAATTAATAGTATTTCTAAAATTATTCTCAATGGAGCACACATAGTAAAAATCTGAACAATGACATTATTGAAATAAAATGGAATCACGTGTATATCATGTTTGTAAGTGGAACTTGGTGTGTAGTCTTGTTTTCATTGCTATTAAGTCAGAAGTTAAATTTTTGAAATAGTAAAGCTTGTGTTGGGGAGACCAGCTTCCAGCATGCTTGCGTGAGGACATTTGTGGGACTACTTCCCAACAAAACTGGATAAAACTATTAAAAAACAAATACACACCCATTTAAAGTCTCTGAAAATGGCCCTGAAGACCTATAGTAAGTGATGAAGCATTTATTGTGAAAAATCTTCTAAAACTTGGTAAGAGCTGGTATTGGAACCAAGAATCTTGCTGTCCCTTCACCGTTCCAGTTCAGTAATGTTGAGGTAAGAAACCCCCAAACTTGTAATAATTTTTATGAGTTTATTTTGATACTGTTGTAATAATCTGGGTATTATTTAACAGGAAAGGAGTAAAGGGAAGACTAGATAATACAGAAATGCCATTTATACAGCTTTGCTAAGTTATTACTCTCCATGTCTGTTCCCTACTGATTGATGCAGGAAAGGATTGGACAAAGGCATTTAACCACACGCTCAGTAAAATCTGAGTGATGTGGGAAGGTGTTTACCTGTCCATCAATCACTGGGAACAGGCACTTGGCCAGAATAGGTGTGGCCATTGCAGGGCACAAAACCAGAATATGCAAATTTCTGAACAAGGGAAGTTCCCTCTCTTGGCTCTTGGCTGACTTGCTTACTGTTTGCATCTGACTCCTGTTGCAGGGGGCATGCTCCCCTGGGCCCATGTAGCTCACAGCTATGTGGGACCCACCGAATGGACTTTAATTAGCCCAACACTGAACCACACACAGCTGCAACATGGAACGGAAGCTCTGGACACTGGCATCCTTTTTAGCCACATTGGAATCCCAGCTGTACAAGGGGCATGGGACTTTACAACCCCAGGGATGCAACTTCATGCCAATAAAACCATTTATTCTCCCGTGTGAATCTTAGAAAATTCATTTTCTAAAGATATTGTAAGAACCCCATTCCCACTAGTAATGGACAAATTTGATTTTCTAGTAACAAATTGAGCCAAACTGACAACAATAGTTGGGAAGTAAAATACCAATGGGTTGAGAAAAATGCTCCAAAGAATGGCAGTTTTGCACCTTATTTTATGCATTACCATCAAAGGAGGAGGCATACAGGGGTTACATGAAATCCATTTGTGATAGATTGGGAAGGTGGGAGAGAGCAAAGTGGGGGGATGTCTGGGATTGGATAAAAAGTAAAAAAAACTGACACTTCTTTTACATAGGTGGGTATAGAATAATTAACAGTTAACAATTAACATGATAACAATAACAATGAGGGCTTTTGTGGTCCCTGCTTTGGTGGGAGATTGTGCCCTGATGGGGTCTGTAAAGTATCCGGAGAGTCCAAAGATATGTTATGCAGATACAAAAAGACAGTAGACAGGCCCAGAAAAGTTAAAAATTGACATTTGTCAAGGAAGATACAGGCCTTGGACATGACTACCCACCATAACTCCCTTTTAGTTAGGAAGTTTTAATTTCAGGCTATCCTATGTGATTCCTTTAGGTATCCAAGGCCAGCCATGCAGGCCTCCCCTGAGCTTGTTAGGTTTAGAATATGGCCCCATTTTTCATCACAGTAAGATGGAAACTCCAGTCTGGAGTTACATAGCCACAACACAGAGCTCTCTCACCCTGCTGCTCCCATTCGGAAGGCTGTCTTCTTAATATAGGTAGGATGTTAGCATTTATCTCCCTTCCCCAGCTAATGCTGCTGAGGCTGTTTCAAATGAGGAAGGCCAAGAGTTAGGGGCTGCCTTCTTTCACCCAGCCACTGAGGAGGTATTCAAGGACTGATGGGACCTCGGGAGAGGGGGAAGAATGAAGAAGTCCAAGGATAACAAGATCTTTTAAAGTGGACAGAATACAGCTTGCTGACTGTGTCCTGTTCCATGAAAAAAAAATCTCAGAGAAAAACAAAGCAACTGAACCCAGGGAGGTGAAAACAGTGATGTCACCTAGGACCTGAAGTGGCAGTCCTCAATCAGGTCTGTCCTTGCCAAGGGAAGAAGGAGTGAGCTTTAAAATGTATGGATTTTGCCGAGGCAGAATTCTTTGAAAGAACCAATCAGAAGCTAGCAAAACATATATCTTCCCCTAGACAAAGAATCTTAACCAGCAACTTACTTGGGCCCCCTCCCTGCTGCAGTGAGTCCATTTATCTCTTGATAAACTTGGCTTCGAAATACTGTCTTTGTCCTTGAATTCATTCTTTAATTTTTTAAGGCAGCAGCGAACTCAAACCCAACCGGGAATGTTGGCATCATCACCACTAGTGGAACTGAGGCACTACCTGGGCCTGGCACTGCTGAGAATATTAGGGCTCACTTGCCTTTGCCTAGGCTCATACCACTCATAGGGGGAGGGGCTTCCATACCAAGAAAGGTAAACCAGGCCTGCTGCCCCTCCCACCCAGCAAATGGCACCTTCTAAAGTAGGGATATGATTCAGAGAGAAGCACACCTTTGTCCTTGCCCCCAGACTATTGGTTCAGAAATTTTGCCCAAGGGTAGAAGTAAAAACAAGCCTAAACCAGAGCACCCTTCAAATAATCTTACTTTATATGCAAGTGTGGTGGGGTTCAAGCCTAAAGATGCTCTTGAAAACAGTGGAAATTGTAGTCAAAGCAAATGGGAAGAGACTGATAAAATCATTGGTGACCTGGTAGGCCAGCTAATTCGCCAGTTGGAAAGGGGGCAGAGACAATTGGAAAGACAAATTTCAAACACCTACCCCAGGGTTTATTCCTTTAAAGAAATTTGAATTTGATTGGGTTAGTCTGTGAGGCACATGTGGCTCTTTGGCCCCTTGAATGTGGCTCTTCCACAAAAATACCATGTCCTGGATGAGTCTATTTTGAAGAAATGGCTTTAGAAGAAGTTTAAGTTTAAAAAACTTGGCTCTCAAAAGAAATTTGAATCTTTGTACTATTGATATTTGGCTCTGTTGACTAAAGAGTTTGCCGACCACTGCCCTAGGGCATTGTTAAAAAACAATGTAGCAATCAGCTGGCAATTACTGGAGCTTAATCTGGTGTGTGGTCAGGGGAAGAATCAGTCAAAGAAAACCTACCAAAACTGAGTTCCTCCTGGGATACCTGCAGGCAAGCCCAAGGCTCTGCTACCTGAGTAGCAACCTCAGCAGTTGCATACTGCGGAGAGGAAATATACAGCACTAAATGGATCCAGCATATCACTAAAGAAATAAACAAGAGAATAACAATAACAAGTTCCAGATGAAGGGTCAACAGCCAGAGGAAGTTACTTTTTGATTTAAATTAAAAAAAAAAAGTGTTATAATTTTGGCACTGGAAAACTCCTCTAACCTACACACACACACACAGTGAATATTTCAGATTTCATCAGGATGATCGGAAGCCGGATCCTCTACCAGCAGCTGGTTAAGTAAGCAACTGAACACCACCCAGGGAGAAACTGGGAAATGGTTGGGTTGCTTGTTTGTTTGTTTGTTTGCCTGAGCTTGGTAAATGTCTGGGGAATATGCTTCTGTGCTCATTCAACACTGCTTCTTTATTTGCCAATGTCATGGAATGCACCCTCTATTGGCTACAGCCAGGAAATCTGGGGCCAATAGCAATATTAATTCACTAATTTCCACAAATGTACCACACTAACATAAACTATCAGGGGAATAGGCTGAGAGGTATATGGAAACTCTTGTCACCATTTGGGAAGTTTTTTTTTAGTAAATCTAAAGCTATCTATCTATATAAAAGCATAAGCAACAGTCGAAACTGAAACAACCGAATGGATGACCAAGCAGCTGCGTGGGGTGACCAGGTCAGCAGGGGAGGAGCCTGGGGGGCAGTTGGGGGCAATTAGGCAGGCAGGTCAGTGAGCAGTTAGGAGCTAGCAGTCTAGGATTGTGAGAGGGATGTCCAAATGCTGGGCCTAAACTGGCAGTTGGACATCCCCCAAGGGATTCCAGATTGGAGAGGATGCAGGCTGAGCTGAGGGGACCCTCCCTTGCCCTGTGCATGAATTTCATGCACCGGGCCTCTAGTTTTAAAATGTTTAAGTTACTTTAAGGGAACATAAAAGCAGTGTTGAACAGAAAGATGTTGGTCATCAAGTAATGGGTTTATGTGTTGATTTGATATTATAGAAATGAATTATGTCCATATGCAAGTGTTATTCAAGTTGGAATCACACTAAATTGAAAAGAAAATATTTTCCGTGTTTTATCTTTTTAATTGACTTGTACTAGGAGGGAGCACCAAGGTGTGTCAGTGTTGGGAGGTAAAAGATAATGCCTGAGGAAAATATTTTAAGGCCACACTTATTTTTCTTTATGATTTAATGAAAGCAACAAGACTCGAGCCCACCTGAGACTTACTTAAGAAGAAACTTCAGTTTACCATGATCTCCAGATAATCTGTGCACATTGAAGTTTGAGAGCTGAGTGATTGCTGATCCTCTTTTAAATCTGCTTTACTGTTCATTCATTTGAGGTAGTCCTTGCTTTCCCCTACCAGTTAGGTCTGCCCCTACACACACACACAAAAAAAAAAAAAAAAAAAAGGGTGGGGTTAATATAAAAATGGCCAAATTCTAAGGACTGTCAGCTGCTAACTTTTATACTCCTTAACCAATCAACTCTGCTAACTTTTATACTCCTTAACCAATCAGCTTAATCTTAGACTTCTGTTTTCTAGATGGTTGCTAATGGGACTGTTATTGGTGGGCTGGCTGCCCTCCATATGCCAACAGATTGGCAGTGAAATAGGCATCTTGGGGTGCTGTGGGAATAAGAAATTACTATGGGAGGATAAGGTATTGTAGAAAGCTTTTTTTTTCTATGAAAACAATTATCTGGGTCGCCAAGGCCCCATCTCCCTCTTTCCCACCATGGACAAAGTCCCACTTTGTCTTCAGTAGGAGTAGGATCAAAGCCATTGCCTAGAGTTTCCGCTCCATATTTGCATGGCCCAGTCCAGCAGCTGGCTAGGTTAGCTTGTGCTCTTATCTACAGTCCACACGGTGATGGCCACATCACTCTGGAGTTCAAGGAAGCAGGAGCAAAGCCAGAGGAACATAGAAAATTCCTTTGTCTGGGGGTTACATATTCTCAAATTTTTACACACTTGCATTGATCTTTGTTCCCAGGTTAGACTGACAGACAAGCACCTTCCCTACATCACCCCAACTTTACTGCACAGGCACCCCCTTCCCCTTTGTTGGACCTCTTCCCTCAGGGATCTGTGGTGAATGGTGCTTCCCTGGGGAGTGTAAAGTAGCATCTTCCTGGTGAAGCTGCCCCGATGGCCTTATGTATAATGTCTGGCCTCCCTTTTGCTCCTTTTCTATTATTAATATTAATAACTATTATAGCTAATTACAACAGTAACAGAACCAACCATCAATATTTTTAAAGACTCATCCTGATTAAGGAGCACATCAGTAGGTGGTCAGAACCTACAGATAACTGAAATGTTGGCAGAACCTCAACCCCCCAGTGTCTAGGGAATCAGCAAGAAAGGGAAATGGGAGGGGGGGGGGGGAGGGAGACAACTAGACATAGGTGGTAAATATCAATGTAATAAAACACATCTGGATATATTCAGCCTAAGAAAATTATTACAACTTTAGCCAGGACCGGTTTAGCTCAGTGGATAGAGCGTCGGCCTGGGGACTGAAAGGTCCTGGGTTCGATTCTGGTCAAGGGCATGTACCTTGGTTGCGGACGCATTCCCAGTAAGGGGGTGTGTAAGAGGCAGCTGATCGATGATTCTCTTTCATTGATGTTTCTAACTCTCTATCCCTCTCTCTTCCTCTCTGTGAAAAATCAATAAAATATATTTAAAAAAAGAAAAAAGAAAATTATTACAACTTTAACAAAATGCAGCTGAAACGTTGACCTCTAGTATATGTGGCATGAGCTTCAGACCTTTTCTTCTCATTCACTATAACAATTCAAATGGAATACGATTTCTACTGATGCTGCGGTTACTAAACAGTGTGGAACCCTCTGCTCTGACTTTGTTCTTTGCTAACAACTACTATTTTGTCCCTCTTGGTGGTAAGGTTTTAATCTTTTGTCAAACATTCACACTCCATCCTTGAATGGGGGTGAGACTTAAATTCCCCGTGGGGTTTAGAGCAGCTTGCCTCATTTTTGCTTCAGTAGCAGTAGCATTCCCATATTACAGTATATATCAATATTTTATCATTATGAGTCTGGCCTTTCATTTTTAGAAATTTCCCAAGTAACCTACACATTATCTAGTTTCCAACTATAACTTTAAGTCAAAATGACTTTATTAACTACCTATTCTTAGACCAGCACCATAGTAATATTAATATGATGGCTAAGAAATGTTTTCATGGTTGACATTTTAATGCTTAAATATCTATTTGGGAATTGTTTAGATTTAGAATATACATATAGTTGTTGATAAATGTATGTTCTTATGAATGTGTCGTTTTATGTGAGTTTTTTTTAATTTTTATTAGGTATGCATAAATAGTGGCTAAGCAGAGCTAACTTGATGTCTGCAGTAGAGAGGAAAAATTAGCAAATTCTTGAATAAAAATTTTACTTGTATGTTATTAGAGAAAGAAAGAGGACTGTAAGAGAAAGTGTATTTAAAAAGTGTTGATTGAGGCTGGGGCTCTGCTTTGGAAACAGGGAAGAGTAAAAACTCTTACAATTTAACTATTAGTATTAATGAGAAAAGAATAATTTATATAAGAAAATTATCAGTTTGGGGAGAGGAAAAGAAAACCTGAATTAGTGCTTTTGCGATCCTTTTTGCATCTTCTGTGCCACATATATAGATTATTTTTTTTATCTTTATCTTTGAGACATGTATATTTGTACCAGTTTACATTTGCTTTTAGGTAAAAAAAAAAATATCTATTTCATGGAAGTACACATTTGTGTAACAAGTTTGTTAATAGGTTCAGAGACCAATTAGCAAACCAGATATTTGTGTAAATATAAGGCAACTCATTGCTCAATTGTGTTAATATCTTTTTCCCTCTGTGCTTTTGTCATGCATGTCTCTCTCCTGTAGAATAGCCATCCCTTCAGTTCATCCACTCCTATGTAACTCTTAATAGTCTCTTGAGTGAAACCTTTCCAAGCCATGTGAGTCTATATATCCATTGTTCCTTTGAATGTCTGAGTATTTATTATACATCACTTTGCATTGTTATTTACCTTTGTGTGTATATTATCATCTGCAATCCAAAGAGACTGAGAGATGTTTTCTATAGAGTCTTATGTCTCTAAGCTTTTGCAAAAACAAACACCCAAACTCAACAAAACAAAAATACCCATACACTTTAAAATTCTCTTCAGACACTTTCACTTTTTTGCTCTTCTAGGTTACACTTTTTTTTTTCTTTTTTAATTTCACAAAATTCTATTTGCATTTATTGATATATAATTTATTGTCTTCCTATTACAAGTTTACATGTCTGCCTTTACATTTTTAAAGCCAGATATCCTGTTTTGAGTTTATTCTACAAACATTCCACATTACTGAGAATTTTCTAGGGTCCCAAGCACCATCCTTTTAATAAACTTGTCACCCTAACACATACCAAGGATTGCAAAAATATTAAACAGTTAGTAGAAGTGTTGTGAATAGATGGATGAATGAATGAAAATTATTACAATGGGCACACTCATGTTTACTGATTTTGGCCCTGTTTAATAAATATTTCATAATTCTTAAATAACAAATAATTATTTTTATAAGAGAGCTAAGTATGTTTTCAGTTTTAGGTATCATTTTTCTGGCTAGTTGCAGCAGCGTAGATCTGTGAGGTACAGACTTGGCCACTGAGTTCCTGGCTTCTAGTTGACGTGCTTGAATTACTTATAATATTTAGGCTTCACTTTCCTAGTCTATACAATGCGGTATTTAGATTAGTTGAAGGCAACTGTCTTTTGCAAGTCTAGAGTTTTCTAATTTTAAGATTAATTGTATTTGTGACTAAATGTACCATAGAAGTTGAATGCAGATATTCTACAATGAGTGATTTAAGTATATTTGTTTTGTTTTAGAGTAAAGCATATTAATTATTTAGCACAATACTTGACCCATATGGAATATCAGAACTTACAGAATATCAGTTGTTATTATTATCAGTAGTATTAATACTATAAATCATTGTGTATTAAGAAAACATTTCCCACCAAAACCGGTTTGGCTCAGTGGATAGAGCATTGGCCTGCAGACTGAAAGGTCCCAGGTTCGATTCCGGTCAAGGGCATGTACATTGGTTGTGGGCACATCCCTAGTGTGGGATGTGCAAGAGGCAGCTGGTCGATGTCTCTCTTCCATTGATGTTTCTAGCTCTAGCTCTCTCCTCTCTGTAAAAAAATCAATAAAATATATTTTTTTAAAAAAAAGAAAGAAAAAAAAAAAAAGAAAACATTTCCCTGGAGATACCTGATTCTTTAGTTTTGATACCATTCAATTCCCGTTCCCCCCGCAAAAAATACTAATCCAAATTTTGAAATTTTACTTGGATAATTGGGATTTTCATTTTTTGTTATATCAGAATTTTATTAGAGATTTTCAGGTCTTAAAGAAAATCATGATTCATAAAGACAGCTAAATGATAGCTAATTTTAACAAATATTTAATAGTTATTAGAATTCATTCACTGAAGTCTGAAAATAAGACAATTTTCACACCTAAAAAGCCCATTACCTCTGTGGGAGATCCCTTTGTATTAAACATCATCTTTTAGTGAAATCAATGCTTAATGTTTGGTTTTTGCAGACAGAAGCACCAAAGCTTAAGAAAATCCACATGAGCAGATACTGAAATGGGTGTGATAAAGTCCTGAATTACAGCATTGTGATTATTTGGTCATATTCTAATTGTGTATTTAATCTTCTATTCTCTAAATATCTGACAAACAAACAGATATATAATAATTGTGATAGCATTATCCTAACCAAGGAAGAGAAACTAAAGGTCCTTTAACTAGGGATTTTCTTGTCTTGATTAGCTCACGGCAACAGCAACTTCTTTCCATCTACCAAGACCTTTGACAGTTTTGCTGGAAAAACTTCTAGAAATTCTTTGAAATGTCTAATTAGTTGTCTTTTACTTAAATCTTCATGTGGTGCCTGGTGGAGAGTATGCTTGGGGTTGTTCATAGGAAAGTTCTTGACCAGCTGGGGGTTATAATATGTTTTAGAAAAGTGATAATTTAACTAACTTTTATAGAATTTCAACTACCTGCAAAGCACTGTCCTAAGACTTTGGAACTAAAAGGTAGTGAAGGGTTAGCAAGAATACAAGCAATTTATAATCAAACATGAGACTGTATGACTGTAAGCAGCACTGTCACTGCTCTATGTCACATATATGGAGAATTTCATACCTAAACCAGCAGGGGATCGGTGCAGAGAAGGTAGCAAGGGACATCAGGAAAGTTTCTCACTCACATTTTTTCTTAATTTGATGCAATTTGTAAATTTGGGAGCTCTGTGGTTTGCAACCATCTTGAAGCAAACCAAGTCTTACAAATGGTGCTGAGTGAGATGAGTGAACATGTTCCCCTCATTCTCCTGATATTTTACACCCCTAAATGTAAGTCAGAAAGTGGCCTAAAAAGTGGGTTAAATAATGCCTCACAAATGTTTATAATATATCTCAGTGGCATTAGACACACAGTGACAGACTCCAGAACTCCCTTCAGCCTGGAAAAAGTACTTTCCCTTTAATACAGAACTAGTTTATTTTGGGGAAATCATGTAATTGCTGGGAGAATAAACAATCTTTGAAGTAAAGCTACAGGCCCCCTTCCTTTCTCCTCACTTTGCCTCCTAGTGATAATAGTCACCTCCTTGGCCAGCCAGAGTGCTTCTTTCTTTGCCATATTTATTTTTTAATCATTTGACATGACAAAAAATTGTCACTGGTAATAGAATACCGAGACAGGATAATGGTTTGCCACTTTGAAAGGAAATGACTATAGAGCTTTCCCGGTGGGAGATCAGAGTCCTGTCAAAACATTCTATTCTGTAGGATTAATCTCTTAAATATGTTAGAATACTTCCATTTATAGAACTCTCTTGTGACTTATGAGCAGAAATATTCAGGTACTGACAAATGGATTGATAAAATCTTTCAGCGGCTTAATGATTGAAATAGAGCAAGCCACGCTAAGTCTTTTTTGCCAAGTTACACAGGCAAACATCCGGTTTAAGGAAGGCGGCCATTTCTCCCTTGGATTTCCCTTGTATCCCATGATTCTGAATTAATTTTTTAAATGTCAAGGAGTGATTTCTTTTTGAATGTGAATATTTTTATAAATATTGGATGGGGTTATGTTTATGATATGCTAGGACATTAGCATCTAGAGACATAGTGTTTTCCACTGTTTAGAAGTCATCTCTCCAGGGGCTGTGGAAGACAACACAATTCATAATTCCATGTGGCATCTAGAAATTGCCCAGGTACTTCTTGAGTAACCAACTTTTGTTGCTATGATCATAAGTACTGTATTTTCCAGCATATAAGACGACTTTTGAAACGAAAAAAAGTCAACCGAAAATCGGGGGTCGTCTTATACGCCGAGTATATCCCGAAAAACGTCTCGATATGCCCCTAAACGAATTTTCCAACTCAGAAGAAGAACATGATGAGGATTTTGAAGGATTTTAAGCTCACAATGCTCCTTTGCCTAGAAAAACCTCTTATCATCCCAGTCAGTCATAAACAAGCATTTTCTGCAAGTTCTTCATGTAATTTTCTTTCCAGATGATGCCATCATTGTTAATGTTCTCTTTTGGATTTCTTCTTTCTCGGTCAAGTTCATGGCATTGCCATTTGTGAAGAGACCTTCCATTTATCATATCAATGTATGATATATTACGGTATATTAGAAAAATATCATTCATTAAAAATTTAATTAAAAAAAAGAACTGGTGTTGCCTCGGAAGTGGGGGGGGGGAGGTAGTCTTATACAGCGAATATAGGCCTAAACCTATGTTTTAACTGTAAAATTAGGGGGTCGTCTTATACGCCGGAAAATACGGTAATGCTCCTTTTCTCAAGAGATATTTCTCATAAACAGTGTAGCACACAATTATATTAAGATTTTTTTCATTTAAAATGGTGGTCTGTGCAAAGATATTGGCTAACCTTCATGATAAGCTTATGAAAAGTATAGTAGATGAATAAAAATATTAGTCAAGAGACCAGGAGGATAGTGATTTTATATCTTTAGATTTTATAAAAAGGGGAAGACACTTTTATTTCCATCCATCATGAATGAATTGGTAAAGGAATTGCTCTCCATTGAAAACAACTAAAAATATTTAAAAATATATATATGAAATACATTTAGATATAGAACAATAGGCCAAGAATGGAAGCAATTATTACAGTGGCTTTCTGCCTGGGGGCATTATCAGAAATATGCCATAGCCAGGGGGAAAAACTGCAGAACTCAATTGCTCTGCTGAGTTTAGGAGACTGAGATCAAACTTTAGCAAAGCTGGGACACTTAGCTGATTATTGGAGAAGAGATCCCTATGCAAAGTAAGAGCTTTAGAAATCTGCACATGGGACTATTGTTGCTAAACTGTACAATCATAGGTGAAACTCTGGAAGAGAAAAACAAAGAACTATCAGAGTGCTGTAAGATGAAAATACTCAAGAATTCCCAGTGTTAGGAAACATCCGAATTCTGTTCAGTCAGAGTAGAGAGACTTTGTTGAAACCTGGGGCATTCAGAGGAGGATCCAGAGGCTCATATTTTCTGAGAGGACTAAATTGGCCCTTAGATTAAAAAAATAACAAAACCCTAACAAAGCTTAAATATAAACCTCAAAGAGATCAAGATGTTCTATAATGAACTGTCTTCCAAATAATCTTCTATAATTGAAACTTTGTAGCCTTAAGTGGAGTCCAGGGCTGGCCAGGGTGTGCGGAAAGCTTGGCTTCCTCCATTGCCGGGAAACCTAAGCCTCCTGTTCACTCCGTGGTCACAACCATTTGGTTGGGTTAATTTGCATACTCACTCCTGATTGGCTGGTGGGCATGGCTTGTGGGTATACCAGAGTTAAATTTGCATATTATTCTTTTATTAGATAGGATATGTATCAGCTGGTGAATGGGTAAGCCAAATATGGTACATCCATATATAGAAATATGAAATACCAACCCATATCCCACAAAAAAGAGAAAGAATATATATAACAATATAGAAAGACTCCAATTTCAATATGTTCTAAGTTACCAAAACCCAGTTAATTGTTCAGCAAAATAACAAACCAATAGTCCTATTGGGCATTAAGGAAGGAGAAAAGAAACAGTGTGTCCTCCATTCCCCATGAGTACGGAAATATATTCTGTAAATACTTTTATTTACAATACAATAAGCCCATTGTAAATGTTTTAATTCTCCATCACTTATAACCATTTGAGAACAGTCCTCTGTTTGTAGAAAAAAAAGTATTTTGTTTTTAATATTTAAATAAAACATACCCTTTGGCTTGAACGTGAGGTTAAGCTTTTAATAATAAATCAGAGACACTAAATGCACAGAAATATTTATGTCTACTAATGTTTCAGTTATTTATTGCTCTATAAGAAATGACCCCAAATTTCCTGGAGTCAACAAAAATAATCTTTTGTTTTTCTCACAAATTTACATCTTGGGCAAAGTTCAGTGGAAACAAATCATGTTTGTTTCAGAAGGTGTCCCTAGGGTAGCTCAGCTACTGCAGATTGGAATCAGATGAAGACTCTGGCATGTTTGTCGCTGATGTCTGTAGTCGGCTGGGAATCTCAGCTGGAGCTGTCCATCAGAACACCTACACAGGGCTTCTTGGTATCCTCATACAATGCTAGATGGTTTCCAAGAGCAAGCACTCTGCAGAACCAGGTGGAAGCTGTTTATTAGGTATCTCTTGCTGTGAAACAAATTCCCCAAAATGTAGTGGAATGAAACACCATGCTTCTTTGGGTCAGAATCTGAGCATGTCTCAGCAGTGTCAGGGTGTCTTACAGGCTGTAATTAAGGTGATCACTGAAGGTTTAGCCTTCTTAAGGTTTGATGGGGGATGTTTCTTCTTCTAAGGTTTCTCATTTGGTTGTTGGCAGGATTCAGTTTCTACTAGGTTGTTGGGCTAAGGGAAGTTAGTTTCTCACTGGCTCCAGGTCGGAAGCCATCTTCAGTTCATGTGGGTTTCTATAATGTGATAGACTGCTTCCTCAATGCTTGCACATTGAGAGGGCCATAGAGAGAAAAGCCAGCAAGAGGAAAATTAGTCTTGTGTACACTAGTCCTGGACATCACATCCATCTAATTTTCCATATTCTGTTCTATAGATGCACATCATTGGGTGTAGCTGAGACTCCAGGGGAAAAAATTGCACAAGGACATGAGTACCAGGAGTGGGGTTGTTACAGAACATCTTCTAAAGCTGTCTACCAAAGCCATATTTCTTTTTATGACCAAGTCTGAAAAATTATGTTGCTTCCGTTATTTTGTTAGTCATTGGTTCTCAGTCATTGGATCTCAACACCAACCTCCACCCTCCCTCTTTCTACTTTTCAGATGTCTCCTTTGGTTGCTGCTTGAATTACTTCCTGGATTTATAGTTGAATTTTGTAGAAAGGAGCAGGTAGAGATGAGTCTAGACTTGACTTTATGCTTGCTTTTTAAAAATAGAATGTTTTTCTCTGTTTTAATTTTCAAAGGATAATAAAATTATAAAATAACTTTGACTAGGGGTTAATCTTTTGAAAATATATTTCAGGAATAGTTTACAGTTTTCCAGATCTCTTCATTGTTTACCCCAGACATGAGACAACCCAAATGTTTGAACAGATACTTGATTTCCACAAGATGCTTTGGGTCATGAATAGTGTCGCGGATCTGCAATATGTCCCTCACTACATTGTAAGAAACTACCTTTAAAATGAATAGTGGAATGGGCATTTGAGCAATGTCAAACTTGGGTAAAGAAGTGATGACTCCATACTGTGTTTTTCAGATTTCTTGCCTACTTGTAGGATATACTTTCAGTTTTCCAGGTCTGAGGAGACATAAATCACTGACATGCTTTCTATCCTTGAAGAACTAGTAATTTAATCTAGTGGATCAGAGGGAAACATCAAATAGTATGTTTTTAATAAAGGGGGGATTGACAAAGGAAAAGAGAGAAGAGGAGTAAGATAGAAAAAACGATCATGAATGAGAAATGTTGAGTAGAGAAACAGAGCATTAGGTAGGGCTAAAGGGTCTGATTCCACAAGGCAGTCCCTGACGGGGACAGTGCAGCAGAAGTTATAAAGCCATACAAAATATTATTTCCCCCCAAAAAATCATGGATTGGAATTAACATTCCATGATTTAACTGAGTCTAAGTATATACATAATTTAGTGAACTATAGCTGTAGAGAAAGCTCTGCTACACTGAGATTTAATTTAGGCTAAATCTATTTAGGGTATCAAATATATTTAGTGAAAAGATACAAATAAAGCTTGCCTGTTATAGAATTCTGAAACACATTTAACCATAAATTGTATTATAAATTTTCTCTTCAAAGATGTTAGAACATTTCCTTTCATTCCCCCCCCCCCCCAATATACAAAATATTGCTAAGGAAAGAGAAGATCAGATGACTTATTCAAGACATACAGTTCCCCAACTATAAATTTTATTTATAAAATTTATAAATAAAATTTATAGTATTACTTTCATTCCCCCCCCCCCCCCAATATACAAAATATTGCTAAGGAAAGAGAAGATCAGATGACTTATTCAAGACATACAGTTCCCCAACTATAAATTTTATTTCTTCTTTACTGTTGTTTTACTATCCCTCCCTTTATACACCATTTCTCCAAATACCTACACACACACACACACACACACACACACACACACACACCAGTATTTATACTACTAGATCATACTTAGGAGAAATAAAAATTTATGTTTACCCAAAAAAAAAAAACATATAGGGATGTTTCAAGCAATTTTATTAATTATTTCCCCAAACTGGAAATAATGAATATGGTCTTTATCTGGTGAATGAAGGAATAAATCATGGTAGATCTTACAATGGAAAAATCACTTGGCAATAAAATGGGAACAAACTAGTTTGCACACAATAACAGGGATTAACTGAAATGACTTATGATAAAGGAAAGAAGCAAAGCCCAAATACCTACATTGGTTTGGCTATCAAATTTGTAGGGCCCAAAGCAAAATTAAAATATAGGGCCTATTGTTTAAAAAATCAGACTTTTAATACTGTGATAGCAGAGCATTGAATCAAACAGGGAGCCTTCCTAAATGCAGGCACCTATGTGATTGCATAGGTTACAATTCCAAGAAGCCAGCACTGACTATCATTTCATTACTCTGACATTCTCAAATGGTAAATCCATAGGGAGAGAAAGAAATCAGTCACTGCCAGGGGTGAGAGGGAAAGGGTGGAGTTCTCTATAAAGGGCAGAAAGGAGTACATTGGGATGATGTAGTTGCTCTATGTCATGTTAGGCATGGTGGTTACACAATTATATGTGTATGTCAAAACTTATAGAGCTGGTTACTAAAAAGCAAAAATTTCTCTATGAAAATTCATAAATCTGACTTTTAAAAACATATTTACACTAATAAAAAAGAAAGATGGAAATTGTCCATACCTCTGTGATGCCCACCAGCCAATCAGGAGTGAGTATGCAAATCAACCCAACAAAAATGGCAGGTTAATTTGCATATGCAGGCAGGGTGCGAAGACTAAAGACTAAAGGCTCTCCTGTGGCTGGAGCCAAGCCTGAAGGCTGAAGGTTTGGCCCTCCTGTGGCCTGGGTCCTAGGTGCTAGAAGAAAACCGGTGCCAGCAGCCAGGGGAAGGAAGGCCTATTGCACAAATCTTCATGCAAGGGGCCTTTAGTATATATATAAAAGCATATATTAACATTTTATTGTCGAATGGTTATAGATAATTCCAGAGGAATGTGGAACCTCCCATAACAATTAGAAAACAAGCTGTAAGTAAAAGGGCAGTGATAATGAGTTGGCTACAGTATGATCTTGGCCTCTTACTAGCAGGGTGAGTTAAATTTAGTCATTTAACCTCTTAGAGGTACAATTTCATTGTCTTTAAAAAAGGATGGCAAGAATCAGTCAAAGTTACAGAGTACTTATAAGGAACAAATAAGGTAATATATGTGAAAAGTTTTTTTTTTTTGTTTTAGCTTTATGAATGTAAAGCACTCTGGAAATATCATTAGCAATGGTAATAAAAAATCCATCTTAACACCACATTCCCCCCTTACATTTAAAAATGTGTCACTCACTATGCACATTTGTGATTTAAAAAGTTGAAATAATAAATTCTCTTTAGCAGTGTTCTATAAATACATAATTTAAAGTATAATACACTTTAATCCTGGAGACGGTTACTTGTTTTCTCAGTCAAACTGAAGTTTCTATGTGATAGACTAAATTGAATTCCTATTTCTCAGTGTAGTGGATATTTCCCCACCTTTAGTTTGTACTAAAATAAATGTACAAACCAGTGCCATTCTTCCATTTTGTTTCTAAGTTTTGGTTCTCACTTTGACAGTTTTGTAATCTTCTAATAACATAAATAGTATGACTGAGTAATAATTTATTATAAATGTATATGAAGATTAAATAGTTAAAACTTGCACAGTTAATATAATTTTTAAGATAATTTACATATGCTGTAAATGTTACCAGATACACAACAACAAATGTAAGCCTCGGGAAATACACAGCTGAAAATATGATTACCAGGAAAATTCTCTAAGCAGCTAGCTTAATTCTATAAGCTCTTTAGCTTAATTCAAGAGAGAATGGGAATCACTTATGAGTTCTGAGTTACTTTATGTCCCCGTTATACCCAACAGAAAGTATCTTCAATACAGCACCTCATCACACTGAAATATAATTGTTTATTTAAATGCATATTAGCTACTGGCAGGTCTGTGAGCTCATCAATGGCAGGGTGTGGGCCTTATTTCTGCTTTTCAGCTGAATTACCTTTTGGTAGCACACAGTATTCGTTTAATGACTTTACATAAGGAAAATCAAATGTGATATTTGTTGGGCAGAGTGGCAATTGGACAGGATATGGAATAGAGTACAAATACTTTAGGCTAATGTCTCAGCTCTGCTTTCGTATTAGTTTTGAAACTCTGGATGTGAAGGTTAACCTGTGATGAACCCCAGTTTTCTGAACAGGTAAGTGCCAGTGCCTAGGAAAATACTTAACTTGCAGTATTCTCTCAGTAAATATCAACCTCTTTGCCTAACATATTACCATAGACTACTTCTTGGGAGTACTGCAATAGTCAAGTGTAATAATGGATATGAAATGCAAAAGTGCTCTCTTCTATATACAGTTCTATTCAAAGATGGATAGAGAAAAAGAGTGCTGGATTTTTGAATTTATACATCTTGACAAGTAGCACAACTTCTGATAACAACCAGTTCTCTTACCCAGGACAAGGTTTATAATGTCTCTGGATTTTTACTGTAAAATGAGGGGATATAAAATGAGTTCTAAATTCAGAAATATTATTTACTTCAATTGAATAGTGAAGCATATTCTATAATTAAAACAAAGTATACCATTCTATGTAATATTACTTACCCAAGCTGCAAATATATCATAATTGGACATCTAATTAGAAAACCCAATAATAAAATTAACAAAATATAAACCTGTTTAAAGATTCCATTTTCAAAGAGTTCTTTGCTCTAGTATGCCAAGAAATTATTTTGAGGGATAAAACATTATGGTTCTTGTCAACACACTATAAAGCAACATAGACCTTGTTTTGCTTTAGCTTTTGTCAAAAAGAAATGCATGGCAATGAAAGAGAAAGAAATGTACCCTGAGACTTTTTTTGCATTATGTGTAGATTTTCCTTTTTTGTTATTGTGGGTAATGTGGGTGGTTTGTTTGTCTGTTTTTGCATTTTTTAAGTGTCTGTAAAATCAAGACTTTATATTGGTATTTCATCTCAGCTATAGTATAAAATCCATAAAAGCAGGGTCATGGATTATGTATATTTTTAAATCCTCACACTAGCTAGAGATTAGCTTGCACTTAGTAGTTGGCTTAATAGATGTGCATATGCTGTTTCATTCAAATCTAATTGTCTATGTAATTAATCATACCTTTTAGAGTATCGATTAATGGCTGGGGTCAGATAATGGGCAGGATAGACAGTCAGCAAGCTACTAAATTTCACTGCAGAATAAAAAATAAAACCTGCTTCAAGTTATTTCAGATTATAATGAGCTATAACTGTTATAGTTTTTCATTGGTGGACATCTAGGTCTATTATATAGTCTAGTGCCAATGTAATTGTCTTAATATAATGATATAAGCAGAAGTTCATAGAGATAAGATGAATGCATCTTCCCAAGAATATAGTCCATTGTCCATTAGACAGAATGAAGTCAGTTCTGTTTTCTTCAGTCACAACTTCTGACTCAGGAAGGATAGGGGCAAAAGACAAGATATGCTCATGAGTCATTCTATTTGTCTGTTATTAGGCACCTAAGAGAAGCAAAAACTCATTGTGGCTTTAAGCGCGTGTCTTTCTTCCCACTTCACAATCAGTGACACACTACTGGTAATGCACATGATGTCTTACTTTGCTTTGGTCTGAGTAACCAATTACCTTCTAAAACTGATCTCTTTGCCACATGGAAGCCCTCAATTTTGGCACCTTAATTAACCTTCCAAGGACTTACAAACTGACTTAATCCGTTGATGTGATTATTTAAAAATGCATAATCAATATAACTCCTTTCCATTAATTTGGCTTAATTATTATTCTTGCTACTTAGAAAATTTGACTTAATTTTAAGTGAACTAAAGTACTTAGTTTCTTTTCATTTTAGTTTATATAATCTCAAAATTTAAATATAAACAAAACAGTTTTCAAATTTTCAATGTCATTAGCATTTACAGTGGTTATTAAAATTACTTTGATTTCTGAAAACACCTTTTCTCAATGAGATACTGTAACAAGTAACTGATTTTTAGTAATGACCATAGATTAAAACATTGCACTGAGAAATGAGTAAAAGTGTAATTTTAAGAGCAGGCAGTTCACACTGTGGAATATCAGGGTAAAGGCTTGGCTGGCTCACATTAATACAAATGTCCAGGTTGCAGTGCAAGACGTGACCTTTATTATGCATAAGTATTTTTTTTTCTTTGCAAGAAATAACTTTTGCACATAAAATTTTATGCTATTTTCAGGCTTGGTTTGACTACAATAAATCTTTTACTGAATAACCCTTAATACCAGAATAGAAAGCACAAGTGAATAAGTGAGAAAATGGTTTGATTTAGCAATTCTGTGATGCTATTACATGATTACCAGGAATTTATCTGTTCCATAATCTAGCTGGAAAAAGATATTGTGATTTGTTCCATCTAAACTCTTTAATGAATAAAATCTACATTCTCAAAATGTAATCTGATTTGAAAATATTCCTACATTCTTCTAATCTTTGGCAGTGTAACAGGGAAAAAAAACACAAAAACATGGACTTGTATTTTAGAAGGTTATTAAATGCTGCCTTCAATTTTCTGACCTTGAACAAGTAATCTAATCTTTCAGAGATTTAATTACTTTATGTATAGGAAGAATATACAATAGAATACGAGCACCACAGCTCTGTTGTTCAAAGAGTGATGGCATAGCTTAAGATGACTATCACAGTGCCATGTATATAGTAGACACCCAATACATGTCACTTTCTCCTTTTACCTGGGGTTTCTTGTCTGTTTCTTAGTTTTACTGTTGTAGTCACATGAAACTTTTGTATAGGTGTTGTAAATTATTACAAAGTACATTTTTGTCAGTTGGCTGAGAAAGTCAGAGTTATCACATATTTATGGGACAATTCTCATCATTTAACTATAAAAGTAAAGAGAAAAGACTATTAACATATTTCAGCTAACAGTATGTAAGAAATTTTTGGAAGTTTAAGCATCTCTCTTTTGGATCAATTAGGAACACTTAGGTCTACCTTTTTTTCATCTATTAACCTTTCAATATATACTCAAGGCACTAGGGTCACCACTGGTGGTAGAAAAATATGAAAGTGACAAACAACTCTAGCTTTGTAAACATTCAGCTTCGTAAAAATATATTTTTTATTGATTCCAGAGAGGATGGGAGGATAGAGAGACAAAAATATCAACGATGAGAGAGAATCATTGATTGGCTGCCTCCTGCATGCCAATCACAACCCAGGCATGTGCCCTGACCAAGAATTGAACTGTGACTTTCTGGTTCATAAGTCCATGCTCAACTACTGAGCCATGCCAGCTGGGCAGCATTCCTCTTTTTTACTAATGCTGGTAAAGGTCCAAATTTACCTGGAAGTAGGAGGTTGGTTTCCTCACTAAGCAGGAATTTTACAGGGAGGTCTCTTGGATTCAATATCTGAAGAAGGGAAGACAAGGCAAGGGAAGGAAGCCAACCAGGCAGAA
The DNA here is from genome assembly GCF_964339955.1 of Pipistrellus hanaki. Taxonomy (NCBI): domain Eukaryota; kingdom Metazoa; phylum Chordata; class Mammalia; order Chiroptera; family Vespertilionidae; genus Pipistrellus; species Pipistrellus hanaki. The sequence goes on along the minus strand of NC_140513.1, from coordinate 58,863,557 downwards.
GGAGACTTTGAGCAACAACTAATTTCAAGGGAAACAGCAGATGACTTCCTAGGGAGTTCTGTCTCCTGTTGGGGTGGAGTGACTGGTTCTTTATAGTCTTCGTAATGATGTCACTGGATGCAAAATCTCTGACCAAGGAGAATAATCTTGAAACAAGGTGGCTCCCCTCATTGGGGGCAATAGTCTAAAGGGAGCTAGGAACTGAGAATTGTCACCTGGTAGCACTTCCAGCAGCTGGGAAAATAAATCCTTTATTTCTGAAGGGGGATGTGTATGGCACTACAGTGCCCACAATATTGGTTTTATGGGCTTTTACCTTGAGTGATGATTTAAATATCCTCCATCTCTCAAGATATGTACAAAATGACTTTCAGCCATTTCTCCTGCTGGTTTTTGCTGGCTCATCAGTTCAGAATGCCAGACTCCCAGAGTCCTGTTTGCTGTCTGCTCAGAGCTTAGGTACTCCTCATCTTTGAAGAGATTTCTGAGTCTTCATCTTGGAAGAGATGCTGAGTTATGTCTTGCCCAAAATACCTCAGTGATACAAACACCCAAGCTTCAAAAAAGAACAACAATGCAGGTTAAGCTTCTCTGTCCTTTTATCTATCTACTGCATACATGTGGAGTGTGTGTGTGTGTGTGTGTGTGTGTGTGTGTGTAGAAATGAAAGAATGAAGATAATCTTTCATTAGGTTCTGTGTGTTAGTATGGATGGTGGTTGCAAGTGTTATTATTCAGTGTAAGAGAAAGTTCAATCTTAGGATATATTAGTTCCTAGATTGACTAATCTCCCAGCAAAAGAGGAGAGCATTTTCTTCTGTCACAGCAGAATAAAGATGGAAGTTTCTATTCTTGGTTAACAGTTGCTTTTTCTTTGCCTCATAGTCATTATGAGCAATCTGTGTTGTAACATCCCCTCCTGGAATCTGGGCCGTTGACAGCCCTTACAGTTGTTTTCTTCTCTCTCTACCTTCTAGAGAGAGCCACAAAAATTGACTCCAAAATATATCAATGGAAATGGAAGAAATGAGAGACATCACATCACCATTTCTGTGTAGTCTGCATAACCCATGGAAAGCACCAACTGGTCTCAACAGGGCACAAATTAGAGGTGATGGGGAAAAGTGAATGGGATAATGGCTCCTTTTTACTCTTTCTCTTTTGCCTTCAATTTCTGTGCCATACCAGCACAGCCAAGGGTTCCACCAGCCTGAGGGAGGGCCAGTGAAGGATGAAGAAAAGACAGACAAAGAGAATAAGCTGGTTCTAGGTGGATCTTCTGTGCCTTGCTGAGGTCACAGAATAGATCCAGACTGCAACCTGATGGTTTATTTTATAGTCAACATAAACAAGGTGATTTACAATGTTATTATAAGGTTTCACTTGTTTTGGCAGCATTTTCTGCACCTCCCACAGCCCATTAGCTACCCAGGAAAAATCTAGGGAGCAGTCACAAGAATAAAGCTTAATTATGCTTAGAGGGCTGTGTCCTCCAAGCTGAGACTTGTTTACTACTTGACTTTGCCAGAAGGTCAGTCAGAGACTTAACCCTATAACTGCTCCATACAGTTTCAAACACCAGGGAGCTACTAGAGTTCCTTCTGCTTGGCATGAGAACACCATAAACTTATAAGGTCCTGTCACAATAGAACAATGATTTTCTCATCACAGAACAAGTTGTTTTTTTTTCTCATTATAGAATACGTTTTCATTACAGATCAAGTTCATTTGACTTTCTGCCTAAGTCAAATGTTCAGAAGTAAATTACATTTTGTTGGAAATTGTTCAACTGAAAGGTTTCTGGGTAGTGCCCTTTTCTCCTTGATAACAACAAGTACTACTACTTAGAAATTTGATTATTTCTCATCCTTATCCTGTATATATCTGGAAAAAAGATGAGAAAATGGGGTGTTTGAGACTAACAAATGGGAGAATACCTAATAAGTGTGCTTTTTTATGGGGATTTTCTAGTTCAGAAATATGCAATGATTCTTGAAATGTGATTTGATATTTGAGGTACTTTGTGTTTCTTTGTATGCTAGTGTCTCTCAGTTCTTATATTGAAAAGGCTATTGAATTTTCATATAAAATATGGCGGGATCATAAAATTGCTCTTTGAAAGCATGTATATACAGCCCAGGTAGTATGGCGCAGTGGTTGAGCTGTGACCTATGGTCCAGGAGGTCAAGGTTCGATTCACAATCAGGGCACATGCCAGGCTGCCTTTACCCTAATGAAGGGTGTGCAGAGGCAGCAGATCAATGATCCTCTCTCATCACTGGTGTTTCTTTCTCTCTCTCTCTCCCTTCCTCTCTAAAATTAATAAAACTATTTTTTAAAAGCATGTATATAGTGTCTGGTTAACTTTCTTAATCCTAGTAAATCATGGGAACAATGTTACATTGTAACATAAATTAGATGTATTTGGTTCTGGAATATTAAATAAAATATACTAACTACGTGGAAAATCATTCAGCTTGTGAATGAAACTTTACTCTCCTCCATGAGTTTTGAGAAAGTTTTTGTTTTTGTTTTCAATCACATTACCATGCCAGAAATATTTTGTTTTCAATCTTGGTGTCTTCTGACACTCTTCATTTTCCTTTTATGGCTTTTTAATTATTTCATTAATTTCACCTATCAACATGAAGGATAATGTTCATTCAGAGTACGACATTTTTCCATTTGGCAAATTATTGTTATAGAGTGTACTGTTGGTATGATGTTGAATTTGATAAAATATCCCATTTAAGAATTCAAATTTTAGATTCACATAGCCTTTATATATGAGAACATTTCCCAATAAATATCATTTAGAAGATTCTAACTTACAATATTTTATGCCATTCAGTATTAACAATGAAGAAAATAATAAGGAAGTCTGTGTTGGGAGAGATTGGTGAGAATGAGTTGAGACCCAAAAATAGACATAACTCTATTTACAGATATAACTCTGTGTTGAAATCATGCTTACAGGTCACCACAGGGAAAAATAGAACATATGTAGCAGATGCAAATGATAACTGATGAAACACTGCATGTATTGTCTGTTTGGAAAGCAGTCACAAATAAAAATTCAAATATATTATACTTGGTGGAAAGGTTGACATCTACAACTCAATTCAGTGACATGAAGGACCCTAAAACTCTGCCATTTTTGTATTATCAGGTCAACTTAATTCCAGAGGGACCTGTCACTTCTGTGAGAAATAAAACCCAGCTGGTGTCATTGTTAGATACAATCCACTCACACTGCATAGCACCAGGGCAAAAACCTTGTTCTCCAGGGAACTGATTAGTAATTTTCTCCCTTTGGAAGAAAAAAAAAAAATCTGAAAGTGCCTTTTTTTTTCTTCTTCTCTTTTCAAAGAAAAGAAAATGCATAGTGCTTCCACTAGCAACTGAAGTTGATCAAAGGGATGGGAATTTTAAGATCCTTTGAAAATTTCCTTGGAGAAAATTAGGAAGGGTTAGGGTCAAATTGGTTGGGCAGGAAGCGCTCACTTCCTGTCTCCCCTCAGAAAGGGAAGTAAAACAAGTACTAATTATGTGGCCATTCTTTTCTTAGTTTGAGTAAGCAGCTCACAGATATAAACAGTAGTATATTCTATGAAAATATAGATTTCTTGGATGTTGTGAGATAGCATCACAATGTGAATTTACATTATTTACTTTCCATACTACTTAACAAAAGTATTCAGGCACACCTCATTTTATTACTCTTCATTTTATTGTACATCTTATAAACTGAAGTTAAGACCCTCCACCAGTAAAAATACTAGAACGTGCTGAAGGCTCAGATGATGGTTGGCATTATTTAGCAAAACAATATTTTTAAACTGAGGTATGTACATCATTCTTCAAGACATAATCCTGTTGTACACTTAATATATCACAGTATAGTGTAAACATAACTTTTATATGCACTGGAAAAAAAATCATGTGACTCACTTTACTATGTTATTTGCTTTCTTGTGGTGGTCTGAAACCAAACCCAGTGTCTCCAAGGTATGTCTGTGCCTGTAGTTGAAGTCCTGTCCCCACCTGATGAAGAACACAGTGATTAAACAAGGTAGAGAGAGTTCCACAGCGACATTTGAGCTTTTGTTAATAGCAGCCACCACACCATCAGCTATCCTCCAAGGAACAAAGGTGGATGGAATGTTACACCAGCTGGAGAAGCATAGTTCTGCCTGAGATCTTGGTGGTGTTCTAAAGCCAGGTGAAAGGTATTCTGGTTATTCTTCAGGTGCAAGAAACTTCTTCAGAGACTATGAGCACCAACCTGAAAACCATCATCTGAGCCTTCAGCACGTTCTAGTATTTTTACTGGTGGAGGGTCTTAACTTCAATTTACAAGATGTACAATAAAATGAAGAGTAATACAAGTCCTGCATTTTAAGGCTTTTAGAGTCTATTTGGCTCTCTCTTTTTTATTGGTTAGTCTAGCTAAAGACTTGTAAATTTTGTTTTTCTTTTCAAAAAAGCCAACTTTTAATTTTCTTAACCTTTTCTGTTGTTTTCTTGTTCTTTAGTTCATTTATTTCTGCTTTATCTTTTTCCTACTTTTGCTTACTTTGGAATTACTTAGTTCTTTTTTTCTAGTTTCTTGGCATATAAAGTTAGGATATTTAATTAAGATATTTGTCTTCCTATATATGATCATCATTATAACTTTCCTTTTGGAACTGCTTTGGCTGCATCCCACAACTTTTGCTATATCATGTTTTCATTTTTATTTGTCTCAAGATGTTTTCTTAATTTCCCTTTTGATTTCTTCTTTGATCCATTGGTTGTGCAAGAATGTATTGTTTAATTTCCATGTATTTGTGAATTTTTCAGTTTCCTTCCTATTATTGATATACAGTTCCATATGACTGTCATTAAAAAATATAATGATATAATTTATACCTTTTTAAATTTGTTGAGACTTGTTTTGGACAGAATATGCTGCATATGTCTGTCAGGTACCTTTGGCAACTGGTTTAATTTAAATTTAATTTTCTTATTGATTATCTGTCTGGATTATTTATCTATTGTTGAGAATAAAATAGTAAAGACCCCAACTATAACTGTATTGCTATCTATTTTTCCTTTTAGTTGTATTTGCTTTTTTTTCAAATGCTGAAATGTTGGGTAACCTAAATATTTATAATTGTTATATATTTTTGATGGATTACCCTCTTAATCATTCTATAATGACCTTCTTTGTCTTTTTTGTCCACATTTAACTGAAAATCTATTTTGTCTGACATAAGTTTGCTTGAAAGATGATTTTTTATCCCTTCACAATCAGTCTATGTATGTCCAAAAAGCTAAACTGAGTCTCTTTAAGGCAGTATATTGTTGGATTTTATATTTATACCATTAAGTCACGCTTTGTTCTTTTTATTAAAGAATTTATACCATTTGCAGTTAAAGTACTTATTGATGGATAAGGGCTTCCTATTGTTGTGTTGTTAATTGTTTTTTACTATTTCATAGATCCTTGTTTTATGCTTTTCATCTTGCTGCCTTCCTTTGTGGCTTGTTGTCTTTTTTGGAGCAGTATACTTTTGACTTCTTTCTCATATATCTTTTGGGTATATATGAATTACCATGAGGCTTACCTAAAATATATTTATAATATTTTATTTTAAACTGATAATAAATTAACATTTATTTTGATAACATATAATTCAAATTAATCCCCAAGTTAATGTTCTTATAAATATGAAAAATACTCAATTATTGCTATAAACTTTGAAAAACTGTTCCAAGTCCTTAAATGTTAGAATGAATAAGTTATAGAGATTTTCTATACAACATTATATCTATAAAAATACTGTATTGTACACTTAAAAATTTAAGAGTATAAATATTTTAGATGTTTTCACCACATTAAAATACTTATTTTTTAAAAAGAGCAAGAGCCCTAAACCCCTCCACTCTTTCCCTTTCTTTTTTAAAATAAAATAGAATATAGATGATAGAAACTAATTACAAAAAGCCTAAGAGTGAAAAGCCAAGAAAGATTCCATTTTACAGGTTCAGGAATTCTGCAGTCATGTTCCTTGCTGTACTATGGGTCAACGGTCTACGAATCAGCTCATTAAGGAGCTCTGTTTAAAGTTCTTGCTAAACCTAATATTGGTTTTCACCTCTCAGCCTCAGGCCATTTTTTTCTCTTACATTTCATTTGGAACTCTTATCTTCAGACCCCAGTACAGTATATTGAGTAATACCAGTGGAGGCAGGATTAACACACAAACTCACTGTTACAAGAATAACATTTCCTGCTGAAACCGGTTTAGCTCAGTTGTAGAGCATCGATCTGCAGACTGAAAGTCCCAGGTTCGATTCCGGTCAAGGGCATGTACATTGGTTGCAGGCACATCCCCGGTAGGGGGTTTACAAGAGGCAGCTGGTCGATGTTTCTCTCTCATCCATGTTTCTAGCTCTCTATCCCTCTCTCCTCCTCTGTAAAAAATCAATAAAATATATTATAAAAAAAAAAGAATAACATTTCCTGAACCTCTTAGGGACTGTTCAGTTTAGCACCGGTCAGAAAACCTCAGTCAATATTTAATCTGTATCCATCTTTCCATGCAACATGGTTCCTTATGGTGACAAAGCTCTCTTGATACATTTGCCCTGACCATGCAACATTTCAAAGCTGCTGAGATTTTTACTTCCACATAATGTATTAGTCCTCTTATATAATGCACAAAAGTATTTTCAAAATAATTTTTTCACTCTTGTCTACATGGTGGTCTTGTAAATAGAGACTAACAGTACCCTTTTGTAATGGAAACATCTTTTTATTGTTGTTTGACACTCATATGAAATATAACTTGCAAAGTGTAATGTTCCCTTTAACTATGCTAAACTGAATGAAGGATTCCTGCTTTTAAAGCTCTAGACCAGTGTTTCCCAACCTTCTCTCATGATGAGAATCACCTGGTGGAGTTGTTAAACCACAGATTCCTGAATCCCAACTAAGAAGTGCTAAACTAGAATTTTTGGGAACATATAGGTAAAATTGTATACCTAACTTAGTGCTCTGTATATAAAATCTGTCTTAGAGCACTAGTTAAGTATACAATTTTACCTATATGTTCCCAAAAATTCTAGTTTAGCACTTCTTAGTTGGGATTCAGGAATCTGTGGTTTAACAACTCCACCAGGTGATTCTCATCATGAGAGAAGGTTGGTTCCTTTTGGGAACATATAGGTAAAATTGTATACCTAACTTAGTGCTCTGTATATAAAATCTGTCTTAGAGCACTAGTTAAGTATACAATTTTACCTATATGTTCCCAAAAATTCTAGTTTAGCACTTCTTAGTTGGGATTCAGGAATCTGTGGTTTAACAACTCCACCAGGTGATTCTCATCATGAGAGAAGGTTGGGAAACACTGCTCTAGACTATTTGCCTATTAAAAAATATATAAATGTACAGGGAAAATTCTTATTATTATTATAAATATTACTAGGGGCTCAGTGCACAAATCTGTGTACCTTGAAAGGAACTGTAGACCTTGAGGCTGTGGTAAGCACAGGGGTGGGTCTTGACCCATCTTCTGTGCCCCTGCCTGTCTCCTCCCACCTTGGTCCCTAGCCTCCTGTCTGCCAGCAGCCCCGCTCATGCTGCTGCCAATCCCATGCTTTGATTGCATTGGCCCTGCTTGCACTCGCTGATGGCAGGGACTGATTAGGGCCAGCACCAATAGTAGGTGTGAGCAAGATCAGTGCAGTCAGCAGGTGCTACCCTGATCACCCCTCAGGAGCAGGGGGAGGTGGAGAAGCTCTCATGGGCGATCAGGGCCAGCAGCTGCCTCTTGCACCCACTGATGACATCAAGTGATCAGGACTGGCAGCTGTGTGAGCAATGGCTCTGGCGCCAGCTGCAGATGCAAATGCTAGGTGGGACTGTGGCATGGGAGCAAATAGTTTTTAGTAATCACCAAAGGCTCACCCTGATGACAGCAACTGGTGCCCCGCTTTGGTCAGCTGCCCCCACTCACCTGCTCCACCATGGCCTACACCCACTATGTTCCACACACGTCCCCTGGTGGTCAGCACATATCATAGCGACCAGTTGTTCAGTTGTTCAGGTTGTTCCTCAGTTTGGTCTATTTGCATATTAGCCTTTTACTATGTAGGATGGCTAGATGATACTTCAAGTTTAAAAATAGCAGAAGCAGTTTCTTTCTCAAAAGTCATAAAAGTTATAAAAAAGAAAACCATAACTATATTGAAGTAAACATTTGGAGCAACAAAATATGAAGTAGGGTAGCTAAATGCCCTGAAGGTAAAATGCAGATGATTGAAGATGCTGAACTTTCAGATTTCGGGTAAAGCCAGCAGTGTTTGATTCAGGGAAAACTGTACATTTCTGGTTTGAAAATGTAGAGAAGGGTTATGCATTCTGGTGGTAGATGATTCTGGGAGGCACTATGACACCACCAAGTAGTCGTGGTGCTTCAGTCAAATAAGAAATCAATGGGATGGGGGAGCAAGCGGGAAGGGCTCCAGATAGCTATCATCCTGAAGCTGCTAATCTCTAGGGAAAGATGAAAGCTAAAGTAACTTACATACACACATGCAAACAAGACACATACAGTATAAGCACATTCATACACACAAACACGCATAAAAAGATATTCCACAAATTTTCAGGGTCAAGAAGAAATGAACAATTAAAACAAAAGCTACAAAGACTCACTTGGTAGGAAAAAAAAAGAGACCTTATTGAACAACAACAGCAACAAAAATGTTTTCTAAACATATTGCAAGTTAAAGAGTTTAATAAATTAAGAATCTTTGTGTGAATGCAACAACTCTGGAAAAATAGAGAAATAAATGAAGTATAAACTACCAGAACTAGAGAAAAGAATAGATGATAAAATTAAGCTGTCCTAGAATTGCAAGCCACATAGGAAATAGTATAAAACGGATAATAGACACAGTTGAATGCACGATTAGCTACATTGAGGGTAAGAATGAATGCAAGCAAGGAAAAGGTAAATGAGAAAAAAGTTAAAGGCCATTAGAGAGAAAATAAAAATTATGAAGCATATTTAAAGGTGATCCACAATATTTGTAATTTATAGCCTCAACGATGAGAAGTATCTAAAATGATCAGATAAAAGTATAAAAGAATTTTATCTTCAGGTGGAATGTTTTTCTTTTAAGAAGAAAGTCTTAAAGAAAAATGTTACTTGGATTTGTATCATGAAAGGTGCTGCTGTATTTCCTAAAAGTCAGAGGACCGTTTCCAGTGGGAGAGGCTGGCAAAGAGGGCAGATTTCTAAGATGGAAGGAGCATTTGAGCAAATATAATGAACATATCCAAGGAGGCAAAGGAGAAAACCAAATTGGCTTTGCGGTGCTAGAAATAAAATGCCATTTAAATAATCAAAAAATCAAAGGATACCTGATCTTTTAATTGACATTTCTCTGGTTACTAATGAGGTAGGAGAACTTTTTAACTGTTTATCATTTCATTTCTTCTGTGAATTTCTTAATGCACTATTTCATCTATTTTTTTCTTTTCATTTGTTCTATGTCTCTTTCTTTATTTACTTATTCATGTTTCATCAATATCTCTTCTGAACCTATGCATTTGCTTTTCACTTTCTTGTTATTTTTCATGAACAGATACTGTTTTAATTTAACTTGATTGCTCAGTCTTTCCCTTTACACTTTGCTCTCTGTATGCCTTTATAGAAGACTTTTCTAGCATGAAATCACAGTCTTCCATATTTCCATCTAAACTAATTTTTTTATTTAAAAATAATTATGGATACATAAGAAATTGCAAAAAATATAGAGAGTTCCCCTGTAGCCTCCCCCGCCCACCCCCGCCCCAGTTTCTCTGGTCACATTTTGCATAACTATAGTACAACTAGAGGCCCAGTGAACAAATTCTTACACCAGTGGGGTCCCTTGGCCTGGCCTGCAGGATCCGGCTGAAACCAGCTCTCTGACATCCCTTGAGGGGTCCTGGGTTGCAAAAATGTGCAGGCCAGGCCGAGGGACCCCACCAGTGCACAATCAGGGCTGGGAAGGGAAGCAGGAGGTTGGCCAGCCAGGGAGGAACCAGGGGAGGGCTCCAGGGTTTGTCAGGCCCATCTTGCTCAGTCCTGATTAACCAGACCCCACAGCAAGCTAACCTACCAGTCAGAGCGTCTGCCCCTTGACGTGGTCAGTGCATGTCATAGCAAGCAGTTGAACAGTCTTAGCATATCATTAGTATATTATGCTTTGATTGGTTGAATGGATGATTGGACACTTAGCATATTAAGTTTTATTATATAGGATAGCAACAGTAGGACATTTATTCAATACATGAATGGAAATTCTATGAATGGAAATTCTATCATTTTATCACAAGTGCAGCTTCATGTAACCACTAGCAAAATCAAGATATTGAGACATTCTCTTACCCCACAGATTTCCTTCATATTATACCTTCATAGTCACTCCCACTCCCTCCTCTTCACAATTCTTAACTTCATGCAACCACTGATTTGTTCTCCATCTGTGTGATTGTGCCATTTTGAAAGTGTTATATAAATAGAATCATATAATATATGACCTTTTTAAATTAAGTTTTGGCTCAACATCCAAGTTGCTACATTTATAAATAATTTGTACCTTTTTATTGCTGAGGATTATTTCCGGCTATGAATATAGCTTTTTCTTTTCTTTTCTTTTCTTTTCTTTTCTTTTCTTTTCTTTTCTTTTCTTTTCTTTTCTTTTCTTTTCTTTCCTTTCTTTTCCTTTTCTTTTCTTTTCTTTCCTTTTCTTTTCTTTTCTTTTTTTCCTAACAGCCACCAATTGAAGGGTATTTTGGTTATTTCCAGTTTTTGGCAATTACAGATAAGACTGCTACGAACAATTTTTTAGATGTTTTGTGTGGATATACATTTTCATTCTTCTGGGATATATACTAAGGAGTATTATTGTTGGGTCCTATGGCAAATGTATGTAGTCTTTAAAATAAAAGGGGAAAAATTTTTCCCAGAGTAACTGTAATACTTTAACTTTATAACAACAATGAATCAGAGATTATTAAGTTTTGCCACCTCCTTGCTAGAATTTAGTATTTTTGGTAGTGTTTTAACTGTTCAGATAGGTGTATAGTGTTTTAACTGTACAACAAAGTCTTAATTTACATTTTCCTGGTAGTGATTTGAACATGTTTTCATGTGATTTCTTGCCATCTTTAGATAGATTCACCTCAATAAAGTGTTTATGTCTTTTAGCCATTACATTCTCTCCCTCTCTCTCTCTCTCTCTCTCTCTCTCTCTCTCTCTCTCTCTCTTGCATTTGAGAGTGCTTTGTATCCTCTAGTATAAGTCTTTCATCAGATACGTGGTTTGAAAATATTTTCTCTTAATTCATAGCTTGTTTTTCACCCTTTCACAGGTTTATCAGAGCACAGTTTTAATTTTGATGAAGTCCATTTTGTTGGGGTTGTTTTCCCTGTATGGTCCATGCTTTTGGTATCATGTGTAAGAACTTTGCAGTGAGCCATAGTTTCCAAAGATTTCTCCTTTGTTTCAGTGTTTCATATTTATGCTCCATTTTGAGTTAATTTTTATGGAAAGTGTAAAGTTTACATTCATGTTCTCTTTGTTGTTGTTTTTGCATATGAATATCCAATCACTCCAGCACCATTTGTTGAAAAAGTTGTCATTCCTCCAATGAATTGCTTTTGCACTATCTCAAAAATCACTTGGTTCCATTGTTCTCTGGATTTATTGCTCTGAAATAGAACATAGTGTTGATTACTTGTAGCTATAAAGAAAGCCTTGATATTTGGTACAGTGATTCTCCCATTTTTATTCTATTTTTTCCCCAAAGAGATTGCTTTTAGTGATTTTAGTAATTTGCCTTTACATGTACATCTCATAAAAGTATGCCCATCTCTACAAAAATGTTGTAGGTATTTTGATAGAAATTGCATGGTCTTTATATTAATTTGGGGGGCCTCTTTATAATGTTGATTCTTCCAATTCACAAATATTTTCCTTATACTATTTTCTATAATTTCCTGATCATATCCTTCATAATCCATTCTTTCACTGGTGATGTAAAGCAAAAATAAAATTATATATATATATATATATATATATATATATATATATATATATATATATATATATATCTGCACATGAAATTTCTTTCATTTATTAGAGGGACCTATGTCTTGTTTCCCTGATTAATTTGTATCACTTTGCTTTGATACCACATTGTTTTAATTCCCATAGCTTTTTATTACATTTTTACGTCTGGAAAGGTAAGTCCCTAATCTTATTTTTATACAAAAGAACCTTTACTCTTCATGAACATGTGATCTTCCTATAAAGTTTAGAATTAATTTCTTGATTTCTATGAAATAAAAGATTTAAATAGCATTACATTTATAGACTAAATAGCATTACATTTATAGATTAACTCAGGAGACAAATAAGAATATTTATGACAAAGAATCTTCCTAACCTTAAGCATGATATATTTCTTTGGCTAGTGAGTCATATTTAACATCTCCCAATACAGTTTTATTATTTTCATTAAGGTTTCCCTTAATATTTTGTTAGATTTATGCATAGATACTTTATACTTCAGTTACTATTGTAAATGTCGGTGTTTTAAATTTACATTTCCTAACTCTTTGATGTTGGTGTATAAAAATGTACTTTATTTTCAAATACTGATCTTATATCTGTAATACTTAGGAAATCTCTTTAAGTCTCTTAGACAAATAATGGTCAAGAGTGAGGGTGGATGGGATATTTTTATCTTTTACCCTGCTGTCATCACACACAGCATAGTCCGATTATGGTCCTGCTTTTCTTTGGCCACTAGAACAAACAAAAACCCTTACTTTTTCTAGCCCTCACAAACATGTGGATCATTTCGTATATCCTTTTGTGTGCTGCTTTTATGTGCATCCTTATTTGATTTCTATCATTACTTCTCATTTAACCCAAATTTATAGTCAATAGCTAATAACTGTTGAGCTCTTGTCACTCCTCTAAGTTAATTAGGCTGACAAATTTTCCACAACAAGTAAATGGTAGAGCTGAAGACATGTACATTGATATTCATTACTGCATTGCTTATTGTAGCATATACTCTGAATGAAGTACAGTAGAGGAGATGTTTAAATACACAGCCTCCTTTCACCTCCAATTAAGGTCTTTATGCACCCATCCAGTACTTCGTAAGATGGATTTTCCTTGAAATTGAATTTATCAGCTTTATAATTTTTATGTAGTCAAGTATAATAATATTTTCCTCTATGGCTCCTGCCATTGGTTTCATTCTCCCTATCCTGATCTAAATATTTATTCTCCTAATTTTTTCTAGTGTTTTTTTTAAATTTTATTTTCATTTAACTTAAATCTTTATTTATATCTCCAGTACACTTGGAAGTTATTTTTGTGAATGGTGTAGATGGGTATAACTAAATTTTTTAAGTTTGGTAAGGTTACTAATTGGTAAAATAAGAACAAATGCACAAGCTGTCATAAATTCCTGAGGTAGTTAGTAGTCATGGACAGATATAACAGAAGTGATATAAAAATTCCACAAGAGTATATTTTTTAATTCTATGTAATTCATTAATCTATTGGATCATTCTTAGGCTAGTACAACATAATTTGGGGAAAATTCACACTAGAACGTAAGCTTTATGAGGGCAAAATGCAGACCACCCTTGATTGCTGCCTGCTTCTCTCTGGTTCATTGATATATTCCCAAGAGAGTAGACTAGTGCTTGGCATATGGTAGAAACTTAATGGATATATGTTGAGAGAACAAATAAAGGCACCAACTTTAGGCATTGTAAATTTAAAAAATAAATAAATAAAAATGGTAGAGCTAATAGTATAATCTAAAAGGCATGGCTTCAGAACCTGTGTTAAACTATTTAACTACTATTTACCACTATGGTATATTTTTCAATATGACAAGGAAACCCTGTTTAATACTGCAATCAGTGGGGAAATACAATGTTTGTTTCCAAGTAAGATTTAGTTTCTTCATAGACGATTGTGCCACTAACCCGGGAATTTGTCCAGAGTGAGGAATTTAGAAACTATCATAGTAATTCACACAATTCTTGTGATTCTGAACACTGGCAGCCTTCATTAAGATGAAACAGTGAAGCTACGTTTATGTGATATGTCTATGGCAGAATCAATGATACTTAGTAATTAATTACATACAGGGAATGAGAGAGATGTGGGAGCTGAATGTGATTCTAAGGTTTCTGACACGAATGATCAGGTATGTGATGAAATAGGAAAGAGAGAAGGCAGAATTTTCTAGATAATCGAGGTCAAATTATGAATAGGTTAAGTTAGGGTGCTTGCAGAACTTCTGAGTCAGAATACCTAGTATGCAGTTAGAAATATAGGTAGGAATTTGGGGAAGGGTGTTAAAATGTATATTTCATCTAGGGAACAGGTAGCAGTTTAAATTATGGGATCCAATACAATTCTTTTCTAAGAGCATCTAGAAAGAAAAAAAACTGGACAAGGACAGACCAAAATAAGCCCTAGCATCTTTGACAATTAAGGAGAAAATTGAATGATGTTCACATATAGAGACCAAGAAGGAAAAGTCTGGTATGAGAAGATAGTTGAGGACGGGTTCCATGAGCAAGTAGAGAGAAGTCATTCAAGTCAGTCTCTGTGAAGAGGCCACGTAAGACATGACAGCAATGATGGCACCTGGTTTTACTGAAGTGGAGGTGAGGATGAATTAAGTGAATTAAGGAATAGATGGAATTTGGTATTATTAAGGCTATTATTTTAAAGTTCAGTGTTGTCATTTTTTAAAGGAAGGAGTTGAGTGGTAACTGGAAGACGAATTTTGAAGAAATATCATTATTTTATGAAACATACTTTTCAGACATCAGAACTGTTTTGTTTTGTGTTTTGTTTTGTGTTGTGTTGTGAAAGAGAAATTCAAGTGTTTTTAGGAAAGGGAAATAGATTTGATTTTATCCTTAACACTAAGTTTAAAAGATTCTGAATATTAACCAAAAGAAATAGTGAAGTTAGGCAGACTTTTGTATCTCAATAAAAAGGAATAATATTAAATTTTATATTTCTATATGACATTTTAAAGATTGTGATGTGGTTTTCTAAACACAGTGTTTCAACTTTGTTACTTTTTAATGCTGAAACATTTATATAATGTTTTATATAATTTATATAGTTTCTTCTCTCTCAGTTTTTCATCTGTAAATGATGACATTGAGTATAAAAGTTCACTTTTACTAAGCCCTTACTTGGGCCAGCTTTTGGGCTCTAAATAATTTCTCATGCATCATATTACTTAAACTTCCCCAACAAGCTAAAGGAATAAGTATGACTACAGTGGATCTCTTGTAAATGAGAAAACAGTGACCTAAAGTCACCCAGCCAATTCACTGAGGAAATTGTGTAGAGTTCCCTCTTATGCACTGTGTCATCCCTTTTCTCCAATATGAAGTGTTTAGATTAATATCTTTTATATAGATATTTGCTATTATTAATGTTGCTTTTGTTATGCGATTTCTTTTGAATTCGGTGGATACTCAATCGTCAATTCTAATCTTTCCAACATCACTGAAATTGTAAGTTTAAAATCATACATTTCACAAAAAGCTGAAGTTCTTTCTTCCTGTATTACATATGCAAAAATACAAATGTATCACATTCATATATTTTGTTTCCCATATTTTCTTTGTTTTTAATGGTAATTCAGATTTCCCATCTGTTCACTGTCATATTAAACTTCATTTGAAACACTTTGTCTGTGTACTGCTTTCTTCACTGTATCTTCATTTGACCCGAAAGTCTATCATCAAAATCTATATAAATTGAATCATTAGATTGGCTTTAATAGCATATTTTAGTTCAATTGAAATATCTCCATTGCCTCTGAAAGCAGTTGAATGAAACAGAAATCATGCTTTCATACTTCATGAACATGTAGGTTTCTTGTCAAGCCAATGTGTTATTAACTTCAAAGAGTAAAACGGAACTAGCAGAAACAGATTCATTTTCATCTGGAAGCCACACTTCAGTAGTTTGGCCAGAGTTCTGATTTCCAAAGTGCCCCAGCAGAATGCCCTCTGGTAGAGGTTATTCCATCTCTTCCAGAGAGCGAGTGCTCAGTGACACTGACAGCAAAACCACTTTCAGCAGTTGTCAGCATAGATGCTGCAACCATGGGCACATCCTTTATCTTGCAAGTAAAAAGCTGTTTATATACCTAGTGTTTATTCCTTGAGTTGTTAATGCATGAATTGATGAAGTGATAAATTGTTTATATCCCAGATCCATCTTTTACCATCTTATTTGACCTTGGAAAGGATCCTTAACACTCTAAATCCTAAAATAGGGATAATAAATTACATTTTCACCAAGTTGTTAAAAGCATTATCTAAAAGAGTCTTAAGTCTTTAACACTTGATATATGGCATATACTCTTTCCTATTCCCTCAAACCTACATTTCTCCCAGTTTCTTTATTGAAGATGATAGTTATTTTTATGACTTCCCTATTCTGAAAAGAGGTTTATTATGATGTCCCCTCTGTCCCTATCTAGAGGTCTTTTGTGCTCTTATTTTTCTAGAATCTTGGATGCTTTTTGGTTTACTGAAACACTTGATTTTGAGGTTGCCATAGTTTTTCACAAAATATGTCAAGAGATAAATAACTGGAAAACCCAGTATAAAATTGAAAAAACATTTATAACACTACTTAAATCATCAAGGATAGTTTTTCTAATAAAGGCATTGAAATCACGATGGCTAAAAAAAAAAATAAATAAATAAAACAAAAGAATCATAACTATGGATGAGAATGACATAAAATTGACCATGAATGCCCTCCTCTCTTTATTTGACATATAGGTTATTATCTTTCTCTACCCTCCTGAGTAGGACACAAAATCCAGGTTTTCTCTGTGTAGAGCTCCTGGTGAATAATCAGGTCCAATAATGTAGGCCGGGGACACATTTGTTATCATTTATTTTTATTTAAGATCTTATAGTACTTTCTTAAATGTGCTTTATGGCATTTGATATGAACTTCAATCTTATTTGCAAGGATGAGATGCTTTAGAACAGTGATTATCAACCTTTTCATCTCATGACACACATAAACTAATTACTGAAATTCTGCGGCACTCCCCAAAATATATTTTTTTGCTGATGTGACAAAGAAATTAGTATAATTTTATTGATTTACAAAAAATAATAGTAATTACATACTTTTTTTGCTCCAAAGTGAGTTTTGTAAAAAATCAGTTGCCTATACTTGTATAAGGATTTCGGTTACTAAGATTAAATGGAAAGATACATGGGGCAAGGTCCAGAGGGTTTGAAGCACAGTAGTTTCTGTTTCCACTGAGTTGAGGTGAGCTAACTTCCCTGCTGGATGCATACACCAGCTGGGAAGTTAGCTGGATGCATACACCAAACCATAAGCTCCTTACCCCATTGTTTAGGGTTATTTTATGAAAATTTCATTAATAGAGCCGAAACCGGTTTGGCTCAGTGGATAGAGCGTCGGCTTGGGGACTGAAGGGTCCCGGGTTCGATTCCGGTCAAGGGCATGTACCTTGGCTGCGGGCATATCCCCAGTAGGGGGTGTGCAAAAGGCAGCTGATCGATGACTCTCTCTCATCGATGTTTCTAGCTCTCTCTCTCTCTCTCTCTCCCTTCCTCTCGGTACAAAATCAATAAAATATATTAAAAAAAGAAAATTTCATTAATAGAAATGATTGATAATTAGCCATTGATAATTGAACTCAATCTCCAGTCCCTCTCCCACCCCCAGAAACCTAGGTGTGAGGCTGAACGTTCCAACTCAATAATCACATGGTTGATTCCTCTGGCAACCAGCCCTTATCCACAGATGTTTAGGCCCATCAGGAGTCACCTCATTTAGAGCAAAAACTCCTATTACTTCTAACATTACTTCTAACACTCAAGAAACCCAAGGGATTTAGATTACGTCACCATCTAAATATGCCTACATTTCAATGGCTTCTGTTGGTACTTAGATATGCTTGAGTCTGTGCATGGCTATATTAGATCTCACCCCTACTGCTAAGCATCATTTTGCACCATCACTCCCTGGGCTTGCTTTACAGCAGCCACACAAGGTTTTCTGTTGCTGTGCATTGCTATGTTCTCTTTTCCTATTGTCTTATTTTTTTTAATGGACTATATTTTTATAAACAATTTTAGGTTTACCTAACAAGTATGCAGAAAGTATGGAGTTCCTATATACTCCCTCCTACATCATATACAGTGCCTGCTATTAATATATACATATGTATTTGTTATCATTGATAAGCCAAAATTAATACATTATAATTGATTATAATCCAAAATTTACTTTTGGGTTCACACTCATGTTGTACCTTCTATGGGTTCCAACACATATATAATGACATATATTTCTGGTGCCCTAAAAATGTCTTATACTCAATCAATTCATTCCTCCCTTCCCTCACTCTGAACCCTTGGCAACCACCTATCTTTTCATTGTCTCCATAGTTTTGCCTTTTCTAGAATGTCATATAGTTGGAATATTCAAGTATTTGAGAATTGTTGTCTTTCACCTAGCAATATGCATTTAAGATTTCTCCGTGTCCTTTTGTGCATTTATAGCTTATTTCTTTTTAGTGCTGCATAACATTACATTGTCTGCATTCACCACAGTTCATTGATCCATTCACCTACAAAGGGGCACCTTGGGTGCTTCCAAGTTTTGGCAATTATGAATAAGTCTGCCATATACATCCACATGCAGATTTCTGTGTGGACATACTTTGTCAACTCCTTTGGATAAACAAAAAGGAGCACAATTGCTGAATTATATGGTAAGAGTTTTGTAAGAAACTGCCAAACAGTCTTTCAAAGTGGCTATAACATGCTGAGTTCCCAGAAGCAATGAATGAGAGTTTCTATTGCTCTACATCCTCACCAGCATTTGGTATTCTCAGTGTTTTAGATTTGGGCTTTTTCAATGAGGTGTGTAGTGATACCTTACAGTTGTTTTAATTTATATTTCTCTTATGACATATAATGTGGTGCATTTTTTCTTATGTTAATTTACTACCTGTATATTTTATTTGGTGAGAAATCTCTTTAGTCACTGATCCATTTTTGCGTATGTTAATGTCCAGTTTTTATTGTTGATTTTTAATAATTCTTTGTATATTTTGGATAATATTCCATTATCAGATATATTGTTTGGAAATATTTTCTCTCAGTCCATGGTTTGTCTTCTCATTCTTTTGACATTGTCTTTTGTAGAGCAGAAGTTTTAATTTAATAAAGTTTAGTTTGTCTTCTTTTTTTTATTTTATGGATTGTGCTTTTGGCATTGTATCTAAAATGCCATTGCCAAACCTGAGGTCACCTAGGTTTTTTCCTATGTTATTTTTAATGATTTTATAGTTTTCTATTTTCTATTTTAGTCTATAATTCATTTGAAGTTACTTTATTTGAAGGGTCATAGGTCTGTGTCTAAATTCAGGTTTTTGTGTATGTTAATATCCAGTTGCTTCAGCCCCATTTGTTGAAGAGACTATACTTTCTCCATTGTCCTGCCTTTGCATTTTTGTCTGTGATCAATTAACTCTATTTGTATGTGTCTATTTTGGGGATCTCTATTCTATTCCATCGGTGTATTTATCTTTTCTTGCCAATTCAATGCTGTCTTGATTATTATAGATTCATAAAAAGTCTTAAAATCGAGTAATGTCAATCTTTCAACTGTTCTTCTTAGATCTTGTATTGGCTACTCTGGGTTTTTTTTTTCTTCTCCATATAAACTTGAAATGATTTTGTCAACCTGTAAAATAATTTTCTGAGATTATGTTGAATCTATAGATCAAGTTGAGAGAGCTGACATGCTTATAACACTGACTGGCCCTATCCATAAGGGGGAACATCTCTCCATTTATTAAGTCTTTGATTTCTTTCATAAGAGTTGTGTAGCTTTATTCATGTGGATCTGGTACACATTTGTGTTAGATTTTGTTCATATATCTTTTTTGGTGCTAATTTAATCATTTTTTGTGTTTTCAACTTAAAACTCTAATTGTGCACTGATGTTATGTTAGAAAGTGGTGGAGGACTTGTGTGTATTAACCTTGCAGCCAACAACCCTGTTACACTTTCTAACTCATCCCAGGAGTATTTTTGTGATTCTTTGGGATTTCCAACATAGATAGATACTCATATCATATATGAACAAAAATAGTTTTAGGTCTTTTTTCTCAATCTGTACATCTTGTAGTTCTTTTCCTTGTCTTGTTGTCTTAGCTATGATTTCCAGAATATTGTTGAATAGGAGTGGTGAAAGCAGACATCCTTGCTTTGTTCCTGATATTAATTTAAAAACATATAATTTTTAAAATTATGTATGAATTTTGCCATATAATTGTTATATGTGTTCCCTATTAGGTTGGGGAAATATTCCTTTCCAACTTTCCATCATAAATGGGAGATATATTATGGCATATATATATTTTTCTGTATCTACTGATAAAATCATATGATTTCTCTTGAGGAGAGAAAGTACAATAGAATATGATTTAAAGCTCCTTGCTTTTCTTCCTTTAATTATATTATTTATAATGGTAAAAATGTGCTTTATATTGTCTCTAGGATTTTTTTTCTCCTAGCCAGGGAAATACATACTGTAAAATGAATGCTATTGCTTTTGCATTTACTCATGTACTGACAATGGCAACTACATCATAGTGGACAGCTGGATAAAGCAATGGTCATATATCATCATTTGGGAGATACACTACAATTTTAGAAATACTAAGGTGTGATCATATATGCATATTATAATGAGAGAGCTATGTTACTAGTATCTAAAAGCTCTATTTAAATACACAAATAAAATGTTAACAACCATGATTGTTTCAAAATAATTAGCAGATAAATTCTGCCAAACTCCTAAGATTAAAAATTAGTTACCCCTATAAATTAGTTTAAATATAAATTTAAAAATTATATTGCATTAAAAATGTCCATGATAAAAAGGGATTATTTTTAAGGAAATTGGTAAATACAAGATATAAGTATAAAATTTTGATGCAAATTCTTACACAGAAATATTCTTATAATAAGTTGAAAACACAAACTTTTAATTTAGACCTGAACACCACAGAAATCGTGCTCAAACGTGGCCAAGTATTATAGGGCTGAATGAAATAGCTAATATACAAGGGTGATTAAATAGCAGCTTTGTTCTTTCAATTTTTACTTAAATTTGACATCATAATATGGTTAGTAGCACTGGGAGGACACTGGAGCAGCCCCCCCTGGGAGAGAATCTGAAGGTCTTCCAGGAGGACTTTATCAAGCCAGTTAGTTTTCCAAGGACAAGCGCAGCTGCTTCATATGGGACCTGGTGGTGGAGACCTTGATTGCTAGCTGATTTGATTCTAATCTGGGATTGAAATTACATGTGCAGTAACTCAAAGTTTAAGAAAGTAAAATATTTGATGCCAGTATAGAATCCATTGATAAATTCCATTTATTTTGGAGATAGTATAAGAGATATGGAGGCGAGATTGTCCACCGGGGTCTGGTGGGAAGTCACTGAGCAGGCTAATCCCAAAGTGCAGGTAGATTAAGTACAATGACTGTAAAACCCTGGGGTAGAACATCAAAAGGATGATGTTAACCCCTTGACAAGTGTTTTCCTTGAATAGATAGCCACCTATTCAAGGGGACCATCTAAAGCCTGCTGTGAGAAAATATCTGAATGCAATGCACAATGCACAGGCAGGTGCAGTACCTTGTATAAAAGAGGGCTATTTGCGTTTTCTGTGAGGACAAGAATGGTTGTTATGCTGAAGACAATGCTATATTCAAAGAGTACTATTGGTAGCATGTTCACCTTATTGCCACACCTGCTTCTTAACTCCTCCGATCTGCTCCAAAATTGCCATGATCCTCAGAGCTTTTATAAAGTCACAAAAGCTTATGTCTTGCAATTTCATTTGCCAGAAATATTTTCTTCAATACCTCTTACATATTCATTGATTTTTAATATTCTTATTAGGAACATATTAGGTAACAGTCACTGCAATTTGCTTTGCAGATGCAATGATGAGCAAACAGCATTAACTCTAAAAAATTCTAGAATGCACATTTTACATGATATACAGAATGCTGTAAGAGTGAATTAAAAAAGGCCATTTTACCTAATCTACAGGAAGGTAATTATTTTATTAGAAAGGTACATTCATGCTGCAATATGAACAAAAAGTCACTAATGGAGGTGTGGGAAGAGAATGTGGGGAGGGGGGAAGGGCACAGGAAATGGCATGTACAAAAGGCATTGGTAGGAAAAGGGGGGGAAACAGAATAATTGCATGACATCAATCATTTATAGATAGATGATAGGTTGGTAGATAGACAGACCCAGAGATAGATAGATACTACTCCTGACTACCACTCACCAGGATTTCACAAGCAACCAAAATTCAGCAAGATTCAGTTAAGATTTCCTTATCCCTGCATTCCATGTCATCTTGAGAGGCATAGCTCCCCTTAGTTAAGAAACAATAGCATCAGGAAAACTGTGAGAAAAAGGAGACATCCGCAAAGCCATTATCAGTAGACATTTTGTCTCTTTCTTATTCTCTTAGATGAGTCACCATTGATAACTATCTATAAAATCTGACCTTTTTTTTTTGCAGATCATTATAGAGATAAGGGAATGTGACTTTGTAGACAAAATAGTGCTGCATTTAACATTTATGTCCCAGTGTTGAGGGTGTGCCACCAGAAAAGCTCGCTCAAAATCCAGCACTAAAGAAGATTGATTGTGGATCTTTGAGACAGGAAGTGAATCATATCAAGAGAATGTTATAATTTAATCTTGTTACTAACATAACACAGGCATATCTATATAATTGCTATTTAAAAATACTTTTCCTTCTATCAATATAGACACATGGGAATTTACTAAAAGGATTCTAGAAACAGATCTTAATCTGAGTTTTGAGTATGCTTTGCATATGCTATTATCATGAAAATTACACAGCATCTTTGCAATCATTTAATTAATAAAATGATACTGTGTGGATTAAAAGAAACAAATGAATATAAACTAATTAGCATAATTCCAGTTACATACTGTGTTCAATGAACATTAACTATTCTAAATTATTATTGTTATTTTTTAACATTAACTATTCTAAATTATTATTGTTAAATTACATGTACCCTGTTTCCCCGAAAATAAGACAGTGTCTTATATTAATTTTTGCTCCCAAAGATGCGCTAGATCTTATTTTTAGGGGGGGATGTCTTATTTTTCCATGAAGAAGAATATGGTACACATTTATTGTTAAATAAAAATAAAAGGAAATTTATTACCTGTATACGGTACAGTAGTACGGTAGTTGTCAACACAAACCAGACAAACTGTGAATCCTACAGTATCAAGAATTTACTCATTTATTCAATGACAATCATGTCATCATCTTCTGGAACATCATCATAACAATCCAATTCCTGAATTTCCTGGTGAATTTCTTGTGACTCCATTTCTTTCAGAATCAGTGGACCAAATCTCTCATGTTTAGCAATAGCATTCTGAGACAGAGCCTGGGGGTCTTATTTTCGGGGAATGCCTTATATTTCACTTAGAAGGAAACCTGAAGTAGGTCTTATTTTTGGGAAAACATGATATGTAATTTAAAAAAAATTAAATTAAAAAAGCTTTTAAGACTAAATAAAATAAAATAAAATAAAATAAAATAAATTATTATTGTTATTCTTATGCCTCTACTGTATCTTTAATTACAATGAGCACACATACTACACATTGCAGGTACACCATGTATCACAGTTGTAGCCAGGCTACTACACTCTTAACAGTGTATATGGCCAACTGGTAGGTAGCAATTGGGAGATCCTTGTGTTAGTCAATCTGGAAATCAAGAGTCTGGAGTCTGTTATCTGGAGCTCATTCCTATGGACTGAAGGGAAAAGTGCTCATAACAGGGATGATTTTCTTTGGCTTTGATAATTTCTAATAGACAACTATGCAAAGATAGAAGCCAGCATCTTCTGTATTTGTTTATAAACTTAATGTGAGTACCTATTTTGTCTGTTTGTGAAGTCAACCTGTGTTTCAGATTATAGAGTGAAAATTCTTATCAGGTAGGGCAATGTCTGAAAAGCAAGAAGTTAGACCCATTTGAATACAGATCTATAAACATGGGTCCAAATAATGTCTTGCACATATTTCATGAGACCTTTCCCTGTGGAACTTAGATTTTAACGTCAATTGTTTCATGATACCAAACTCCATATTAATAGAACTAGAATGGCAAGAATGGATGCCATAAAGGATTAGACAAAAAAATTGTTCCGGTTCTTCTAAATAGAATGCAATCCTAGAAGACTGTAATATGCACATATTTCCTTGCTAAACTACTCCCTTCTCAAAATAATATTATTATTTTTGTAGATGTTTACTTACATAATAATGAAATTTGTTGTTTTTTTTAAAAAACACACAGTTATTTTAGTTAAATATTTTTAAACAATTGATCTATTCTTCATTCTTATCATTTTACCAATTCTAAAATGTTATAAAATGAATTATATACTATGTAGCTTTTGGGTCTGACTTCTTTAAAAAGAAAAAGAATTGAGAATTCATCTATATTACTTGGAATTGTAGTTCATTTCTTTTGGTTGCTAAGCAGTATTCTATTTTATAGATGTGTAACAGTTTATCCATTCACATGTTGGATGACCATTGAATTGTTTTTATTTCTTGGCAATTATGAACTATAATACTATAAACATTGAAAGACAGGATTTTGTGTAAATTTGTTCCATTTCTCTTGTATTAAGGAATAGGATTGCTTGGTAATATGATAAATGAAGGTTTAACTTTATAAGAAATTGCCAGGCTATTTTCCAGAGTGGCTGTGGCATTCTACATCTTCACTAAAATACACAGAAGCTCCAGTTGTTCCATATGCTGATCAGAACTTGACATTTCACTCTTTAAAAATTGTTATAACTAAAATATTTCATTTAATAGAGATAATATAAATTAGAATTGAGGGTGGCAGTTAATGAATCAAGAATTATCAAAGTGTGAAGAATTATCTTCCTGCTAACTGCATATAACTTACATGACCTTGATTTATATATTTAAAAAAATATATTTTATTGATTTTTTTACAGAGAGGAAGGGAGAGGGATAGAAAGTTAGAAACATCAATCAGCTGCCTCCTGCACACCCCCTACTGGGGATTTGCCTGACCGGAACCGAACCTGGGACCTTTCAGTCAGCAAGTCAACGCTCTATCCACTGAGTCAAACACACAATTTCAGCATGATTTACATCTTTACATGTCCACTTGATGACAGCACCTCAGGCAAATAATATAATTTGTGCTTTCAAATGGCTTTCTTTCCGAAAAACTAATCGTGTTGAGGACCTGTTTATGTGTTTGTCATCCATACACCTTCTTTAACTAACTATTCAAATATTTTAACCAAATTTTAATAGGGTCAATTATTTTCTTATTCTTGAACACTTACCTTTAAGCATAATCTTGATTTCTCTGGATTAGCTGCATACATGGTTCTTTATGCCTCATTTTAGGCCACTGTTTAACAAATATGTGGCTTAACTATTATTAAAGAGATGATTGCAATGAAACATCCATCATTCATTTATTATTGGTAATAGAAAAATCCTTAAAAGGCTATCTCTAAAAACAATAATTCAGTCATACCTTAGTTACTTTTAGAAGCAAAGTCAACTAATTATAAGGTCAGGTAATTGCTTAAACTAATTTTAAAAATGTGTGAGAAGCCAACACGTACTGAAAATGTATTCATATATATATTTAAATATATAAATTCCTCAGGCTTTTACTTAGAAACATTCTACTCCATATTTTACAAATAATGCTTAACAATCTGTATTTTCAATTTTTAAATGATAGACAAGAAATTTGAATTAAGGTAGAGACTGCTAAAGTCAGATTAAATGCTTATTACAAAGGAAAAGTACTGATAATCTTTCAGAGAGGTGAATAAGATAGTATATAGAAGAATATATTTAGAGCAAGCAGTTTCAGGTCAGTCCCCTTAGCAATTGATATATAACAAATTCAGTAATTTTGTATTGTGGCCAGATAGTACATTTGGCTAATGATACATATTAAAAATTGAAAGTAATATTAGATTTAACATTCTCTGTTTAATAGAATATGTATAAATTACCTTAGAAAAAATCTATAAAATATAAAAAAATCTATAAAATATAGAACTTGTTTTATAGTTAATATGTGGTGATTGGGAAGGAACAAAGAGTTCACATTTCTGGAGCTACAGTCTCTTCGATGCTACAGGTAATTTTCCAATAGTGTCACATAATCTGTGACTCTCACTTACAATTTATGAGAAAAACTTTTTGCAACATTGGAAAAATTTTCCTGCCACAATTAGAGACTGATGCTAAAGACAATTGGGATACTAACTTTAAAGCAGCAGAAATATGTTAAAAGCTCAACCAAGAAAATCCCATACTTGTTACAGTAGAAAAATGACATGCATATCCGTATGTAGAGATTTAAAGGAATGCATCTTGGAAATGGTCAAGATGTCTTTTCTGCACATCTTCACTTTTGCAGATTTCTAATCATTTATTTCAGTATCTTGAAAATATTTTGCCTCTGTCCTTATGCTTCCTTTTTAATCTCAACTCTTAGTCCCAAATATCCAAGAAATGTTTCATTGTCCATGGTTGCTCAGTCCTATTCATAGCGAATATTGCCATTTGCTATAATCTGAAATATTTCTTTCTTTTTTTTTTTTTTTTTAGTATGAGCTGGTTTTACTTACCGTATTTTTCGGACCATAAGACGCACCAGTTTTTAGAGAAGGGAAATGAAGAAAAAAAGATTCTGAAACAAATAGTGACCTAAAATATTTTATGTGCATTAAAACCCAACATCACAGTCATAAACACATGTAATCAACCCTGTAAAGTAAACAGCAGCATTTAGAACCATTTTAGAGCCGGGCAAGCACACAGAGACCACACAGAGCCAGGCAAGTAAAAAAACTTTTTTTTTAAAGTATATGTGTAGGCTATATTTGGACCATAAGACGCAGGGACTTTTTCCCCCCACTTCTGTGGGAAAAAAAGTGCGTCTTATGGTCCGAAAAATACGGTAATTATTATTGAATACTTCTTTGATTTTTCCTAGTTTTTCATTATGCCATCTTTTTTTTAAATATATTTTATTGATTTTGTACAGAGAGGAAGGGAGAGAGATAGAGAGTTAGAAACATTGATGAGAGAGAGTCATCAATCAGCCGCCTCTTGCACACCCCCTACTGGGGAGGTGCCCGCAACCAAGGTACATGCCCTTGACCGGAATCGAACCCGGGACCCTTCAGTCCCCAAGCCGACGCTCTATCCATTGAGCCAAACCGGTCCCGGCTCATTATGCAATCTTTTATTTAATTTCTTAGCTCCTTCAAAGAGCTAGAAACTTTTAAGAAAGAAGAATTTGGGAGTTTGATTTATAAATTAGAAATACATGAGTGTTCACTCATTTGTGGGATTTAAAACTGAAACAAGTGAACACAAACAGCAGGATGGTGACTGCCAGGGGGAAGATGGTGAGGGGTGAGGAAGCCTAAAATATGGTGACAGGAGATCTGACTTTGTTTGGGGCCACACAGTGCAATGTACAGACCTTGAAACATAGAAACCCAACATCTGAAACATATATGATCATGTTAACCAATGTCATCCCAACTAATTTAATTTAAAAATATTAGAATTATTTTTAAAAAAGTCACAATGCCCCTTCCTTCATGATAAGTAAATATTTTAGATAATTGAATTTATTTTATTTCTTGTAAGTCATCTTTTTAACTCGAAGGGAATCTTGAACTTCAGGGAATGACAGAGACTGATGTGAGCCTCATGAATTACCAACATATCTGGATAAAGATGACCTCTTGGCTAATAGAATTTGAATTCATTGTACTTTTTAGATGAATACAATTTTCAGCTTTTTTTTATTGGCAGGTGATTCATCACTATGTATCAAATTGTGAAGACTTTTACCCCTGCCAACTGCTTCTGACTTGCTTGACCCTGATTTATATCTTTGTTGGACTAACCTAATTTAAATTACTTGCTGTCTTGGCTTAAATAAATGATTTCAGTGAAAATAGTTAAATGAGCAATAGAAGTTTCAGAGTTAAATGTGTTCTCTCC
Organism: Pipistrellus hanaki; assembly: GCF_964339955.1. Lineage (NCBI taxonomy): Eukaryota > Metazoa > Chordata > Mammalia > Chiroptera > Vespertilionidae > Pipistrellus > Pipistrellus hanaki. The sequence goes on along the minus strand of NC_140513.1, from coordinate 58,835,249 downwards.
CAAACCTGAAGTCAGATGTGCGGGCCTTGGTCATTGTTTGCACTTTATAGCAAAACACTTAGCTGAGATCCACCTTAGCTTGCTGGGTAAAATCCCAGAGCCCAGCTCTAGGAAGAACATGTGGTTAAAGCAAAGGGGTGGAGGGATGAAGGATGCTAAAAATTGCTTAGCTGAGTCTGACATTTTCTCTCTTAAATATTAATTATACTGTGGACTTCTTCCTATTTACATACCTAAGTGTTTGCTTGGGACATAAATGGTACTAAATAGTCTTGAGAAAACCATAGAGCAGCTTTGTTAGATAAAACTTCTTGCAGCTGGTAATTTTGGGCAATTAATATTATGAATGCTAATGGGATGGGGAAAGGGAAGGCACTTCCAGGATGCCACTTATCACTGTAAAACGAAAGAAAATGTCAGAAGTGGTAAGCCTGCTGAGAGTATTACTTCAGGGGAGGAAATAGATGGCAAATGTTAAAATTATCATATTTATGGACAGGCGAGAATTTTAAAACTGGGATATCTAATAAATAGTCTAGAAAATTGAGTTTATTTAAATATTATTAAATGCTTGTTTTGGATTGTTTTATATAACAGTAAAAGCTTTTTTTAAAAAAAATTAGACTGGCCCAAAGTAACATTGAAAGTAGATTCACAAAAGTTAGCTCATTTAATTATCTCGATAATTGATGAGGTATCGGGAGTGGGGAGAGGGGGCAGCTACTTTTATTATGCTTAGGGTCAATATTTTATATAAATATTAAAATTATATATATCTATATATCTCTATCTCTATCTCTATATCTATCTATCTATCTATATATATGTATATATATGTGTGTGTGTGTGTATATATATATATATATATATATATATATATATATATATATATATCAGGATTAAGTTGAGCTTGATAGATAAAAATAAAAGCCTAAAATTATGGGGAAAATAATCAGCAGAACTACTGGTATCTACTTCAGCAATATGAGAAATGTTGTCATAATTTTGAAAGTAGTTACATTCTCTCAAAATTTCCAAGTAAATAAAAAAGGTCACTATACTGCTTATTAAGGTAGTGAATTTAAAACAGACTTGCTCTTCACTGGAAAGAATGTAGGTAGAGAGCAGGTAACAAGCATTTTAAACATATTATGAGTTGTGTACAATTCAGAAATGAAAATAAATTATATTATAATTTTTGCCCACTTTCCATTTATGATTGGAAGAACTCTGAGTTTCAGCTTATGCAAGTTTCTCTGAGATTTCAAAATACCAGGTAAATTAATTTTCTAAGGACTGAGGAAATACATAGTTGTAAATATCCTGTATTGCATTTTTGACTCAGGTATAACATTGAATGATGGTGACTATGACACAATACTATTTTGGTCAGTGAAAGAGAAAATTCTAATTGTGTGTGATAGTGTGAAGCTCCAGTTCTAATTAGTCTAATTCCCAGAAGCACATTCACAAATGGTATGGTATGTATATTATTTTTTTTGTCTATTAAATTCCTGACTATGTTAAAAAATATATATATGAAAAGTGATAAATTGAGAAAACATTCTTCCTCTTTTTAATTCATTAAGCTTTTATTGAATACTAGAGGCCCAGTGCACAAAATTCATGCACGGAGGAGAGGAGGAGATGAGGTGTATCCCTCAGCCATCCTCTCCAATCTGGGACCCCTCGAGGGATGTCTGACTGCCCTCTCACAAACCAGGACTGCTGGCTCCTAACTGATCTCCTGCCTGCCTGCCCGATTGCCCCTAACTGCTTCTGCCTGCCTGCCTGATCACCCCCTAACTTCTCCCATGCCAGCCTGATCAACACCTAATTGCTCCCCTGCTGTCCTGATTCCGCTAACTGCCCTCCACTGCTGGCCTGGTCACCCCTAAAAGCCCTCCCCTGAAGGCCTGGTTGCCACCAACTGCCTTCCCCTGTTGGGCTGGTGACCATTAACTGCCCTCCCCTGCCATCATGGTTGCCCCTAACTTCCCTCTCCTGCTGGCCTGGTTACTCCCAGCTGCCCTCCCCTGCAGGCCTGGTTCCCCTCAACTGCCTTCCCCTGCAGGCCTAGTTGCCCCCAAATGCCCTAGTCATCTCTTACTGCCTTCCCCTGATGGCTGGTCACCCCTAACTGCTCTCCCCTGCTGGCCTGGTTCCCCCCAACTGTCCTCCCTTACAGGCCTGGACGACGCCCCCCCCCCCAACTTCACTCTCCTTCAGGCCTGGATTCCCCCCAACTGTCCTCCCCAGCTGGCCTGATTGCCCACAACTACCCACCCCTGCTGGCCATCTTATGGTGGCCATCTTGTGTCCACATGGGGCCATCCATCTTTGACCATATGGAGGTGACCATCTTGTGTGTTGGAGTGATGGTCAATTTGCATATCACTTTTTTATTATATAGGATCAGCTCAGTATTTTCAGATCTGTGAGAAAAGGAAATCAATGTTATACTCTGCATTAAAGCACCAACTTATTTTTTCAGAAACAAATTTGTAAGTGTGATAAAATTGAAATTTAAACATGTGTAGGCAGTAAAAAGTTTACATATAAGACAGTATACCATAAAAAGTTGATTTTATTCCTAGATAAGTATAAAGCATTAGAATTATTCCCAGTTAGGTAGCACAAAGCATTGACATTGCAAGGTTGGTTGGGTTCTCTAGCTTGGACTTCATCACTGGACACCTGATATTCCTCTGGAAGGGGAAAAAACCCACTTATGAAACATACAAAAATACAGTAAAATCTTTAAAAGTATAACATTTTTGTGAGTTTATCATAACAAATAGTTTTAAAATAACTCTAGGGGAATGGGTAAAATATGAAATGGAATGTCACATGTCCATGTCTGCTTGGGCTGCTATACCAAAGTAACATAGACTGGGGGGCTTAAACAATAGAAATGAATTTCTCACTATTTTTGAGACTGGAAGTCCCATGATTTGGTTGTCAGCAAATTTGGTTTCTTGTTAGTCTGAGATTTTTAATTTATTCATGATTTTGTTTTTGAAGACTGTATGTTTCTAGGAATTCATCCATTTCTCCTATATTGTCAAATTTATGGTATATGATTGCTTGTCAGTAGTCTCTTATAATTATTTGCATTTTTACATTAATTGTAACTTTCCCTCTTCATTTCTGATTTTATTTGAACCTGCTCTCTCTTTTTCTAGTTAAGGTTTATCAATTTTGTTTATCTTTTCAATGAACAAGCTTTTAGTTTCACTGATCTTTTGTACATCATTTATTTTATTTGTTCTTCTTATTCTAATTCACTTAGGTGTAAAGTTACATTGTTTTAGAATTTTCTTATTTCTTCAGTTGACTTTTATTGCTATGAACTTCCCTCTGAGAAATGCCTTTGATAACATTCAGAAATTGTTTTGTGTTATATTTCTGTTTATATTTGTTTCTAGGTCCTTTTTTTTTTCTTCTTCTGATCTCTTTAATGACCCTTTTAGTTCTACAGTAGTATGTGTTTTAATCTCCATGTTTTTTGTAGATTCAGCCTGCACTCTCTCACAATCTATTACCTTTCAGGGGATGTCCCACTACTACTGGCAGTTGGACATCCCTCTAGTAATCCTGGACTTCTGGCTCCTAACTGCTCACCTGCCTGCCTGCCTGATCGCCCCTAACTACTTTGTTGCCTGATGCCCCTAACCACTCTGCCTGCCTGTCTGATGCCCCTAACTGCTCGCCTGCCTGCCAGATCACCCCTAACCACTCTGCCTGCCCGATGCCCCTAACTGCTTGCCTGCCTGCCTACCTGATCAACCCTTACCACCTCTGTCTTGGCCCCTGCTGCCCAGACTTCATCCAGAAGGACATACAGAAGGTTTTTTGTCTGCCTGGTCTAATTAGCATGTTACACTTTTATTATTATAGATTTCTAGATTCATACCAATTGATTGGAGAGAATGCATGATATGATTTCAATCTTTTTTTAATTTGTTGAGTCTTGTTTTTTGGTCAACATATGAAAAGACTTTAAAATAATCAAAATATACAGCTAGGACTGAGATCGTTGATGGTTGAACATTCAATCCATAAATTGGGACTAATTGATAAATAGTTCTGAATGAACTGGAACTAGCATTTGATCGAGTAAGCATTGAAGAGTCCATCTGGGCTATTAAGTTGGTGGGCAGTCTGATGAAAATTGTATTCTAACTCTAGTGGTAACTGTTAAAATTTTGAGTTAAATGTAACTAATCTTACTGAATTTTCAGGGTAGCAATTTAAAATTAGGATGTGAAGAGGAAAGAAACCAGAGCTTACATTCTGATATATAAAAATTGATTACAATTAGAATTAGTTAACAATGTGATTGTCTGTTGAGTTGCATATTAGAGGAAGTGTTAGGAATAGGCTACATGAATAACGATATAATTGGGCCATTTCAGAATACTTTTTACATTTGATGAATGGTTATATAACATTAACCTTAATAATCTTTTAAACTTAAAGATTAAAATGGCAGGGGAAGATAGCCACAAAATTAAAACAAACAAACAAACAAAAAAAACCACAACAACTATAGAACGGCAGAGAGATTAATCTACCACACTATTTACAAATAGTTAATACATATTTTAACAATAGATAGATCAAGTAGACAAAAACCAGTTACAAGATATAGAAAGACAGAATAATAGTCACTTGGAGAATTATATGCTGTATTGTATTTATCTGATTTATAACCATAATAAACATAGTCTTCTTGTTGTTTCTATAATTGGGAAAAAAATTCTCATATCATCTAGGACTCAACCAGATACACAGAGAACATAATTGGGCAATTGATGGGTTGGAAAAACTAGGCTTTTGCTAATTTAGGATACTTATCCTTAAATTTTAGACCATTAGTCCTAGAACAGATTAAGTGCACATTATTAAAAGTTTTCAGGTCTAGTCAAAAATTCATTTTGAAAGTTTTGACATGAAAATGAACAGAATCCTGACCGCATTTTTCCACATCTGACATGGCTGCTTCTGTTACAAGATATAGAAATTTTATGTTCCATAAAAATAGATCAAATACTCCATTCCATTTCTTTTTAACTGAAAGAAGCTAGTTTTCCCACACTCAAACTTACCCTTTAATACTAGTCCACTATTTTGCTTGTTTATCTGTGTTATCTTATGAGTTCTTTTTTATTTTATTGTTTGAAGTATTACAAATAGTATTACATATGTCTCTTTTTTCTCCCATTGACCTCCCCCCAGCCTTCACCGGCACATGCCCTCACCATCCTAGTGTCTGTGTCCATTAGTTATGCTTATATGCATGCATATAAGTCCTTTGGTTGAGTTCTTATAGCGTATGTTCCCTTTCTTGTTTTAAAGAGATTTCTTCATTACTGATTAAACAGAGCATAGAAAAAATTTAGAACCCCTTTCTTTTAAACAAACTTCCATTGTGTTTCCTTGTTTTCCTACTTAAGTACTTGGGCTATGTTTACATTGCCTCTAAGACACTTAGTAGATGATGTTTTATGATATATCATTAAATGTTTGATTTTCAATTCTACACTTCCAGTTCCTTTAAAGAATAAATATGTATTGATAAATTTTAAAACTGAGACTTTTGTATATTACTCTGGACATATTAAATATTCAAGAAATGCTTATTGAATGTATGGATGCATGAATGTATGAAAAAAAAGACTAGCTAGAATATAACTCTTCTTAGCTTATTAAATGCAACTGTTTGACCTGGGACATCTATAACTACTGTCCTGTCTGTCTTCCCAGAGCCCACAGTAGTGCTAAGAATGAAGCCTGAAACTAGCCTGACTTTTTGACAAAAACACAAGGGGATTTAATCACAAAAAAATATTTCTTTGGCATTAAAATTACATGCAGTGGTTAAAAAGAACCAGTAGGACCAAAAGCAGTGTGAAAAATTTCCAAGTACTTCTAAAGGAAGAACAATGGAAAAAATAGAGGTTTGTTTTTAAAGAAATCATCTTTCTTAATTCTTTCATGCTGTGATTATCTTAACTAAAGAAATTTCTACTTTAATAATCTCTTCGTACAAAAACATTTACTTTGCTATAACTTCTAATTTACAACGTTGGTCTGTTTTCATCCCAGTGATACCTCTTTTGGTGGCAAGTTTTCCCCCCTTGTGTGAGGGCTATAAAACAGCAGCAGACTGAGACAGCCCAGAATACCCTTCCCTCTAACCAATCAGCCTTTAGCTGAGGACACACACACAAGCACACCCAGACCCCAAGTTTTGCCCTGTAACGTTTTTAAAGATGCTGTTTTATTTTAGCATAAAATCTGTAATATGGCCTGGAAATGTCCAGATATGCTGGTTAATTCCATGAGATGCTTCACAATACCATGGCTATATTTACTTTATTAATAGCTGCATATAAACACATTTACATAAAGACTTTTTTAAAATGCACATATTATACATGCACTTGACACATCTACTTAGCATAAGGTAGACATGGTAAAGTGGAGGAACAAATAATTGCCTATATTGTGGGTGTGACATGAACAGCTCCCAATGGTTGTTACCATGACAAACTATCTACAGCAAACCCACAAAGCATTTGCCTTACCTGGGGCTTCCTAGCTGCAGAGCCTGAGATGATGATTCTCAGGCAAGTGACTTACTGCAGAAGGGCTCTCAGGGGAAATCTGTAAGGGAGAGAAGGAAGTAGGATAAAGAAAGAAGCCTGACAAAGATGTAAGCCCGACAAAGTTACATATAACTCTATGTAAGGGTAGAGTCATCATTATAAATGTTCACCTGGAGTCCATAGGGAGCTTTGGAAAATGCGGCCACAAAATTGTCACACCTTAAAAGGACCAACCCTTTGTAATTCCAGATCAATCAGCCATGGGCTGCTCTGCACCTCGTGGGCGGGCCTAACTTCCTAGGCATTTCCTGGTGAAGATGCCTCTTTAGGGCTGGGGCCATGCTCAGAAGGGAAATCCTGAGACTTTAACCGACAACATTCATAGAAGCTGGGGTTAGGTGCTTGTTCTGGTAGAGAGGTCCGTGCAGAGCACCAGCAGCATCTACTACAACCACCCATTCACTCTGTTCTCCTGTGTGTACAGGGGGCAGCCCTGGGAAGGGGAAATGTGGATGTGAGCAGGGAAGGAGATATAGTAATGATAAAATTATATCTTTTTTCTGTATGTCACATAGTAAAATTATCCAGCAACCATACACATTATATCCTTTTATTATTTGTCATATTGTAAAGTTACCTAGCAATTATCTAGCTAGGAAATGGGGCCTTGGATACAGTAATATTATGCTTTATGCTTTAGTGAAAAAGTAATATGCTCAGATGGTAAAAATGGATCTTAATCCTTGAGGTACCTTTTTTTTTTTTTTTTTAAACAAAACAGTATCAGCTCAAAGTCTAGATTCTGAATTGGAAAAACAAAGCATTTTACAAAACCTTGAATATAAGGTGTAGTACATATGTTTACTAGGTGTTCATTTTTACATTAATATGTCTATTATTACTAATTTATTACTTCAACATAAGGCCCCATTACCTTTTATATTTTTTTGTCTACTAGTTTTATTCCATATTAGATGACTATTTCAAGATCTCCTAAGACATCTACATTTATAATCTTCAGCATTGATATTTAGATGTGGTGCATTTATAGTCCAAGTGTTACTTTACATACAATAAATAAAAATATTGAGATTTTCTGATTTTTTCAATACAAAATTTGCTATTACAAATTTTGTTAATGGGCAATAGACTTTTTTTTTCCAGGATACTAAGAATAATTTGACTCTGATGTTATTAAACTGCCATATAAAATCCATCTGGCAGTTCACCTCTTTGTATTCATTTGATCTGAAGCAATGGAAAGTTAACTCTGCACATGACTTTGTTTAGGACACTATGGTCTCCAACTGAGTTAAAATTCAATGAATATTCTATTGTGCTTTTGTTTGTTTTCCATTTATTTACTTCCAATATTTCAGATGCTAATAATCAATTTAAAGTGAACTACTCAATTCAATTGTTATATTTTCTTTCTTTGAATTCTTTGGAAAGTATTATTAAATTGTATTTTTATAACACCATGTGTTTTATTATCCATTTCCTCATATTATAATAATTTTTAAAATTAGTAAGTCTCTCAAACATAAAGAGCAGTAGAGATCACAATAACCATTGCTGATCCAACAACTAGTCTGACAAAATATAACAAATATAGGTTTAAGCTTTTAACATAGCCTTCATTACCCTCCAAATTCTAACTTATCTAGTAAACTGAATTTATTTTCCATTCATTGTTTTATTTTAAATTTCAGGTCTGTTGGTGAAAATATCTTTAATTTTACTTTATTCTCCAATGGCATTTAAGTTAAATATATACTTCAATGTTAATAATTATTATTTCTCAGAACCTTAAAAAAGTACCACATAAGCTTCTGGTTCTATTAATGGTCTTGAAGAATTTACTCTCAAAATAACTGTGGTTCCTTGATTGATAATCTGCCATTTCTCTTTGAAGTCTTACATTATTTTCTAAGACTTTTCTTTTTAGCTTTGCTCAATATGCTATTTCATCTGTCTAGTTAATTTTTATATTCTATAATTGTGATTTCCTTTTTAAAAAATATATTTTATTGATTTTTCACAGAGAGGAAGGGAGAGAGCTAGAGAGCTAGAAATATCGATGAGAGAAAGATATCGATCAGCTGCCTTCTGCACAACCCCGATTAGGGATGTGCCGCAACCAATGTACACGCCCTTGACTGGAATTAAACCTAGGACCTTTCAGTCCACATACCCATGCTCTATCCTCTGAGCCAAACCGGTTTCGGCTGATTCCCTTTTTTTTTTTTTTTTTTTTATCCTGAATTGTGTTCCTTGAAAATCTCCTAGAGTATTTTAATAATCTCAGATTGCTTTCATACATTGGTTTGAACAGCCACACCAATTATACAAAATTTAAACCCCAAGTGTGTATTTAAGAGTAGAATTATAATTACAAATGTTCATATCAGTTTCTTTTTTCTTGGGGTTGGTGGAAGGGAGGGAAGATACATTTTTTACTAATCAGAGTTGAGGCCAAATCAGCAGGATATTTTGTAACCTTGTATTGCTAGCTGGTGTGTTAGCTTTCTTTTACCCAACCCATTTATTAACCAAAAATTTCAGTTAAACAGTTATCAATCTTATACACATTAGATTCATATTATTACTAGCTTTCTATGGCTGCTATTACCATTACTACAAATCAAATGGCTTAAATAACACAAATTCATCATCATATAGCCACAGAGGTCAGAGATTCAAAATAGGTCTCACTGGGCTAAAATCAAGGTGTTAGCCAGATTTTATTCAGTTTTGAGGCTCAAAGGGCATAACTACATTTTTTCCATTTAAAATTTCCCTATTTCTAGGGCATTCCTTGGATGATGGACCTCTTGTATTTGGAAAAGCACATACACTGAGTGGCCAGATTATTATGATTTCTGAACACATAATAATCTGGCCATTCACTAGATATTAGAGGCCCAGTGCATGAATTCGTGCATGGGTGGGGTCTGACCAGCCTGGCCAGGAGGAGGGGACATGGGCAGTTGGTTGACCTGCCTGCTGGTTGAACTCCTGGTCAAAGGGGAAATTTGCATATTAGCCTTTTATTATATAGGATATACACAGAGTGGCCAGATTATTATGCTTTCAGAGATCCTAATAATCTGACCACTTAGTGTATGGCAGGTTGAGTGCTCACATCACATCACATTACTTCAATCGTGCTTCATAGTTACACCTTATCTGGCATTGATTCACCTGCTCCCTCATATGAGAACCCTTGTGATTGTTCTAAAATCACCTGCACAATCCAGAATGCAATCCTATATCAAGTTTAGCTGATCCCATTAGATTCCTTAATTCCATCCATAACTTCTAGTTTTCTTAGCCATGTGACCTAACATATTCACAGGTTCAAGGGTTAGGGATTGGGTGGGTATCATTCTGCTAGCGTTATATTTATATTCAAAACAACTAAAAATAATTTCCTTTCTGGCTAGACCACTGTTATATTTATATTCAAAAGAACTAAAAATAAAATCATAACTGGCCAGACCACAGTTTCTCTGTCTGAAAAATTAGTGCTTTTTGTTATAAAATTTTTATCATAGTTTGAACCAGTCCTCTCCTAGTGACTTTCTTTTCATTCTAATATATTAAATAAATGAACAAATAATAAGACCCCAAATAAATAAATTTATTTTTCCCAGTATTGATCACTTCGATACCTAACTATGTTCCTGTACTGGCAGGATTATATACATATTAGACAAATCATTGTATACCATTTTGAAAAAATATACAATGCATACAGTTTAATTTCCATTCTAACATACTGAGAATTTTATACTTATAATTAATCATACATCAATAGCCAATTTATTCTGTTGTATTGTAAACTATACCACATTTTTCAGTAACCAGTAAGAATTTTAAGTACTATATAACCATAATTTTTTTCACAGCTTTGTCCTGGAAAGGAATTTCAGTTTCTTGGCTGCAAAAGTTCCAAGTGCATCCAGAATCTAGACAAGCATGTTTCTGCAATTCTACTGCTGGTATCCAGTTCAGTCACATAACCTTTGCCTGAAATACCCTCCTTTGTGGTCACTTATCTCACATCACTACCCCCTAAGTTATTTTTAATGCATAGTGTTGAATACCCAGTACTATATGATTTCACTCATATGTGGAATTTAATGAACAAATTGAACCACTAAGCAAAACAGAGACAGACAGGGTATTGTGGGTGTATGTAGAGGGATTGAGCTATAAAGAAAAAAAAGAAGAAAGAAAGAAAGAAAGAAAGAAAGAAAGAAAGAAAGAAAGAAAGAAAGAAAGAAAGAAAGAAAGAACTCATAGACACAAGACAACTGTATGGCTATTGTTGGTAGAAGAGGGCATAGAGGGGCTAAGGATGGATCCTGCATCCGAGGTACTTGAGCTTGACTGGAATCAAACTCAGGACCTCTATGTCTGTGGGCTCTGACACTCTCCAGGGGTCCTCAAACTTTTTAAAGTGGGGGCCAGATCACGGTCCCTCAGAGAGCTGGAGGGCTGGACTATATGAACTACTAATTCCTACTGTAACACCTCGGCTGCGCTCACTGCCCAAAAAACCTGGCGGGCTGGATCAGACTCCTCTGCGGGCCGCATGTGGCCCGCGGGCCGTAGTTTGAAGAACCCTGCTCTATCCACTGAGCCAAACTGGTTAGGACATTTAAAAAAAAAAAGCTTTTTTATTAAAAAAAAAATGTTTTTATTGATTTCAGAGAGGAAGGGAGAGGGTGAAAGAGATAGAAGCATCAATGATGAGAATTATCATTCAGCCTTCCTGCTCACCCCCCACTGAGGACCAAGCCCAAAACCTGGGCATGAGCCACCTGGCCCGGCAGGCTATTTCTCTGGAAGCCACAAATAATGAGCTGAGGCTCTTTGGGAACTCCACATAGATATGGCTCATAGATACAGAGAACAAACCGGTGGTTGCCAGAGGTGAGGGGTGGAGGAGTATGAGAAATGGATGAACTGTTTGTTTATTTTGTAGTTTAAGTAAGCTGCATTTTATAATACATAAAAAGAGACTGTTTAATGCAGGTTCATACTCTAGACCTGTCAACGCCATAATCCCAATATTCCGAAGAGGTGAACCAGGCCTAGGAAGATGAGCTTGCTGCAGTCCTGTAGCTATCAAGTCAGATAGAGAATTACCACACTATCCTGACATTAATGGAACTGTGACCTCCAGGCTCGAGGCTGATGCTCAACCACCGAGCCACACCAGCTGGGCTCTCTCCAAACTCTTAACCGTCTGGCCTCCTAACCATGATCTCTATCTCCTCCTAATTTTTCCTAAGCCCCTGGGTGCCATTTCTAGTACCCTGCTGTTGGCTTAACCATTTGCTATTATCTCCTTTCATAAGGTTCTTAGGATAACTTAAGTGGAAAAAGAAACTTCAAGCAGACCTAACGCTATTGATATCCCACACTGCAGCCTTGGTAACTTTTAAGATTTACTCATTTGCCCAGTGCTGGCCATGAACAGTGGCCAACCTCCCAGAATGCACAGCAAGTAGGACCTCTGCAGTGCTGCCTCCTTCTCCCTTCTTGCAGCACCCAGCACCTCCAGGGCTCCTCTAGGATTATTTGTAACATATGGGTTTCAATTTTCAAGTGACAAACTAAGTTTGAATTCTTATTCAACAAAGTTGACTTGGAAACAGCCTAGCTATTTTAAATTTGCCTTTCAGATTGTTAGAAGACAATAGGCAGGGGAAGTCGAGAAAGATTGAAAAGATACAGAAATTTTAAAGATGTCCAGCTTCCCCCAAAGTGCTATCAGCTACTGTATCAAATGGAAAGATGCTATCATCCAAGAAAACTTCCTGTCCAATCTTTCTAGGGGAAGACCCAGCAGGGAATTGTGGCTGCAAGAGGGAAATGATAGGATCTACTCTTTTAAAAAGTGTAATGATGACGAGTGTGCAGGCAAACAGCAATGTATTATTAATATCAATGCTCAGTTGGGATTTCTGATTCTGACTCCCCTTCAAAGAAGAGTTTATATAGCAGGTGGGTCAATATTAAAATACCTCAAGAAACCCATTTCAGATTCTACTTAAGAACCTAAACCTTAAAAAAATAAAAATAAAATAAAATATAAAATAACCTAAACCTAGACAATCCCATCAAGATTTATCTGTTTTTAGAGTAAACACTTAATTCATTTTCTCTTAAAGAAAATGGATAGTTATGAAAGGAGAAGGATCAAAGATGATGATGATTATGGTGATTATTTTTTTTTTACAATGCTGCCTTGAACATTTTTTTAAAGCAAGTACAGCAGAGTCTAAAAAATATGTTTCAACACCTAAAACATGTATTCAACTGAGATATATGAAAAAGGAGTTAATGAAACTGAGCATTAAGAGTCTTATTTTTTCAAACTGAATTACCATGGGAGAGCTTAGGCTATCTAAAATCTAAGCAGCGAGAAAGAGTTGGGGAATTACCGTGGACACACAGGAGAATCTCTCCCTCGCTCTGCTAGCCTGAGGATAAGGAAAGCTTGCTGTGATATTTTTGTGTCTCAAGCCTCCAAATTTACCCGGCCCCAGGCCGAGTCCAGGTGATATAAGGTGGATAATCCTCTCTGTGAGATAATTGTCTTTCTGGTGGACTCTGATTAGAGAAAACCACATTTTTCTTCCAGAAGGTTCCAAGAGGCACAACTCCCAGAGATGCAATGGAAGAGTGAGTGAGCAGTATATTAATTATAAATGCAAGTTTTTCTTGAATGTGCATCGGGCCTCATCACAAAGGCAGGCGGTGAAGTCAGGGAGAGGAAGTGGATCTATTCATACTTGCCCTTTAAAGCGTAATGAACTTTTCTTGCCATTTTCCTCACCGTTTGAGAGAAGTGGACTAATGGTGAGCAGATCTGTGGTCCCACTCCACAGCCTCCCCGCTAATAAAAGCTAATGAAGTAGAAACATTATATTGATAAGGCTATTCTGAATGTTATAAGTATGCCCCCTCAGAGGAAAACTGTTCATTGTTTGTGTTTTAATCCAACCTGACCTCAATCATCTTTTCTTGGCTTCCAAATACTAAATGGGTCACTTGTTATTTAGCCTCAATAAGCTTATAAATAATCCCACTCCAAGATCCCCACAATGCTGCAGGACAGTGTACAAAGGCAAAAGCAACAATGAAATATTTTTTAATCTTAGGAGATAAAAGGATTATGTGGATGTTTCAAGGCTGAATGCTGGAAAAGCCATAGGTAAAAAAATAACTATTTTGATAGCTTTATTCTTGTAAAAAAAATTTTTTTTTTTGAATTACAGTTTACATTCAGTATTATTTTGTATTAGTTTTGGGTGTACAATGTAGTGGTTAGATAATCATATACTTTACAAAGTGTTCTCCCCAGTATGTCCCAACTGCCACCACGCACAGTTATTATATTATCCACTATATATCCCAAATTCTGTACTGACATCCTTGTGACTATTTTCTAACTACCAATCTGTACTTCTCAATCCCTTCACCTTTTTCACCCAGCCCCCTAAAACTATCCCACCCCACACCCATCAGTCTGTTCTCTGTATTATGAATCTGTTTCTGTTATGTTGGTTTGTTTATATTATTCTTTAGATTCCACATATATGTGAAATGGTATAGTATTTGTCTTTCACTGACTGATTTATTTCACTTAGCATAACACCTTCTAGGTCCACCCATGATGTTGCACGTAAGATTTCATTCATTTTTATGGCCGAGTAATATTCCATTGAATATATGTACCAATGCTTTTTATATTTTTTTGTCTACTCATCTACTAATGGGCACTTGGATTGCTTATAATAATGAATATATAATAATGAAGCAATGAACAAAGGGGTGCCTATATTCTTTTTAATTAGTGCTTTGGATTTCTTTGGATATATATGGAGAAGAGGAATCACTTGGTCATAAGGAAGTTCTATTTTTAAATTTTTTGCGGAACACACTGTTTTTCATAGTGGCTACACCTATCTGCATTCCCACCCAGAGTACATAAGGTTTCCCTTTTTTCCACATCCTCACCAACACTTGTTTTTGGTTGATATTTTTGTGATAGTCATTCTGACATGGGTGAGATGATATCTTGTTGTGATTTTAATTTGCATTACTCTGATCATTAGTGATGTTGAGTATCTTTTTATATGTCCATTTGCCAAATCTTTGTCCTCTTTGGATAAGTATTTACTTGAGTCCTTTACCTATTTGTATTTGGATTTTTTGCTTTTATGGTGCTGAGTTGTATGAATTCTTTATAAATTTTGGATATTAACCCTTTATCAAATTTATATAATTGGTGAGTATCTTTCCCTATTCAGTAAGATGTCTTCTCATTGTGTTTATGGTTTCCTTAACCATAAACAAAAACTTATTGTAAATGTTTACACTGTCATTTCTTAAGATATAATATAAAATTAACAAATCACTTCTACAAATTTATGTGCATTGGCATATTAAAAATGAAAAGTTAATACCAACTCTATGGTATTTATCAATTAAACTGCTTTATAGTAGAGGCTGTATCTTTTTTATTTCCCAACCTATCTGCAAGAACTTGGAAGAGTGGCTAGTACATGGTAGGTACTCACAGATATCCAAACAGATTTCAAGAATAAAGATACTTCACTGCTCTGTCTAATTGTTACCATTACCACTATCTCTTCACTCTTCTATAAAAAAAAATTCTTTACTTCACTCTTTTAAATTTTATTTTAAAATTCTGTGTTGTTGAGAAATGTGTTTGATTCACAGCATTTGAATTATGGGTAAAGGAGCTAGGATATGGTAAATCATTTTCAAGAGCACTTCAACACACTAGCCCTTCACTTTCAACGGGAAATTTATTGAGTAACTCACAAAAATCCCTGAGAGTTATCTTATAACTCAGCTAGAGAACTACAAGGCCGCATCAGCGAACCTTCGGCATTTTTATCTAGTGATATGCCAAATAGGCATCCAAAAATTGTTGTGCTGTTCAATCAAAATATTAAGTAGTATTCTCTGGAAAACTATAACATACATTTAGGGAATTGTACTAAATATCTAACTGTAGGGTTGGTTAAAAGAAGGCAACAGTAATAATAAATAAATAAATAAATAAATAAATAAATAAGAAAAAATACCTTCAAGGAATTACACAGGAATGACAGAAGCAGAAAGACACTTTTGTTAAAATTCACCTATAGTTTCTAAATTTTCCTAACCCATTGATTATTTATAGTAATTTAGATATTTTTTTTGAATTTTAATAGGGAGAGACAAAAATAAGCCATGTTAGATAAGAACCAGCAAAATTTTTTGAATGTATTTATGTTAACAGATGATTGTTTTTATCAATAACATTTCTGCTTATTTTGGAGATAAAAATCATACTTCTTCTGCTGTTATATTTTTTTTAGTTACTTTTGAGAAAAATAAATAAGTTTCACTCAGACAATGTCAGGAATTCTACAGAGACTCCTTTGTTAATTAAGGCTTGGCTCAAAACTGCCCAAAGATAAGGGGGTTGAGCTAAAGTTCCCAGATGAGATCTGTTATGACACTTTATAATTGCTATATCTTTTGTTTATGGAATTTCTCCTCACATATTATTGCAGTAAGATATTGGAACTAAAAGCTATATCTTGGCACAATCTCCACAACAAGAGAGAATAACATATATAAATAGGAATTAAAAACCAAACACTTTGAACCATAGGAGTTATCATTGGCAAGATAATGCCTGTCAAATTATTGTTGGTTGGAAGGTGTGGGTATGCACAGGGTAGATTATGGAACATTTCAAAATTTGTTATATGTTTTAGGATTGTTGATGTTAAATCTGTCAAATCGATTGGGATTGGAAGTGATTCTCTTTTTTTGCTAAGAAGTATCAGAATAGTACACATAAAAATATCCTCTTAAAAGGAATGCATGATCATTCTAACTGGTAAGTTTTAAAATACATAATTACTGCTTTCTCTAAGTTTTCCTTGTTATCAGTTCAAACATTATCATTAAAATAAAACAAATAGTTTTGAACCAAGTTTCTAAATAACTGGTGAACCCACACTTTTGATGAATGGTTATATTTTTGTGGATGCAGGTATATTATCAATTAAGAAATTAATTTGCTTCTAAAATACTCAGAATATCAGAATCTAAACTGATTTTTTCTGAAGGTAATTGAATGATCAATTTTTAGTTATTTTATTTATTATGCTTTTGTTCTTCAAATTGTCTACGATGCTATTTGTTTTTATCACAAAATATAAATGTTATTTTCAATGTGAACAATTTTACTCTCTAAAATATAAATTATATTGGTAGAAATATTGATAAGAAAAAAATGTTATACCTGCCCTGGCCAGGTAGGTCAGTTAGTTTGAGTGTCATCTTATACTAAAGGGTTGCTGGTTCCATTCCTGGTCTGGGCACATACCTAGATTGCAGGTTGGATCTCTAATCAGGTCAGGGCACTTATTGGAGGCAACTGATGGATTTTTCTCTTTCTCTCCCTTCCTCTCTCTTTAAAATCAAATAAAACAAAACAAAAACAAAACATATTCTCAGATGAGAATTAAAAAAATGTATACCTAATCCCAAATATCTTTTTTATACCTATCAATCTATACAGTGTATATATAATTTTCATTTGGAATTTATTTTTATTGACTTGTCTTTCTAGAAAAACAAACATGCCCTTTCAAGTTTCTGAACATTTATAAATATATTGTTTGTAAATAAATTCTAAGCTAAATTTCAGTAATATCTACATGGTCATTTCATTTATTTCAAATATAAACTTTAATCAACAATGAATAATATGATCCATTTATGAAGATGAATTTAAAGAATATATACTGAAGTCACTTCTGATCATTGTTATAACCATGAAATTTTATTTTCTAAAATTTTATTTTGTAACTTATTTACAGATGAGAGAAAAATCTTTAACTAAAAAAAAATAATGGACCTATATCCAAACAAAAGTATATATTTTTTTCTAACTCTAGAATATATGCTTTTGTCATTTGTCTACAAACCATCTAGATTTTCACAATACCATAGCAACCATTTACAGTGAATTTTCTGGAGTTTTGTTTGTTTGTTTGTTTGTTTCTTTTTCTGCATGGTATTTGACTCTTGAGTGATCACAGTCTATTGTATAAAGACACTGAAGTAGGCATGTAATGTAAGGTGTCAAGAAATGAGACCCAGATGGTTTCTTTTTTTTTTTTTTCTTTTTTTTTTTTTTGATTTTTATTTTTTTATCCAGATGGTTTCTTGTTAAAATTCAGTTATTGGGGAAAATTTATATACACAAATTCTATTTTATTCATATTAAGATTATGTAATCATGTATTTAATCTTGATTTCAAAGAAATTCATGGTTCTAGGCACTAAAGTCTCTGATCTTGAGTTCAGCATCCTGCTGCACTTCTGAACAGAGGACTTCGTTGGTGATCATACCATTGATCAGAATGCTTTTTGTGAGTAAAAACACTGTCTGATAATTTACACTTGCTTTCTATTTTCCATCTGATCTATATTATTCTAATTTACTTTAAACACACAACCAGAATTACTATTGATATTTTAAAAATGTTATTTATATGCCCACTAATGAATATAGTGATCTAAACTTGTAAGAGATTTATGATCTTACCTTAAGCAATTATTCAGTTATAAATAACACAAGATTGTCTTCTCAGATATAATTTTCAAATTGCTGAATTGCTTATTGAACATTCTCCTGTGTATTTATATAGATTCCTAGCCATTGAATTATCAAGTGAGAAAAACGTTATAAAATGAGGAGAATTTTAGACATTAAATAAATCTTTTTAAGAATTCCATTAGACATCCCATATCATGAAATAATATCAAAATATTTAGTGGTTAATTTTATTATAACATATAATATACATAGTCAATAAATTATTGGAAATGAAATCCATGTATATGTAAAAACAGCTTTTGCATGAATACTTTCAGTCAATGTTCCTCAATTCATTTTCAAAGTATCATTAAAAAAAGATCAGATATAGTTTTTTTTCTTTTCTTTTTTAAAAATATATTTTATTGATTTTTACAGAGAGGAAGGGAGAGGGATAGTTAGAAACATCAATGAGAAAGAAAAACATTGACCAGCTGCCTCCTGCATGCACCCTACTTGGGATGTGCCTGCAACCAAGGTACATGCCCTAGACTGGAATTGAACCTGGGACCCTTCAGTTTTCAGGCCAATACTCTACCCACTGAGCCAAACCGGTTAGGGCCAGATGTAGATTTAAAGCTATTTGCTATACAGAATAAATAAGTAGGACAGATTATGATGTCTTAATTCTGAATATAAAGAAACATTAATTTAAGTAAGTAAATACAGAATATGGAATCATGTTTACTTAAACAAATACAATCTTAATTATGTATACTTAAAATTATCAAAGAAAACTGGTAACAATTATTTTATTAGTGACTTCTTTTCAATTTTAAGGAATAAATAAAATATAAATATTAAAATGCTTGATCTTTCAAGATGAATTTCACTTCATTTAAGAGAAAATCCAGCCTAGATTGTCTGAAGCACAAGGATAAATTCCATGATTAATGGAGTCAAAGAGTAGCCTTGCTTCAAGGTGCCTGATTCTGTGCTAAACACTTGTCAGTCGTAGCCACTTCTTAACTTTGATCAGTGTCCCCTTCATCCTCGGGCTGATTAACTCCATGATGGCAAGATGGCAGTGGGAATGTCTAGCTCACATCATCACAGCCATGAGCACATTCAAAGCAAGTCCCAAGTTCTCTGCCATCATTGATGTTTCTATGTCTTTTTCCCCTCTCTGAAATAAATAATATATATATTAAATGTAAGGGTTTTAGAGGAAGAAAGGTAGGGCGAAGGAGCTATTAACAGGGGGCATTTGAGATCTTGCTCACATTTCAAATAGAATAATATGAGGTGTTCCTCAGGGGCGTGACAGATGAGGAGTGACAATGGGTGGGGCAGGGCACTGAAGGCTGAGGAACGGGCTGTAATGACTGGGAATGTCTGTGACAGTGACACTGAGCATGTGTTGGGCCATCGCTGGGATCATTCATGACCCAGAGGTTTTGGTTCCAGACAGGAGTAGAAACACGGAGATCAGCGGGCCTTTGAGGCTGCCCTGCTTCCCTACAAATGCAAACACAGTGGAACTAACTGTACACGGACATCAGTCAGCAGCCAAATCAATGCCCAGCTGTGTCCTGGAACTGTTCTTCCCAGGGTGGCAGCGGGGGCCGTTTTATTTCCCAATTTAATTCTTATTGGAAAGCAAGCTCTGGGATTGTGTTTCTTGGGATCCCGGGGCCATAGCGTGCGCCTCCAGGCCTCACTGTGTTTGTGTGTGTGTGTGTGTGTGTGTGTGTGTGTGTGTGTGTTCCTCCCCTCCCCCCCCCCCCCCCCCGCCCCCCGCCTCCCTTCCTGATTTGAGCATCTGGCCCCTGGTGATCAGTGTGCATCATAGGGACTGGTCAACTGGTAATTCTGGGGCATCCTCTGGACAGGGCCCCCACACTCAGATTGGCCTTGAGCATCTGGCGTATTCTGATTAGGGTTCCCATAATCACTATATAATTCATGGTTGATAAGGCCATGGGCCATTATTAGCTTTTGTTATTTTTCTTCTTTCTTTCTTTCTATTTTACTTTCTTTTTCTCTTTCTTTCATTGATTTTAGAGAGAGGAGGGAATGGGGGAAAGGGGAAACAGTGAAGGAAGGAGGGTGAGAGAGTTAGAGAAAGAGAGAGAGATATCAATTAGTTGTTCCACATATTTCATATATTTGTGCATTTATTGGTTGATTCTTGTATGTGCCCTAAGGATTGAATTAGAAACCTTGACATACCAGAATAATTCTCTAACCAACCTGGTTAGGGCTGCATAATTACTTTTTTCAATGGTCAGCTCATCACTAGTCAATTAATTTTTACAGAGCTAATAAAAAATGAGAAAGATACACTCATGAGAAATTATTTTTATATTTCTCCTGAGCCATACACACACTTATCATATACATATTATGTATTAATATTTATATTATATACCTTTATTTTAAAATAGGTATTTCTTGAAAGAAAAATGATAAATAGCAATAGTTGGTAATAGCCATTTGTTAGGTACATAAATTTGGTTATCGTATTCTCTTTACTTTTGTGTAACTTTGATAATTTTCAAAATAAAAAAATATACTCATTTTCACAAAATCCCATGGTTATAAATATCATTTTATAAATATGAGTAGATATTTTAAAATTCTAATGTCCTTGTGTAAGTTAAATAATAAAATGTTCCCTGAAAAATAGTTAAGACCTCATAGAAAGCAAAATTGAAATTAAGAAACACATATGCAGCCTGAAAGATTTGGCCTAGAGATTGAACAGATGGAAAATCATCCACCAGAAGAATAATTGAAAATAAGATGGGTATAAAATGAAAAGAAGGAAGTATTCAAATGGTGAACAAAATTTTTTAAACAATATGTAGTATTTTAAAATCAAATGCTTTATTGTCCTAAGGTATTCACTTATAAAAGTGTTTGTATATGAGTAGGAGGACCTAAATTAATTGACAAAAAAATAACTAGATTCCTTTTGTCAGTCATAAAAAGTACTAATTACTGAACAATCTACTGATGGTACTATTTGTTAAATATGATTTTCAACCCACTGTTTTATTGGCATAATTTAGTGTAATGGTCAATTTGTAAGGGAATCTAATGTACTAATTGTTGATCAACTGCCAAAAAGCTTAATTGGAAAATATAGACTATTGTATATTCTAAGAGTCACTGTCTAATAATAATAGCTAAAATGTATACTTGCTTTGAGTAAAAAACTCTACTGCACAAGAAGGGCTGAAATTCCATCTGATCCTCACCACAAAATTGTACAATACTATAAGGACTGTCATTTTTATTATATAAATGAGGAAACCAAGGTTTAGCTATCTTGCCTTCCATGTATTCAAATATGAAAATCAAAGTTAAAAAGACTGACAAAGGAATGTAATGATAGTGTAACCTTTACTGGTAAAGATAGTAACATTTTCTCATTCATCAATTTTACTGTACCCTTTTTAAAAATATATTTTTATTGATTTCAGAGAGGGAGGAAGGGAGAGATAGAAACATCCATGAGAGAGAACATCAACATCGATCCCCTGCATCCTGCTATCCCCAACTGGGGATGGATTCCACAACCTGAGCATGGGCCCTGAATGGGAATCAAACCAGCGACCTTTGGTGCATGGGTTGATGCTTAACCACTGAGCAACACCAGCCAGGGCTTTACTGTAATATTTGAAAATTATTAGTAAAAAATCATAGTAAAAATCACAGTGAAAACCTAAGCAAGTTATACATTTAGCACTTTCTTCTCATGTAGAAATATATATTATTAGAGCTATGCCTAGAACCAAATGCAAATATCACACAGAGTAGGTTGGTTATATCATTGGGATTTCCCTAAAACTTATCACCTCAAAATCTTAAATTAAGAGTAAGTGTATACCCAAAAAATGTTCATCTCTAAGGAAACATCTTAATGCAAGTTAGAAGAATTATAAAACTAACTAGAGGTCCAGTGCATGAAATTTGTGCACTGGGGCTGGGGGGGTCCCTCAGCCCAGCCTCACCCTCTCACAGTCTGGGACCTCTTTCTCCTATCGCCTGCCTGTTCACTGCTCCTCACCACTTGGCTACTGCTCCTTAGCACTGCCGCAGAGGCTGGAGAAGCTCCCGCCACCATTGCTGTGCTCACCAGCCGAGTCCAGCTTCTCTCTGAGCAGAGCTCCCTCTGTGGGAGTGCATTGACCACCAGGGGGCAGCTCCTGCATTGAGTGTCATTCCCCTAGTGGTCAGTGCACATCATAGTGACTGATCATTCCTCAGTAGTTCCCCAGTTCAGTCGATTTATATATTAGGCTTTTATTATATAGGATTATCTGGATATGGAAAACGGAAAAGAATAGGATAGGTGTGAGTTGGTGAACAGATAAGTATAAAAGAATGGAGGATGGATAGCTAACTAAGCAGGAAAGGGATAGTGTTCTATGAATATGGGCTGGATCTGGAAAATGCTTAGGTCTTTCAATATGCAGGAAGCAGATTGTTCTCATTTAATTTCATATTTTAAATGAAAGAATAGACACATTCTAATTTTGATATACTCTAAAACCTACCTTCATTCAAAGTCTACTTTTATCTAAGAAATTCTATATGCTAAGCTACATCAAACTGCTTAGAGCATACCATACCTAGTGCTCTTTAAACACACATTTTCTGAAATTCTAATTCAGGGAATAATTTCAAAGAAAAAAATTAATGATATAAATAAATGGACAAATGGCATAAGAAAAGCAAAAATAATAATGATTTGCATTTTATAACTATCATCTTTTATATTAAATGTTTTCATTTTCATGATTTCATTTCCAGTGATTACTTCTTAATTTAGCAGAGGTCATATAAGCATGCACAAGTAATCACACTAAAATGTGAGTTCCTTTGACATCTGGAAATGTGTATTTTGGCTCTGTTTTAGGTTCATCAATGTTTATGACATGTCCTACTGATGAGTTAGCTCTTTTGTAACTTTTTTTTAAACTTTATTTCAATGTTTAAAGCACATGTGTCAAACACAAGGCCCACGGGCCAAATCCAGCCCGCCAGGCCTTGCAATGTGGCCCGCACCGCGCTGTCATCACTGCACTCGGCTGTCAGTTTATGACATTGTCAGTTTATGACTGTTCAGTAAACCATTCGGCCCGCGATTTAGGCTGGATTTTAGATTTTGGCCCCTTCTCTGATTGAGTTCGACACCCCTAATTTAAAGTGTTTCTTCTAGGTAGCATATAGTTGTCTTTGCTTTTTAACAACTCTCATAAAATGTGAGATTCAATTTTAATTTACTTTCATACTTAATATAATTATTAATATATTTTAGTTTCTTTCTATTATTGCATTGTCATATATGTACCAATTGCTTTTTGTTCCCCTTTTCTATCTTCTTTTAGGTTATCTTTATTATTCCATCATATCTCCTTTGTTAGTTAATTAGCTATAACGCTACCTTTTTTACTGCTTGTTTGTTTTGTTATTGGTTATTGTCAGTGTATAGTTTTCACTTATTACTGTCTGTTTTTAAGAAAATCATATCACTTCACAAATAGTATAAGAAACTAACAATAGTATACTTCCATTTCTCTTCTTACAAGCTTTATGCTCTAATTGTCATTCATTATTTGACACACTCAGAGATATAATAAAGCTACAATATGTTTCTATTATTTTGTGTGAAAATAGTTATCTCTTCAAGAAATGTAAATTTTTAAAAAAATGGCTCTATTGTGGTTTTGCAATACAAAACAGTGGGAGAGGAAATAAACCTAGCCAGGTATGTCATGTTTGACTGACCAAGCATGCAGCAAGTATCAAAGATATTTTAATCCAACTATTAAAATATAACTATTAGTCTTTATCTTCCTAAAAGCAGAATTTCCTCCATATTAATATGTTAATAAAATTTATATTTCCCTATTTTAATAACTTGATCTAATTTTTATGCTATTATTTTGAAGTTGTCAAGTATTTCACACTTTCAGATTTGATATTCAATTTTATCTAATAGTTTTCTTAGTGTTGACAGGTGCATAAACCATAAAAAAAAGAATAATTATTCAATATGCTCTAATTTTAATTGTCTTAATGGTTTGGATTTTACAGTTTTCCATTCATTTATTTTAATGTTTCCTATCAGGTTCCCAATAACACTGAAATAAATCATTAACAATCCAGATCAAGAATGTAATATGGGATAAACTTAGTTTCAAAAAAAATTATGACTAAGATTTGCTATCAGCTTTCCAGATTTCTTTTCTTTTCTTTTTTTAAGGCTACCTTAGAATACAGATTTCAACTCAAGGAAAGTGAAGTCTTAATTGAAGCTACATTTTATAGCTCTGAGAAGATTAGGAAGGCTTCAGGTTTCATAAGAAAAATACCTCCTAGAAAATATAAAAATTTATTTAATGATCTCAGTAAATTAAGATGGTCAAATTATTCTTTATAGCTATAAGTCAAATTCTCTATTAGACAATGTTACAACTTTGAAGTACAGATATTATATATGAGCAGCAAGTCTAGAATGGTATCAAGGGAGACCTGACCAACAGAGACCTATGGAGATAATAATGAAAACTCAAGTGTTTTTAGGGGTAAGATAGGTGGGCATCCAGTAAGATATTGCACATTTTACACAATCAAAATTATCAAGTAAGGACAAGAGAGTAAGGCAGCAATACCAATACAAACATAGTTCTTGACTGGTTTCTGGACCTGAGCCAGTTCTTTACTGAAGGAGAGGAGAACCCACAGAAGTTCAACATCACTAATCATCAGAGAAGTGTAAATTAAAGCCACAAATGAGATATCACCTCACACCTGTCAGAATGGCTACCATCAATAAATCAACAAACAACAAGTGCTAGTGAGGATGTGGAGAAAAGGGAACCCTTAGGATCTGTTGGTGGGAATGCAGACTGGTGCAGCCACTGTGGAAAACGGTATGGAGTTTCCTCAAAACATTAAAAATGGAACTGCTTTATGACTCAGCCATACCACTGAAAATTTATCCAAAGAAACCAAAACCACTCATTTGAAAGAACATATGCACCCCTATGTTTATTGCAGCATTATTTGCAATAGCCAAGATTTGGAAGCAGGCCAAGTACCCATCAGTAGACGAGTGGATAAAAAAGTCATGGTACCATTTACACAATAGAATACTAGTCAGCCATAAAAGAGAGGAAAATCTTGTCCTTTGAGACAGCATGAATGGACCTGGAGAGTATTATGCTAAGTGAAATAAGCCAGTCAGAGAAAGACATGAACCATATGATTTCACTTATATTTGGAATCTAATGAACAAAATGAACTAACAACGAAAGAGAGTCAGACTCATAGATAGAGAACAGACTGACAGCCTTTGGGGGAAAGAGATTAAATAGAAAAGAAGAAAAAGGTCCAGTGTTTCATGGACATGGACGATAGTGTGGCACTTGCTTGAGGGGAGGGTGGAGATGGAGGGAGGTAGAGGAAGGTATAGGCGAGAAAAATGGTAATGGAAGGATACTTGACTTGGAGTGATGAACACACAATACAGTGTCCAAATGATGTATTATGGAACTGTGCAACTGAAACCTTTATAATTTTATTAGCCAGTGTCACCCCAATAAATTCAATAAAAAGGAAAAGAAAGAAATAATCCTGTAACAATTCAGCAGGTATATATGATAGAGATTCTCCATTCCTTTCCCAAAAGCTCCTATGGCTATTACTTGGTTAAATAAATATATACTCAGTAAAGGGAATATACAGGCATTGTGAGTGAGTGTATGCATATCTTAATTCAAGAAAACTCAGAAAGGCCATCGTAGCTCCTAGCCAGCTTGGGAAATCATCTCATAACTGCCTATTTCAATTACTTCACAGTTCAACCCTCTCTGCCCAGAACTACCCAATCCATTACAGCTATTTCTGTGGGCACTCCCCAGCAAACTTCCTGCATGCCAGTCTGCATCTCTGAGTCTCTTTCCTGAGGAACTCCACTCAAGACAAAATTTATAAAGTTAAGTATCATTTGAGGAAATTCACTAAAATACAAAATAACTCTCATTTCTATTTATCAGATTGGCAAGGTTAAAAGATTAATACCATCTAATATTACGGATGTACAGCCATTCAGAAACTGCAAAGGAGAGTTTAAATTGACACTGAATTTTTATGGGGCTATTTAGAAAACTATATCTATTCAAAGTTTTACATGCTTTGAATCTGGCAATGCTTCTTTTAGGTATGCAAAAAATTGTGAATGATAGTGTAAATATTCTGTAAGTTTTCCATTTCCTCATTGTTCATAATAATTGATTAAAATTCTATAGGAAAATAATTATTGTTATAACTATATGTTTATATAATGTACTGAGTACCATACACGTGCTTTATTAATGAACCTCGATTATCCAACTATTTCTCTGTAAAACAGGCTTGGGACAAATAGTCTATAGAGCAGGCATCTGTGATAAAGCTTGCCTAATATTGTAA
Organism: Pipistrellus hanaki; assembly: GCF_964339955.1. NCBI lineage: Eukaryota > Metazoa > Chordata > Mammalia > Chiroptera > Vespertilionidae > Pipistrellus > Pipistrellus hanaki. The sequence goes on along the minus strand of NC_140513.1, from coordinate 58,808,498 downwards.
CTTTAGTAAATATCAAACTCACTGTCCATTCAAATTAATCCCCCAAGTAATAATGATAACAACAATAACCACTATCATGGTACTTATAGTTAACATTTTAGAGCATTGTCTATGTGTCAGGCATTACTTTAAGAGCTTTACATTTATTAACGTGCTCAATCCTTACAACTAAATTATATACTGTTAGAGAGCAAAGCATATTTTCTTATCAAAACCAAACAGAAATATTTGTGAGTCGTTAAAAAAATACACATAAATAATATTTTAAGAATAATTGTTTTCACATCCTTCAGCCAATTATTTACTTATCTTCTCAACCTATAACAATACATGCTGACAGGAAGTAATTAAAAATTCAAACATAGATGTAAATATAATTTTATATGTCTAAACTTTAGAAATTAGGATTAGACATTTTTGTTTGAGTGTAGCTCAAAGTGTAAGTAGAAATATTCACATTTCTAGCCAAGACTAGAATCACCAAATCTTTCACTTTTTACCAGAGCTGCCTGGTAAAAAGTGAAAGATTTGGTGCTCTCAAGTCTCCAGTTGTTAAAAAGTGACTTTGTCTATATCAAAGAACCCAGCTCACTGCTCCTACTGTGACTTACAGACATAGAGAGTATTCTCCAACCAGAGGTAGAAGAAACTGGTAGGTAAAAGAATTATCTTTTTTTCTGATTTGTCAGTTCTTATATTTAATGTATAATAGTAATAAAAATCATCAAATTATTCACTTAAAAATCAACTTTTCATTAAAAGAATAAATCTCTTAAAATGAAAATTATTGTGGAAAATGGAGCTATATAGCCAAAGTGATTGTAAATCATGTTAATGAAACACAATAATTTGAAGCAAGCCTTCAACTTCTACTAAATCTGCTGTGATCATTAAAGTTAACGCAATAAAAAGAAATTGGGGAGAAGGGGTAGATGGGTGGTGTTATTCAATGACTACAGTTTTAGTTTTGCAACCAGGAGAAAGTTCTGGAGATTGGTTACACAACAATGTGAAGGTATTTAACAGGACAGAACTGCACACTTAATAAAAGTTAAGGTGATAAATTTTATGATGTGTATTACCACCATTTTTCTAAAAACTAAAAAAGTATTGCCACCATTTTTCTAAAAACTAAAAAAGAAGTAAAGAATTATATTTTATCTGCATTGCTAGTAGGAGCTACCTTTTCCCAATTGTAAGAGTAACAAATAAAGTAAAAGTGAAAGAAGAGAACAAAAATTAAATCAACATGTATTGACTATTCACATATTGCTGTGATAGATAATAGTGACCTCTCATTTTTATATATGAATTTAAGTAAAAATATTTGTCCAATCTAATGTAATTAGTAAGTGTTATAACTGATAGGCAAACATAGTTTGGGGAGAATATATGCTCTATCGCTTATGTTAGAGTAGTTTTCAAAACATCACATTAGATCAACAAAGACTTATATGGAGTAGGTGCTCAAAAAGGAAATGAGTATTACCTACGTGAAACTTCAATGCACTTCAAATACCATGATCTTACTGACACTAATTATAAATCTCATAAAGTTAAAATATATGGAGAACGTAGATATACAAGTAGCCTCCATTTAGTTTTCAGGTTAGCAAGTTAATTCAGTTCATCCTAAGAAATACATATACGATGCCAAGAGATAGGAAATATATCATCTGAAATCCAAAACTTCGTTTTAGTTTGAGGTTAACTGAGATGATTGATAAGTTTAAAGCAAAGGTGAGTCTTTTCAGTGAAAACCGGTTTCATCTCAACATAAGACCGTATAACATTGTAGATAAGAGCACAAACAATTATGTTAACACTTGCAAGTGGAACAAAATGAGAAGAAAAACATCAGGAAGGGTGATGATAGAGATAGATAACATATGGATACATAGAGATGGTTGTGTATCTCTATTGTCTAGCTGTATATGAACTGTTATTATGTTCCCTGAAGGAGCTGAGTCAAAGCCTGGCCAATAGAAGGAATGATTGAAGGTATTGCTATGTTTTCCAAGGGTGGAACAGTGAACAATGGGGCAACTCTGGTCTGAGTTCAAGTTGCAAAAAATAAGCCAATTCTCATCCTGCCTCATAATGGAGCTAAGGAGACAGACATATGGCTAATGAGGCTAGGAGTTACCTTATTTATGGAACTCAGGATCACTCTGCTGCTTGGACAGATTTCCTTAAAACAGGGATTCCTGCCTGCACTACACCTGAATGACCCTGGACTGAACTTTAAGAGCAGTATTGCTCAGCTGGGTGACATAAAAGTCTTTATAATATGCAATTCTAGTCAAGGGTTACCGATAATGATGTTTGCAAATTATATCATTATTCAAAAATGATTAGACTCAAAGTTATTTGAATAATGCAAGTCCACAAATATCTAACTTGATTGGCAAAGGTGTATTAACAGCTGTGCTGTATGTGGGCCTAATGCACCCTTTAGAGAGTGTCATGCACATGGACCTCAAGGACAGATGTTCTGAAACTTTCATAGCTGAGACTTTCTCAGGAAGAATGACCTAGAAGCTGCAATAGCGCACATTTTCTCACATTCTAGTGGGAAAAAACTTGAAAACTGTCAAGTTTCACTTAAAAGAAACTTTTTTTCCTATGATTATATCTGCTCTAGCAATTAAGTTGCTAGTTATTTATATTTGAAATGCAATATATATATTAATATATGTTAATTATATAAATAATACTAATTAAGTATATCTACTAATTATTAAAACTGTAGATAAAAATACTAGCGATAAAAATTCCTACATATGAATTTCATAAAACAAAGTTAGCCTAACAATAGTTAAAATTAAAAGCCAACGCTAGAAGAAATAAGATCACAATTTTAAATAAAAGTGAGTATACATTTATATAATATTCTTAAAAGTTAACCTATTTTTTGAATTTTCACTGGAAATGTGTTCTGGAAAAGGGGGAAGCTATATACTTAGGAATGTGTGTGTATATGCATACTGAAAGAGAACATTTAGAAAAATTATGTATCTCTATGTGTGTATTTACATTGGAGTATAGAGTATCTAATCCTAGGTAATAAAGAGGGAATATGCCAATTGGCCATCACGCCATAACAAAATGGCTGTGCCCATAGTGGAGGCCCAGTTCCCATAATGAGCCTTAACATGCAATCAGCAGGGACCTGAGGCTGCACCCTCTCCCCACCCTGCCTGGTGGGGCTTGACAGGGACCTCAAGGCATGCCCCTTTCTGTAGCCCAGCCCAGGGGGACCTCATACAGCACACCCCATCCCAGCGCCAGGCCAGAGAACCTGATTCTGTGCCCCGAACCTGGCAGGGTTTGATGTGGGTGGGGCCAGCTGGGTCTGGGTCTTGCATGATTTTGAGGTGCACGTGGGTAGGTGGAACTTGACTCTGGTTCCCATGGCATGCCCCAGACTCTGACAGGAGGGAATTTTTCATATACATTTTACTAATTTTCTTTCATCTCTGACACTTCTATTCTAGAGAAAGAGCAAATAGCAATTTAAAAATATTTCCTCTAATTAATTCCCTCTTAATGTGCATGAATTTCATACACCTGGTCACTAGTTATTAATAAAATAGCAATAACAAATGCCATTATTTGTCTTAGTTAAGGTCCCATCAAGAAACATGACACACTCAAAACACATGATGATGCTGGCTGGTGGTTGAACACTGACCCAGGAACCAGAAGGTAACAGTTCTATGTCCTGATCAGGGCATATGCCCAGGTTGCAGACTTCATCCCCAGTGAGGGGAATTCAAGAGGCAGCTGATTGTTGTTGATGTTTCCTTCTCATCAATGTTTCTATTTCTCCCCCCCTCTCTCTTCTACTCTCTCTAAAATAATATATAAACATATGGGTTTAAAAAAAAAAAAGAAAACAAAAAACAACACCACACAGATGAAGGAGAACATGCTGAAGAAACTGTGAATCTGAAAGATGGACTAGGAAACAAAGTGAAGTACTATGAAGTAGCCCCTTGGGGCTGGCAACAGCAGGAAGCCACTGCCACTGCTGTGCCTGAAGGAACCCAGATGGGGGAGATACCTGGACCCATCAGAACCTATCCTATATAATAAAGAGATGGTATGCAAATTAACCATCACTCCAACACAAAGATGGCCACCTCCATGTGGTCAAAGATGGCCACTCCCATGTGGACACATGATGGCTGCCACAAGATGGCCAGCAGGGGAAGGCAGTTGTGGGTGATCAGGCCAGCAGGGGAGGGCAGCTAGGGTTGACCAGGCTGGCAGAGGAGGGCAGTTGGGGGCAACCAGGCCTTCAAGGGTGGACAGTTGTGGGGGAGCCCTGGCCTATAGGGAAGGGAAGTTGGGGGGGACTGGGCCTGCAGAGAAGACAGTTATGGGGGAACAGTCCTATAGGGGAGGGCAGCTGGGAGGGACCAGGTGCAGGGGAGGGCAATTGTGGGGAACCAGGCCTACCAGGCTGGCAAGGTAGGACAGTTAGGGGTGACTGGGCCAGCACAGGATGGCTGTTGGGAATGACAAGGCCTGCAAGGGAGGACAGTTAGGGGTGATCAGGCCTACAGGGAAGGGCAGTTAGGGTTGACCAGGCTGGGAGGGGAGGGCAGTTAGGGGCAATGGGGCCAGAAGGGAAGCAGTTACATGTCGATCAGGCTAGCAGGGGAGTGGTTATGTGGTGATCAGGCTGGCAGGCAGAAACAGTTAGGGGCAACCAGGCAGGCAGGCAGGCGAGTGGTTGGGAGCAAGCAGTCCTAGATTGTGAGAGGGATGACCGACTGTCCACTTAGGCCCAATTCCGGTCAGGCCTAAATAGTCAAGGTGATCCAGATTGGACAGGGTGAAGGCTGGGCTAAGAGACACACAACCCCTCCCCCCATGCATGGATTTTGTCCACCGGGTCTCTAGTAGGTATAGAAGAGGGAAAACCCAAAAGTAGTTTAAACACTGGCAGAGAACGAATGGAAACAGTCAGTGGCAAATAGCTGCCCTGCAAGGAGGGAACCAAGGATGAGCACACCATCTCCACCCTAGCTATGGCAGGTGCTTCCCACTGGCCAGCAAAAGTCAAAAGGCAATGGAGCCTTGTTGATGCAGCCCATGGGCTCAGCTCCTCAGGCACAGCGCAGGGTGAAGAAAGGCATATTATTGATCTGGAGTGACTAAACAAAAAGAATGTTCAGCACAAATTTACATATTGGTTTTCTTGGCAGCAAAACAGCACCAGGTGAGTGGAGTGAGACCGGACTTTGGTTCAGCAACCTTGATCCTTGAATTTTGGCTAAGAAAGAATTCAGGTCTAAGACTCAAACTACAAAAGAAAGCTTATTTACAAAGAGGTAGAAAAAAAATGAGCCATAAGAGAAATGGACTCAGAAAACAAGTTATATAGGCAGAAGAATGACCCTTGGAGCTTAGGAGAGAGAGGCAAGGCCAACACACATGGGGGAGGGAAGTGGAGAAAGAGGCAGGCATGCTCCATAGGGAGAGCAGGACTGGGTCCTCTGTCCTGAGGGCTTGTATCTGGCTGTCTCAGAGGAGGATCCCAAAAGAGTATTCATCAGCTTTCCAGTTGTGTCTTCTCAGGGCTGTGGCTCCACTGATTGGTCAGTTCCAGCGCAGAGGGTCATTAATCAATGTAGCTGGTCCTGACCTGGCCATGGCATCCCTCTGTCTGGTTTTGCTGCTTTTCTGGGTCTGGAGCTGAAAGACAGCTGAGGCCTAGATGTTATCTCCCGGGGTTCTTACAGGAGTGCTCGTGCAAGGGCTTATAGTTTTGCCTCTTTCTTGGCACCTGGGGCTCTCTGCAGTGGTGATCCTCTGCACCAGATCTGGCCTACAGTTCCTACTCTGCTCATGCCTGACTAACTGCTTAATACAGTTTCAACAACCATCCACACAAATATACACTGAATGGCCAGATTATTATGGTCCCTGAACACATAATAATCTGGCCACTCAGTGTACATCCTATATAATAAAAGGCTAATATGCAAATTGTCCCCTCGATCAGGAGTTCAATCAGCAGGCAGGCCAGCCAACCACCCATGTCCCCTCCCCCTGGCCAGGCTAGCTGGACCAGAATTCATGCACCAGACCTCTACTACACACACACACACACACACACACACACACACACACACACTGATACACTAAGTGGCCAGATTATTATGTGTTCAGAGATCATAATAATCTGTCCACTTGGTGTATTTAACTCAAGTAGCCTTTATAGATAATGTGTAAAAAAGAAATTTGAAGTTCAAGATTTTCAGTTTTTTAACACTGCCCATTTGTAAGTGTGTGGATGAAAAAGGTGTATATACCATTTTCAGTGACTGGAAATAACCTTACAGGGTGATCTGATCATAAATTCCCAACTGAGTAGGTCATGATGGGTTGTCATGAGCTAGGCCTATAACTTCTTTAGTAAAATTTGTCAAGCAAGTGTTGCCCATTGTTCTTGTACACCTAGGTTAACATACCTGTGAGATTTCCAAAGTAATTCTATTTTCCAGAGAACTCTTAAGAAAGCACATAATCTTGTTGTTAACTATCCTATACCTTTCTTTCTCCCACCTTCCTGCAATCTTTCTTACCTTCCCTCAATTCTAGATATATAAAAGAAACCACGATTCTCCAGAGCATTTGAGATCTTGCTTCCCAGCATGTTGTCAGTTTGGCTCAAATAAACTTTAAAAAAATTTCTTTACAGATTTAGATTTTTCTGACATCAACATGAGCAATAAAGCCAGTAATTAAACTACCTTCTGATTCCATACTCAGTATTTTTCAGTCTACTTGGAAAAATCCGGATATAAAAAAATCTAAGAGGCTTAAAGAGATGCTTTGGGACTCTTTTCTTTCATGTTGGGTCTTGAAAAGATTAATGTGGGACTGTAGTATGTAATGAAGATAGGGAGTTCAAATAAACTTTCATTAGTCATGCCAATTTTTTCCAACGGCCTAGAAAAATGCAGGGATTTCTGTGTTAATCTTTTAAGAGACCCATTGGTGAAGGACCTATTGGAGCAAACAGGAAATAATACAGAAAGCTAAGCCCCTCAGACCCTTCTATAAGAAAGGAGCTTCACTGGAATGGTAAAACCCACATTTTCTTATGTTAATGAGAAATAACTGAAGAAATTTACAGGAGATATCAAAGCCAGGGCCAGCCCTCTGGTTATTCACAATGAGGATTCTGGTTATTCTCTTGTGCAACCTAGTGCTGCTCCATGGTTAAGAAATTAACAATGTGAATTAACATAGTAGGTAATCTTAAAGTTAGGTTGTGCTGCATATATTTTTAGAATAGCATTAGGGGCAAGAAATGGTAACCCCAAAGAGATAATGGAGTTCAAATAAAATAAGCCCTTCAAGAAAGTTCTGATTTGTTTTGCTACAGCATGGTATGTGTGATGTATAATGTTTTGAGATGCGTATTTGAGGCACAAATGTGAGAAATCTGATGCACATTAACAAAGTTCAAGATCTTGGATGATAAGCCAAGGCCCACTCATAAATGATAAAAAATGAGAATTACTCCCTCCTCGTATATTCTAGAACTGAATCCTGTGAGTAAATCTCCTTAAAGATAGTTCTGAAGGCATTTTGCAACCTTAGAAATACTGAGTAGTATATTCATTACTTAACTGAAGTAGAGAATTGCTGTTTTTTAACTGCACAAGCTGCATGCCATAAAGGTGCTATGTCATTCGGATGATATGTAATAAATCTATTGTATTCTTTCCTCACAATAATTTATCTGAAATAGAAGCCAACACCTTCTAGGTTTCTAAGCCTAACTACTGAATTAATTCATGAGATGGACTGAAAACATTGGCTATTCTTCACTACAAGGATCATGAATATTTTAATACTGAATAAAGTTAAAGCAACTCAACTTTGTGGAGATGACACTAGGAGCGAAACATCTGCACCTATAAACTCAAAATTCCATCAATGCTTTAACAAAAATATGTTTAGAACAATTCCCCAGAATAGAGATAGGCCCAGTTAGCATACAGGAACAGAACTGAATATGTGAAAATATATATTAATAATCTATAATAATAAAAAACATAATATGCTAATTAGATGGAGCAGCCCAACATCCTTTCAGACAACCTTCCAGACGAAGCTGTGAGAGCTGAGCCCCTTGCACAAATTTCGTGCATCAGGCCTCTAGTCCCAAATAAAAGAATAACTTTTGGAAAGTGTTGGGCACTACCAAACACACTAATTTAAATATAAGAAGGAAAAAAAAGGAAGAATAGTTGACAATTTTTCTCTGGTTTCCAAAAATGTTGTGTTTGTTTTTTACCAAAATCAGAAAACAAAAAGGAAACAAAACATTCACAGAAGACAAAAGAGAATGATGTGTGAAAATATATGCATTATTTTAATAAACTATTGCTTTCACTGATTTCCTTGGTCAATGTGATGCTATTGTAATGACCTGTTTATTATTTAACAGCAAAGAAACAAAGGGAAGACTACTAGTAGATATAGGCATGTCATTTTTACAGCTTTGCCAAAAAGGTGCACTTAGTATTTTCCAAATCTGTTCCCCTCTGATTGCTGGGGGAAGGGACTAGGCAAAGGCAGTTTAGGACCAATAAGGTCTGCCAGTCATACCTGGGAACCAGTTTGTGGCCAGGATGGATTTGACCACTGCAAGTCCTAGAAACCTGAATATTTAAACTTCTAAACAAAGAAGAGAGCTCTCTTTTCTCTCCTCTTCTCCCTCGTGTGTGCTGAGTTCCTGGCTCTCCTGTGGCAGGCGGGTGTTCTCTCCCACAGGGTGCGTGGCCATGTTGGACTCACTCACGCATGGATTAATGGACTTTAATTAGCATTGATGCTGAACCACACCCGGCTGCAACATGGAACACAAACTCAGGACACTGCCCCACCCCCTTTGGCTCTGCTGAACTCCCAGCTGCTCCCCTTTCAGGATTGGCATGGGGGAAATGGGCCATTGGAAACTGAGGAATGTACCTGCACACCAATAAAATCTACCACGTCGCACCTTCCCATGGGGTCTTATGAAAATTCTTAGTTCAGTGATACCCCCAAAACCCCACTCTCATTAACAACAGAGGTATTCCACTTGTGTATTCCCCCAGCAGCAAATGGAACAATTGGGAAATCGTATCTAATCTAATGTGAACCAACTGATAACTACCACTCATTTCTGACAAATAGTATTGACAGATCCTGGCACTGCCACCACCAGAAGCTCCATGATTAAATTAATCCTCTAACTCAGGGATTTCCAACCTCTGTGCCGCAAGAAATCTTGAGTCTAAATCAGTGGTTCTCAGCATTGGCTGTGTTATGACACAAATGTCAACCAAGTAACAGGAAGATCTAATTGGCTTTATTTAGGATTCCTGGATTATGCCTTGGCAGCATTCCATCCGCAAGTAGAAGAGGCTTCAGGGGGGGATTTGCTAAGAAGAGTGGGGCAAGGAATTGACTCGGGAAATAAAAGGATTATTTGGGGCCTGGGACACTTTTGATTTGGGGGAAGGGAAGAAAAATGGTTTTTATCATGTAGATTGCCTTGAAGCTTTTTTCTATGGGGAGTGAAGAGAGCCTACTTACTTTACTGGTGCTTGACCAGAAAATTCCAGACTGTGAAGGTCAATTAAGATTACATTTCTAGGAGAGGTTAAAATTACAGTTAGATCAGGTATTCAATCTAGGTTGGTATCATGGGCTTTTAGCCCAAGTGACTCCATTTTGGGCCTGGGTTTTTCTCTTAAACAGCTGCATATTAGAATTGCCTTGGGGACTTTGAACCAGAATTTGTGAAGGCTATCAGCATTTTTTAAAGCTCCCTGCATGATACTAATGTACAGTTGGGATTGAGGACTCTCTATGCAAAGATGTAAAATGTGAATGAGTGTTTATTTGCAATACTTTCATGCCTTGAAAATCTTTGCCTGTTACAAAGTTTCCTACCTTCTCTCATCACTAGAACAGGCAATGCCCTTCTTCCACTTACATCACTGGCATTGGAATTCTTTAGTTAAAATGAACATTAAAGAAAAACATATCCATGTTGACATATCTTAAAGTAAATTTCTAACCCTGTATGACCATAAGCACACTAATTATTATCACCTGTTTCACAGTTATAATATGAAGATGATTGTATTCACTTCCTAGTGTTAGCATGAAACAAAATGGGTTAATATATCAGAAAGTATCAATAAAATATTTGCATAAAATAAACATTCATTATTTAGTAGCCATCTAAAAATAATTATAACTTGTAATTCTGAATGTTATTGTAGTCATAATTACAATAAATTAAGAGGCTTAATTGTTCATAAACTTTTTTCCTTAAACTTTATGTAACATATATTAGTTAAGCTCTTACCATGACTCTGCCCTGCATGCTGATATATAGCAAAACAAACCAACATCCAATTTGTTTTTTACTCATTACATTTAATTTTCAGGGAGATACTGATAACACATCATATAATATTGTGATAAGGCCAAGGAAAAAAATAAAGGAAGGGTGTTATGGTGCGGAGGCATTCATGTTAGATAGGGTAATAGGGAAGTTCTCACAGAGGCAATTACATTTGAATATACACTCGGTGTAATTAGTAGTAAGAAAGCTGACATTGGAGATATCTGGGGTACAGGCATTTTAGGGTGGGGTTACAATAAGAACATGTCTACAGTATTCAGGTAGATTTAAGGAAGCTATTGTAAAAGACTTAAAATTTTGTCAGAGAGAAAGTAATAGGGGGAAAATGTCAGGAAGGCAATGTGAATACAGGCATAAGATGACCATGTAAGACCTTGTAGATTATAATTCTGTCCCCTTTCCAGCAAGTTTTGATTCCCCGACCCCATGTTTTAGTGCAGCCATTGAAACACAAAGAGTTGTGATCAAACTACCGTGTTTCCCCGAAAATAAGACATCCTCCAAAAATAAGACCTACTTACAGGTTTCCTTCTGAGTGAAATATAAGGCATCCCCCCGAAAATAAGGGCCCCCCTGGGCTAAACATGGAGAGATTTGGTCCACTGATTCTGAAAGAAATGGAGTCACAAGAAATTCACCAGGAAATTCAGGAATTGGATTGTTATGATGATGTTCCAGAAGATGATGACATAATTGTCATTGAATAAATGAGTAAATTCTTGATACTGTAGGATTCACAGTTTGTCTGGTTTGTGTTGACAACTACCATACTACCGTACCATATACATGTAATAAATTTCCTTTATTTTCATTTAACAATAAATGTGTACCGTATTCTTTTCATGGAAAAATAAGACATCCCCTGAAAATAAGACCTAGCGCATCTTTGGGAGCAAAAATTAATATAAGACACTGTCTTATTTTCAGGGAAACAGGGTATGAGGTGCTGTTCTTGTAGACTGGAGCAAAACTTTCCTTAGCATGGTGACAAGCACATCCGAGATGGTGCCTGCCCCACCAGACCTTGTCGCTGGATGCTCATGCAGGGCACAGCTCATTGTCTCCACAAGGAAAGCACAGCAGAGGCAGCAATGAACTCTGGCTTAAGTCATTAAGATTCTGAGCTGTTTGTTACTGCTTGTAAAATATCCTGACTCGTATATAGCTCATACCTCTTAAGGACTGCCACTTTCATTCAGAGAACAATGAGAAACAAGTGGAAATTTTTAAGACAGTTATGAAACTATTTGACTTACTTTAGAGACAATCACTCCATTTACTTGTTGGGAATAAACTGCAAACCTTGGGCAAAGGTAGAATCTTGATCAAAAGGATATACTATTGAGAAAGTACATGCCAGGGTGAGATGAACTAGCATCAACATCTCTTTAAGCAAAACAGAGTTGAAGTGTTATCTATCTAACCTTAGTACCCACACTGTTTCCACAAGTTTACTTTCTATTTCCTCTTTGACCCTAATATTAAATTGGATAACTTTCTTTTCAGTATTTCCCTATGATCAACTGCCTGTGGTTTAATCCTTACACAAAAATATTAATTATAACTAAAACAAGTGATCAATTTAAATATGCAATAACATATATTTAATATCTACTACCTGATAGGTAATAAAGATTTAAGGAGATATAAATCCCTCTTTTCTTGTACTTGAAGTCTACCTAGTTGGAGCCTCAAGACAAATAAATTAAAGTGCATAAAATGGTTTTAAAAATATATGTTAGTATAGTTTAGAAAAAAGGTAAATCAGATGATCAGAGTTAACTTCATAGAGCAGGTATAATGTGGGCTTTAGAGTGAGATGAGATTTTTCTGAATGAATAGTTTGGAAGCATCGTAATCACAAAATAATTGCATAAATATTAATTAGTACCTATGACAATCATTTTCCAAAAAAGATGTAGGCTATTTCTAAAAGGATATAAAATTTATTAAAAAGATAAGAAAGTAATCTGGAGAAGTAAGGAAGAAGCAAATTAAAATGGACCTTGAATAAGAGAATGGAAAAAATATAGGGTAGACAGAATTAATTCTTTTAGTACTTTATATTTTCAATGTGACTAAAGGGTATTTATAATTTTAATATGCAAAGATGAAGTGGGTAATTTAAGACATGATTTAGATAACATCCCTGATTCAATTACATATGTAATTTTGTCCCTAGTTAAAAAACAACACTAGTTTGGTTATTTCATTTTACACTACTTTACCTCAATCTAAGTCCAAGAATTATAGTGAATATGTAAAGAAATTAAGGCAGATTAAGTAACTTATTAATGTATATATTTGCTAGCCATCAGAAAAATTAAAGAAGAAACACTATATTAAGGGTTAACAAAATTAATTTACTTTTTAAACAATCTCATGAATAATGCTTAAAGAATGTTACATTATTCATTTTGCTAAGAATGTGTAAGAAAAGAGCTTTTAAATATTTACTAATACACCACTACCTTCAAGCAAATTTTTAAAGTCTTAGAATAAATCTTATCATTTCTATTGGCATACTGTTCAGTTATAAGTCCAGTCTTCTGTAAAGGTCAAAAGGATTTCTGGAGGAGGCAGGGAGATAGATTTGCTCTGGTAAACAATTATTCAAAGGAAATTAAATTAGAGGATATTCTGGAAAGAAACCAATATGACCTAGAGATGCACAAAAGGATGTAGATAAAAAAGTTTTGCCTGTCCTTTGGATTCAGTTACATTGCCATTCTGAAACATAAAATATTATAATTGTGTTAGCATAGTCATCAATGACAGACAATACAGGCTATTGTGATTCTAAAGCAAACAATTCATATTTCAGCCTGATCAAAGATACTGTCTGAATTTTTAGTTGTTTATATTTCAGGGTGTTTCATTTTGATGAGAAAAGGATGGATTTAATTTCTTTTAAGAATGAAAAAAATCAAGTTACTAATGATAACATCTTAAGCCTCAAGACAAAGAGTTTAGCACCAACTATGACTTTTTTAAAGATGGTGGTGATTTTAGTTTCACATGATAGTTATTTCAAATATTATTATTTTATAATAAAAAGTAAACAATGTTGTTCTGGGAATTTAAAATTCATATTTTTGGATCTGAATTTCAATTAGCAAAATTTATCTAGAAAAAATAATGGCATTGAGTAACAAAGAATATAAATATATGTATACAAGCCTATATGTTTATTTTTATCACTGAGGACTTCGTAGTAGAGTGGTTACTTGATTTTTTAAAGGAGGATAGAAGAGATAGGCAGGAATAGTAAGTAAGGTGGGAAATGGAAAGCATGGTCCAGCACCGGTAATCACAAGAGAAAGTCTACTATTATTCCAAGACCACATGATAATTAACTCAGATCTCTGTATGGCATAGAGGACACATAAAATAGTTCAAACAAAAACTTGAGTTCCTTGTTTATGACTGTCTGTCAATATTCAGAGTTGACACTTGATCTGCAATGTCAGAGTGAGTGTCACCTTTGTACAGTGCATCTAACTATACTATTTGCCACTCAAGTAATCCATTCCCTCAGATTGGTGATTGTATTATCTAATAGCATAAATTATTAGGTCTAGTAATAATTAATGTCGTTTTCTAATACTTTTTTAAATCGAATTTATTTAAACAATACAACAAAATTTAATCAGCAATATAGTTGCCGTTGTTTTCAACTACTGTGCCCAACGCTCAGGAAGCATTTTAATCCCTCTGTTGTAAAATTCTTGTGATTTTGATGCAAAAAATTCGGTCAATGCATTTTTGAGGCATTCTTCATTATTAAATTTTTTTCCAAGAAGAAAGTTTTGCAAAGAACGAAACAAATGGTAATCAGAAGGGGCAATATCAGGAGAATATGCAGGTTGAGGGAGAACTTCCCATTCCAACTGGCGCAGTGATTCTTGCAGTATGCGGTCCTGCCTTATCGTGGTGAAGAATTACGCCCTTCCGATTAATCAGCGCAGGTTCTTTTTCTCTTAAAGCTTGGGCTAACCTTTCCAATTGGGCACTATACAATGCACTTGTAATGGTTTGGTTAGATGGTAAAAGTTCATAATGAAGAATTCCTTTAAAATTCCACCAAACACACAACATCACTTTTTTCGCATGCAAGTCAGGTTTTGGTGTGGGCTGCGGAGCCTCATTTTTGTCCAACCATTGAGGCCGCCTTTTCAAATTAACATACAGCACCCATTTTTCATCTCCGGTAACAATTTGCTCTAAAAACGGCAAACGGTTTTGACGAGAGAGGAGCGAACTGCAAATTGTGACTCTTTGATTACGGTTGTTGTTGGTCAACTCATAAGGAACCCATTTTCCAAACTTTTGGACTTTGCCGAGTGCACGCAATTGATTGGAAATTGTTTTTTGTGAACAATTTAAAGTTGTCGCAAGCTCTTGTTGGGTAACTTGAGGATTTTGCACCAAAAGAGCTTGAAGAGCTTCTTGATCAAAATTGGACACACGGCCTCGACCACTCTTGTCATCTAACAAAAAATTTCCCTCGCGAAATTTCTCAAACCAACGCTGGCATTTTCTGGCGCTAACTGCATCTTGACCAAGAGCACTACAGATGTTTTTTGCAGCCTCACTTGCTTTTCTTCCTAATTGGAACTCGTAAAGCATGCAGTGCCGAATATGCTCTTCATCCACCATCTTCTTAGCCCTAGTTTTGCAACAAAAACCAAACCAGACACAAACTTTTTCAAGCAAAACTTGTTAATTGCACTTCACACGTTCTGTAGATACCACGTGTTTGAAGGTTATGTCAATACAAGTCAACGCCAAGCAAGATTTTAAACGAATGTTAAGAAATGACATTAATTATTACTAGACCCAATATTAACCTAGGCCAGTCTGTCTGCCTGCATCATATACAACATAGTGACTTGTCTCTATCCTTCTGGTGAGCGCATCCAAACTATAGTGACAAAGCTTCCTTAGGTACCATGGAGGAGTAAAGTCACGCACTAACCTTAAGAATATTTGTAGGCTACACATTCTATTCAGGTCTTGTACAACTAGAGTTAGTTTTCTCTTTCCTCATGTATGTTCCAGGGATCATATTCAAATTCCCTCTATCTTCTATATCAAGTCATAGGCTTTATATTAAAACACAGAATAGTCAACACAATGTATATATTTTAAAAAATGTATAGGCTTGTGTGTGTGTTTTCCCCTGCTCTTTTACTAGGTTGGATAAACTGGAGGTCTTGTATGTCTACAAGTATATTGTCAGCTCTAACCTACATTCCAAAATTGGTGAAGTTGGCTTTGAACCAGCTGTATGTCATTATCAGAAGGCAGCAAACTTTTTTGTAAAGGGCCATTTATTAAATATTTTAAGCTTTCCAGGCCACACAGGTCTCTATCTCATATTCCTTTTTTTTTTTTTTTTTTTTAACAACATGTTCAAATGCCACATATTCTCAGCATAAGGTCATTATGGAAGGAGATAGTTGGATGGATTTGGACAATAAAATCCATGTTATTAAAGCTCACTTAACATAACATTCTCCATCTGTGAGATTATGTGAGAAGCGAATAAGATGTACAAAAAGCCTAGATCCCAATAAGTCCTTAAACAGTACTGCCTACCACTAATAGTATTTTTATTATTTGGATTCCTGGAAGTAATGAAGGCAATTAGAAAAGAATAATGTATTTATTGCAATTTGAAGAGTTTGAATGTTGATAGACACACTGATAGCAGATATTTTAAGAAGGAATTACAGACCCTCTAAATTTGTACCTTTTAACCATAAGTAAAATGCCAATCAAAACCACATGCAATACAAACCACTTCACACTCAATAAGGTTGTTATAGTTAAAAATATAAAATCTTATAATAACAATTGTTGAGGAACATATAGATGAGTTATAAAAAGAAGATGAAGTTAAGTGAAAGTAACCAGAAGAAAGATGATTAAAATCAGAATAAAAAGTAAAAGATAAGAGAAATATAATAAAGAAAATTAAATCAAAACTGTTTTTTTTGAGGATATTTAAAAAATATCAATTAACCTCCAGCAAGAATGATCAGGAAAATAAAAAGACATACACTTTAAGTATAAATAATAAAAAATATGACACCACAGATCCCATAGATATTAAAAAGATAATAAGAATATTATAAACAACTTCCTGGCAATAATTGCAAAACTCTGATAAAAGGAACAAACACATGTACACTAATAAAAGAGAAACATGCAAATTGGCTGTCCCTCCACTACGCCCACCAGCCAATCAGGAGCAAGTAAGCAAATTAACCCAACAAATATGGTGGTTAATTTGCATATGCAGTCATGGAGCAAAGACTGAAGACAGTGGAGAAGTTAGCCAAGCACTGCAGAAAGGAGTGAAGCAGTGGAGAAGGGAGTGAGGTGATGGAGAGGCAGTGGAGAGAGGAGCGAAGCCTGCCTTCTCCACTTCCCTCTGGCTGTAGGAAGCCCTATTCTTGCAGGAATCTTCCTGCAATGAGCCTCTAGTTAAAATACTAAAACTAGCAAAGCTTTCTCAAGGAATAGATGAACTAAATAATCCTATATCTGTTTAAAGGTTTTGAATTTGAACTGAAAAACCTCACAAAGACTATTTCAGGCCTGCATTGCTTCAGTGATAAATTCTGGCTAACATTTAAGAAAAAAATAAATTCAATTCTATACAAACAGTTTCCGAAAACTGGAGAAAATGGAATAATTTCTGCTCATTTTATAAGGCAAAACTTATCCTGATGCCAAAAGCAGACAAAAATATTACAAGTAACAAAAATTATAGACCATTATCCATAAACAAAGATGCACAATTTAAATAAAATTTAATAGAAGAAAGCAATAATGCATAACTGGCTATTCATCACATTAAACTAAATAAGAAAAATTATACAATACTCTAATTAGACATAGAAAAAGGTGTGACATTATCCAGGTAATGAAAAACTTTTCAGGAAATGGGCAGTAGGCAACTATGAAAAAAACAGATCTAACCTTGCACTTGAGGAAAACTGATTTACTTTCCTTTTAAGATCAGGAACAGAACAAGGACATCTCCTCTCCCCATTCCTATGCAGTGTCATAGTGAACATGCTAGCCAGTGCAACACCACAAAAAAAAGAAAAAAAATCAAGAATAGAGAGCCCCTGGGAAGGCATATGGGCATTTCTTTAAATTGTCAGATGAATCCAGGGCGGTAGGCAAAGCCCTGTGCTGGAAACACATTCTGGAAAAGGCAGAAGTGTTGTCAGCTTGACCTTCATTTCTGCCCAGGTGCTAGAGAATGGGTTTTATTATGTAAATCCAGTCAAGCACCAGGAATGAATATGACTTGGGCCCATCCAAGGATGCAAATAACCTCCTTTGTCTTGACTTTTGTTAAAAATTCTGGTTTTTCTGGCTGTATAAAATAAATGAGCCATATGGGCTGGAGTCACTGTCACTGTTCCTGTCCATGTCAGAGGACAGTGGTCCCACCTGGCCCCAACTTTTTCCTTCTATCTCTGTGTCTATCTCTTTCTTTCATTTTCTCAATCCCCAGCAGCCCCTACTCAGGAACTGGACAGCTCTCTAGCTGCGCTGGACACAGAAAAAAGAGAAATATTTACATTCAAGTTCTAAGGAAAATAAATTAAAAGTATTTTTATTAAACACACACACACACACACACACACACAAAAAAAAAAAAAATGAGTGCCTACGTAGAAAATCTACTGAATTACACCAAAACCCCCCCCAGCACTAATTAATTAATATTACAAAGTCAATTACATTTCTGTTACTAGTAATGAACAATTAGAAGTGATAATTTTTAAAATATCATTTATAATAGTATGAAAATATAACTATTTAGAAATCTGTTTTATGTGAAAATTACAACATATAGCTTAGAAAAAAATTACAAATAAAATAAATGTAGTAATATCATGGATGTATGCAATGAAAGACTTAGTATGTGTAGATGTCAATTATCTCTATAGCTTTCATTCAATCTTAATCAAAATATAAGTAATTTTTATAGAAGTTGACAAGCTTATTATTAAATTTATATGGAAATACAAAAGATCTAGAACAATCAAGACAACTTTGAACACAAGCTATGTTATAAGACTTACACTGACTGATTTCAAGATTACTTAATTTCATTATTTACTTTTTATTCATTGATTAGAGAGAGACATTGATTTGTTGTTCCACCAATTTATGCTTACCTTAAGTTGCTTTTTGTATATGCTCTTACAGGAGATCAAAATCACAACCTTGGTGCTCTGACCAACTGAGCTGGCAGGACTCAAGGTTAATTTTATTGTATTATTTATTTATTTTTTAAAATATATTTTTATTGTCTTCAGAGAGGAGGAGGGAGATAGACACATCAATGATGAGAGAGAATCATCAGCTGCCCCTGCACACCCCACACTGGGGATCCAGCCTGTAACCCAGCCATGTGCCCTTGACTGGACCAATTCAGTCTGCAGGCCGAGGGGTGCTCTATCCACTAAGCCAAACCAGCTAGGGCATCAAGGTTTATTTTAAAGCTACAAAGGTCAAGATAATGTGATTGGCATCAAGACAACTAAATAGATCAATGGAACATAATAGAACCTAGAAATAACATGTTTATGGTCAATTGATTTTTGCCAAAGTATAAAGTGCAAACAAAGTGTTGCAATGTTTATCTCTTCAACAAATGCACTGGAACAACTGGATACTCATCTTGTAAAATAACAGCTTTGGTCCATAACTCACAAAGTAAAGAAAAATTACCACAAAATGATTCATAGTCCAATATGTAAAATCTATTTTTTTAAATTTTTAGTATATAAGATAAAAATCTTTGTAACCTCAGGTTAATCAAAGACGTTGTAAATACAAGTCCTAAACCATCCCCCATTAAAACTTATAAACTAGACTTCAAAAAATTTACTAACTTATGCTCTTCGAATTACATTTAAAAAAAAATACACAGTCAAATTGAAATATTTATAAATCATATATCTGGTATTCAGAGTATTTAAAGACTTTTTAAATCTCAATAATAAAAAAGAAACAACCCAAATTTAAAAATGAATGGCAAACTGATATTTAGCCTAGGAAACTTAGATTAATTTTAGAAATAAATTTGGACATCAAGCTCATGTGAATATTAAAGCTAATTTTCGTACTTGTCTTATAGTCTGTTATTATTTATCCCATAGATATCCCTTGTAAAACATTTACTTGGGTAGATAAAAAAAATAAAGATGAAGGAATAAAATTCTGTGATATTAATTTATTATATCTGTATATGCAACTTAGATACATGCTTTCACATGTTACATGTTTTATCTTCCTAATATATGAGATCTCACAGAAAGATAAAAAGACATTTATGTGCCTATTATTTAAAATGATAATAACAAGTTTATAATTCTTAAAGATATTTTTAAGTGGCAAGTAAATTTCAAGTGGAAAATTAGTAAATTGTTTGAGAATACATAATCAGTGATACCAGATAGGAGGTGATTACTTTTAAGAAAGTAACATACTTTGTCTTGAGTAATAGTATTTTCATTTTTTTAAAGTATGTATATGTCTTTATATACACATTATCTACTATTTTTTCCTCATTTTTTATTTTTATTTTATTTTATTTTGTGTTTTTAGTTGTTTGTCTTCTCCTTTAGCAAAGAAAGTAATAAAAAAAAAGAACTATTTGGAGCAAAGTAGATGTCGTTTCATATTCAAAATCTACTAACCTTTATAAATAACTAGAGGCCCAGTGCCTGAAAATTCATGCACTGGAGGGAGGGGGGTCACCCAGCCTGGCCTGCCCCCTCTCACAATTCGGGATCCCTAAGGGGCAGGTGGCAACCTGGCAATCAGGGGAAGGCAACGCCCCATAACACCTGTGCTGCTGCCACTGCTGGCAGCACAAGCCTTGGCCAGCCCTGATTACCTGAGCCTTGGGCCAGCCCTGGGCAGCTGGGGGGTTGAGGAGACTGGGAGACTCTGTGGCAGGCACGTGGTGGGGCTGTGGGCACTGACATCTTTGGGGGCATGACAATCAATTAGCAATTTTGTCCTTATTGGCTTTGGGTGCCACCATCTTTGAGAACTGAATAATCAATTAGCATATTCCCTCCTTATTGACTGTGGGCACCACCAGCTTTGAGGGAAAGGCAGTCAATTAGCATATTCCTTCCTATTGGCAGTGGGTGCCGCCATCTTTGAGGGTGAGGCAGCAATTAGCATATTCCTCCTTTATTGGCTGTGGGCCCCGCCATCTTTGAGGGCAGGGAAATAAATTAACACATTCCCTTCTTATTGGCTATGGGTGCCATCATCTTTGTGACAGTGTGAGGATAAATTAGCATATTCCCTCTTTATTAAATAGAATGGATAAGTTTCATCATCTTATAAGTCTTCTTCAAATGCAGCAAAGAGAAATAAATCTCTAAGGTGTTCATAATAATTTAATTAATTTTGAAAATGAAATGCATCTAACATGTACCTGATGCTCACTTTCATTCCTTATGTGTGTGTGCATGTGTGCATGTGTGTGTGTGTGTGTGTGTGTGTGTGTGTGTGTGTGTGTAGTATATTCTTTTATTTATTTTTAGAGAGTGGAAAAAAGAGGGAAAGACAGAGAAATATCAATATTGACGTGCTCTTCACATCAATTGGTTGCCTCCTGCACGGGCCAGGGAGAAGCCTGCAACCGAGGTACCTGCCCTTGACCAGAATTGAACCTGGGATCCTTCAGTCTGCAGGCCAAAGCTCTATCCACTGAACCAAACTGGCTAGGGCCATTCATTGTTTTAATTCTATCATAGACATCTACATTATATGTGTTCAGAAACAAAATCATAAAAGTAAATGCATAGTAATATTTATAAAAATAAAATACTTTCTATGTGTATTTTTCTTGTGCCTTGTTAATTAGCCAACAATTATCAGTTGAGATCCTAAGGACACCTATTACTCTTTCCATAATATTTGACTCCTTGAATATGCATTTTAAAAGTAGGCATTTGGCATACCCTCAAAGATTTTATTCTAAGGTCAAAGAAGAGGATGACTTCTGTTTATTCAATTATTTGGAAAATATAGAAAATCAAACTTTCTAAGTAAATAATAAAGATAAATATGTTTCTTAGAAATATAAATGTGAGCTATTAACTAAAACTAATTTATTGTTAGTCCACCAACAGACTTTTGTTGATGTCATTCTATTCATCCCAACAAATGATTAATTTTATGCTGGTTCAGCAAAATACACACACACACACACACACACACACACACACACATATGCATATATAGTGCAGCATGAAATATAATAACTACCTTTTGAGTAAAAAAAAAAGTTTTGAGGGAAAGGGTCAAGGACAGGAAAAGAAATTGGCATTTCCATATTTCAGGGCCACATCTGAGATGTAACAAATTCCTAAAAAATATTAAAATAAGTAAAAAACATATCTAACTAGATAGATATGTGCATAGATACATATGAGATGGCAGAAAGAAAGGAAGTGTGGAGAGAGGGAAAGAGGAAGGAGAGAAAAGAGAGAAGAGAGATGGAGATAGAGAGCAAGAAAGTTCCTTTATAGTATTCTTCAAATAATAATTCTTCACACAACCCTGTATGTGGGACTTACGTGTTTGTAAATTTTTTTTTGTATCATTATAAAAATTACTTAAAACTGGGTAAGGGAGGGAACATTTTAGTCTATTCATCCAGAGTAAATATGCTCTCTAAAAATACTCTAGAGTCTAGAAGACATTCTTTCTCCTTTCTTCCTCTGTTTACTAACAAATATGGATTAGCAGACTACACCGTACAACCTACCTCCCGCTTGCTCTGAAGCACTCTAAGCCAGTAACAGCTCTGGACAGAACAGCAATTACAGCCCACACAATTCATTACGCCTTTTAATAGAGTTCTTTTCTCTTGTAGCATGAAGGAAAAAGAAACCATGAATTAATACCCAGCCCTGTATCACTGAAGCTATAAATTCTGTAAAATTATGAACTGAACTACCATTTGGTGCTACTACTTAAGGACTCTGTTTGCTGCTCTGTTTTGACTGGGGTATAAGGAGTCTGCCAGCAAAACAGCTTGCCTGCCTCCCCTATAGCTTACTTTATTCTGTGAAACCACAGACTAATTTTTGTTTGGTTGTGTTTTAAAACCATGTCAAATCTGACTTTAAATTTGGAACTAAACATGAATTTTCAGGTCTTTTTTTCTCTTTATCCTTGGTGAAATAAAAACGTTCTCTAAGAAATATACAAATATAAAAAGCTTTCCCAATATCTAATTTTTAAAACATTTTAATAAATCAATACCATATGGATTTTCCTTCCCTTACAATATATGCTTTAAGAAATCTGTAGAAGAAAATGCCTTGCATTTTTACCTAAAACAAAATCTGTCAAGAAATGACCTCAGCTGCTCAATACAGTGCATTTGCTCCCTCTCCAGGTGCCCAATAGCTCCTTTGGCCCTGCCATAAATCACCTGTTAAGGACGGTTGACGATCTACTCCAGATCAGGGAACACTGGCAGCTGTGAGACTAAGGAGCCTAGAACTACCAATATGAGTGAATACGTTACTGAAATATGAAACAGCAGACACCTGTATAAAAATCAATGGTCTCTACGCTATGTTTTGATGTTTTAGAAAAAGGAAAATGAATATTTTAATGCTTTTCTTAGGTGCTTGTCATCAATATAAACATAAAATTGATGCAAAGCCAGGGAAAGAGCATGGGAACTGGCCTTTTGAGAAGTGCAACAGGATTTGATAAAACTCTTCTCGTTTGTAAAAAACACATTCAGTGGACGGTGTTGATGGCACTTTCCTGGTTGCATGAGAAAAAAAGCCCTTCTACCTTGTTGTCCAAAATTATGTTTCTGGGCAGGAATGGGGGAAACAAATCACACTACTTGTGCAGTATACTTACATGTCTTCTTTATTTCTATTTTATTCCCTGCATCTCCTATTAATAAAAAATATATATTGGAAAACACTTTTCTACAGCACAAAAAGCCCTGTGTATAACCAGGTAGTGGTGGGACTAAAACCTTCAGAAGATGTTAAATTCTAGCACTCCCATTCTTGTTATTCTTGCTTTATTCTGGGCACTAAAGGAACTCTAATCATATTTGAGCCTTAAAAATCAGATAATTCATGACAAATCATGAGCACCAAGTTTGGCACACAATGACCATTCATTTTATTAAATGGTAGCTACTTAAGTTTAAGTTAGGATTGTTATTAATGAGTTGATATTTTTTATCATTTCAGTTACAAAATGGCTCTGTGGTGAAGTGAAATATGTAGACAAAACCTATAATCCACGGAAAGTTTCAATGCAGCAGTGCAGTGGAAAATTACATTTTAAGAAGCAACCGAGAGCTTCTGGTGCCCTTGTCATTTTATGCCTCAGGCAGCTAAGAATCAGAGCAGCACAGTGTGGTGACCAATATCCCTCACATGGCTCAACAGGGACACTCTATGTGGAAGGCTGGTGTGTATGCCTGCACCATTTCTCTTTTGCTTTCTTGCATCTAAGGTTGCAGAATGCTAGGAATCTGAAAGTTTTACTGGCTCTCCAGATAGAGAACATTTAGTTTTCTGAGCAGCCTAGATATAGGGAGGGCCAACAATATGTTTTCCTAAAGGTTCCACATCTACACATGGTAATATCACCATGATTCTACCTTCATTGCCAATGCTCCAATGTGGCTGTACTTTACCTCTGAGAACTTCATCTGCTGCCAGAGGTACATGCTGCAGCAGAAGAAACAGGAGAATCTGAGCAATTGCAGCTTGAAACAAGTCACAAAATCCTAAAGTCCTTCAGTTCCTATTTCTGTCCTGCTTTGGTCCCTAAGATACCAAGTATATAACTATATTTTCTTTGTCACAACAGCCTAAGGCAACATATAAACATGAAAATAAGAACTGCCTTTTTTTACCACAAATATCTTCTCTGTAAGAACTCCCAAATACTTCTGCAAAATCTTAAATCCTTTCATCTACATTTTAGTCTTCAAGGGTACTTCTTGACATTCATTTTCCTTCTCCCTCCCAGTTGCTAATTCTTACTAGAAGTTCCATTTTCATTGCTAGCACTCAGCAAAAGGAAGTGTTGCATTACTGCCCAGCAGAGCTCCCTAATCTGGTGTTCAGTGTACACTAAGGCTGGCAGGTGTCTTGTGAGTACAGATGCCAACACCCAAGGAAGCAGGGTAACTGGCTCCTTATGACCGAGAGATTCTTTTTTTTTTTTTTTTAATATATTTTATTGATTTTTCACAGAGAGGAAGAGAGAGGGATAGAGAGTTAGAAACATCGATGAGAGAGAATCATCGATCAGCTGCCTCTTGCACACCCCCTACTGGGGATGCACCCGCAACCAAGGTACATGCCCTTGACCGGAATCGAACCAGGGACCTTTCAGTCCCCAGGCCGACGCTCTATCCACTTGAGCCAAACCGGTCCCGGCAAGAGAGATTCTTATACTAACTGGCTCATTAGTTGAAACATGAAATTACCAATATCTGATCATTTGTGACCAATTATATGACTTAATAGCATTACTGGCTCTTAAATTGTGAAAATTTCATTTTGGGATTCAGAAATGAGTCCATGGAGGCTGTGCCATAATGCAGTCTAAATGAAGTCCTGAACACAAACAACACCTCTTCCTCAACTCTGACCCATTGTCCACACTTCCTCACATGGCCACCCCATCCAATACCCTAGACATACTTAAATACAAGTCTCATTCTATTTTAGGAATAAGATTTGCCTTTTGCTATATTCAGGCCCTTTGTGATGGGTTATTGTACATGACAGTGGCTGAGCCACTCTTGATGCAAAAGCGTCAGAATTGAGCCATAATAAATTAATCTTGCCCACATGATCAATGTTAGCATCATCACTAAAGGGATATTACCATTTTCTGTTTAAATATGTCCTAGACATTTCAATTTGAATTTTCTTTCTTACAGATGAATTCATACTCATGTCTCTGCACTCTGTCTGACTCTTCCAAGGTATTCTGAATTTATTCTTTTTCTCCCTGGTGTCACTGGCACCTTCCAATGTACTAAACTAGTGAATTTAATTAACAAAGGCATTAAATAAAAACAGTTTTAGCACCTATCCCTGCACCTTCTCACTGGCTACCTCTTCTTCACTGTACATGATGTACTAATATTATTATCATTAATTAAAAATTCTTCAGCCCAAAGTCATCACAGATGGGCTCTTTGGTGTGAATATACTTAAGCAAACAGTTAACACATTTGTAAATTTCCGTCATTTTGGTCTCTCATCTTATAATAAATTATGAAACTGGAGATAATATATCTTGTATGTAAGATCTACTGTAAGTCCTCACTTAACATTAGGAATAGGTTCTGTGACTTTAAGAGAAATGATGTATGTAACAAAACCAATTTTACTATAGGCTATTTAATATAAACAAGAGGCAAGTCATAAGAAGAAATGAATTACTGCCATTTGTAATCTCATGAATGTACCTTGAGAATGTCATGCTAAGCAAAATAAGTCAGTCAGAAAAAGTTAAGCGCCATATGATTTCACTCATATATGGAATATAAAACTGAAACTCATAGACACAGACAACAGTATAGTGGTTACCGGAGGAAAGAGAGTGAGGTAGTGGGATAATAAAGGGTAAAGGAGCCTAAATATATGGTGACTGAAGATGATATGACTTTGAGTGGTAGACACACAATGTAATATACAGATCATGTGCCATAGAAATCTACATTGGAAACCTATATAATCTTATTAGCCAATATCACCCCTGATAAATTTAATAATAATAAAAAGTTAAACTCCTTAGGGAATGTCATCAACATTATAATGAAATAAATGCTTAACAAAAATATGTTTTTCAAGAATCTGCTGTATCAATAATCTGGAAATCAATTTCCTCATTTATAAAATCCTAAGAAAAATTGTTGGGAAAGAAATCTGTCTTCTAGTCATTCTCCCCTTGTTTGTTGACTCTTAATCCTGAACTCTATTTACTTGTTTTCCTCCTCTCTTCAATACCCTGGTCTCATATTTTCCCATTAAAAATTCAGTCATGGGAAAAGATTTAGAAAACATGCATTTGATCAAAAAAGTTTTCATATCTACTATGTGCCTGGAACTGTTCTAGCCATCCTATATAATAAAGAGTTAATATGCAAATGGTCATCATGTCCTAGCACCGGACTGGGGGACCTGAGTCCGTCCCCCCGACCCTGGGACTGGAGGACCTGAGGCTGTGCCCTCCTCCAGGCACTGGACTGGGGTGCCTGAGGCTGTGCCTCCCCACCCTGCTGGGCTTGATGGGGGATGGAGCCAGCTGGGCCTGGGTCTTGCACAATTTTGAGGTGTGCATGGGTGGGCGGGGACTTGACTCTGTGTCCTGCAGCATGCCCAGTCTCTGACAGGAGGGAGATTTTCATATACATTTTACTAATTTTCTTTCATCTCTGACACTTCTATTGCAGAGAAACAACAAATAGCAATATTAAAATATTTCATCTAATAAATTCCCTTTTAATGTGCACGAATTTTGTGCACTGGACCACTAGTCTATAACAATAAAAGCATAATATGCTAATTAGACCAGACAGCCGAAGGACTTTCTGGCCTAAGCTGGGGCTATGAGGGCTGAGGCAAGCAGCCATGGCTGCAAGGGCCGACCCCCTTGCATGAATTTACTGCATTGGGTCTCTAGCTGGACATAAAAACATCTAGAGTAAAAATGCTTACAGAAAAATCTTATGTTCTAGAAATAAAATTAGCTGGTATATAGATAAATATCATATCATGAAAAGTGCTACATGAAAAGTAAAGCAGGTTAAGCTACAAAAGGAATGGCAGGTTAGCGAGGGGGCAGTTACCAGATATTGTTGGCAAATGGGTGTTACTGATTAGGTGAACTTTGAGCACAGCACTAAAGAAAGCAAGGAAATAAGCAACGTAGTTACTGGGGAAAGCATTCCAGGCTAGGGCAGAAACCAAGTACCAAAGCTGAGTCAGAGCAGAGTTCAGTTCACCAGAGAGCAAGGGGACCAAGCAGTGGGATGGCTGAGCGTCAGCAGGTGTGTGGTAAGAGAGAAAGTCAGAGGGTTTAAACAGGAGGCCAGATCATGCAGCACTTTCTAAACCGATATAGATTCTGAGTTTTATTCATATTGAGATAAAAATCCATTTTAAGTAATGCTACCTGAAATGCAACAAGAATACTCTCCATTAGTGTTTCTATGGCTGTCATGTATAAAATAATCACCTTGGAATCATCGTAATATGCAAATTATGCTTCAATGAAATTCAGTGAAATTCTGCTTTTCTGACAAGCTCTGCAGTCATGCTGATATTGTTGGTCAGTTGGACCATACCTTGAGTAACAAAGCTCTACATCACAGATTTGCAAGAGATGGCCCCATATCATCAGCATTCACATCACCCAGGAACTTACTACCAGTACAAATTCTGTGGCCCCCCTGACTAAATCACAAGCTCTGAGAGTGGCAGCAATCTATATTTAACAAAACTTTCAAGTCATTCTGATTCATGATGATGTTTGAGAACCACAACTCAATGACATGTTATGAATGATATATTACAAGTGACATATTATGAATGCACCACAGGACAGCAAGGTGGAAGCAAGGGACTGTTGGGATAGGAAGACACAATAGTAGCTTAAGGCAGGGTGTTTCAGTGGATGTGATGAGAAGGAGGTGAACTGTGAATATGTTTTGAAGGCAGAGCCAGGAATATATGAGACTGAAAGAAATAGAGAGTAACCCTGAGGCTTTTGATAGGAAGAATGGAGTTGCCATTTACTCACTAAAAAAAACAAAACAAACAACAACAATAAAGACAGGAGGAAGTGGATACAAGAGAGTCAGGAATGTGGTTTGTACTTAAGTTTGAGATGCTTATTAGACATGGTCAAGTTAAGATGATGACCAGTTATTGGAAATATGGTTCTAGAGGGTAGGGGAGAAGAGTAGGCAAGAGATGTGAAACCGACAATGGTATTTGAGAGTTGGTGGCATTATAACCATTGGAGATATAAATGAGACAACCTAGGTTAGTGGTCAGCAAACCAAGGCCTGTGAGCCACATGCTGCTCTTTGGCCCCTTGGTGTGGCTCTTCCACAAAATACCACGGGTGGGTGTGCACGTACGGTGTGATTGAAACTTTGTGGCCCACGCACAGAAGTTGGTTTCCAGCCAGGGCGAGTCTATTTTGAAGAAGTGGTTCTAAGCCAAGCCACACTCAAGGGGCCAAAGAGCTGCATGTGGCTCTCAAGCCACAGTGTGCTGACCACTGACCTAGGTAGTTGGTACAAACAGGAAAGTAAATACCAAATACCGTGAGCTGTGGAGTGTTCTAATTTCAGAGGTCAGATGGATATGAAGTAACTAGCTAAGGAGCTGCAGAAGGAGAAACCTTCCAAGTAGAAGAAACCAGGGAAGAGAAATGTGGATGGCAGTGCCTCGGCTGGGAACTGTTCCACCGTAGGACAGAAGGTCCTGGGTAAGGCAATATGTCTCAGATTGCATATTTCAGGTGGAGAGGTGTGGGGCTGGGACCAAGGACAAAGGTCCTGAGGTGATCAGCACACAGGTCACTGCTTGACTGCAGCCAGTACTACCCTTTATTTTATTAACTTTTAGATTTTATAATTAAACATGTAAAAGAGATCGAGACCCACTTACTCCTCCACTATTCATAACTCAGATCACCCAGTCAGAAGGACTTACAGTCTCATGCTCCTCCTTTCAATGCCCTAATTAAGAAAAAATGCTACGATAGGCCCAGTCCACTGGGCTCATAATTAAAATGTGCATCTTGCTGAAACCGGTTTGGCTCAGTGGATAGAGCATTGGCCTGCGGACTGAAGGGTCCCAGGTTCCTTTCCGGTCAGGGGCATGTACCTCGGTTGTGGGCACATCCCCAGTGGGGGGGTGTGCAGGAGGCAGCTGATTGATGATTCTCTCTCATCAGTGTTTCTAGCTCTCTGTCCCTCTCTCTTCCTCTCTATAATAAATCAATAAAATATATATTTTTTAAACTGTGCATCTTACACGGGTTCAGTATATGTACCCTCCCCATCTATACCCGCACTTCCCATGTGTCTCCAAGGGTGCTCTCACTGGCAGTAGACACTCAATAAACACATAGTTTAAAATCTTGACATAATGAATTAAAAGGCAAGTCCCCAGAAGTCTCATTTCTGTCCTTTAGACTACATGATTATAGTATTAGTTATCTATGATTTCATAGTTTTATGACTTATGTTTTAAAATGCTTTAAAGCAATAATGTGTTTTCACATAGATTGTCACATTTAACCCTTAAATATTCCCTGATATAGGCAAGGCAGGTAACATTATTACTGCCTTATAGCTGAGAAAAATAAGTTTCAAGGTCAGGCATGTAGTTAATGAAAATGATACAGTTAGTATCTAGGGTCCTACAGGTGCTGGCCAGCGTGCTCCCCATCATACCCCACTGCTTCAAACATGCTGCACCCACAATGGGAAATCCAAAGCCCAAGCCTGATTTTCCCATAAACGATCAACTGACATGTTTTTAAATCAGTTCACTTTTTACAACATTATCTCTTCACATGAATATGTTACAATTTGCATAGTAATTTTTAAAGCCACAAACCAATTTAAGGAGTAAAATATAACTTTTTTTCTATATATACCTATAGGATCATAATTAATCACATAAATATTGGGGAATAGTTCTAGTCAATTTGTCACCTCACAGGGGTTTTGTAAAGATTAATTGGAATTAATTACATGAGTTATTTGAAGGCAAAAAGCATTACAGAAGTGCTAAGTGTTGTTATTTCCCTTCAAGATGAGTTTTGAATTACAAAGCAGTCATCAGTCAGTAAAATATTCCCCAAAACAATCCATTCCACAGACACTTTCATTTCTGCTTTGTTCTAAAGACAGCTATAAGCAGTGATCTCTTTAGTTGAGATCAAATATAGTGAAGGGAACAAATTTGAAAAAATATAAAAGTATTAGAGATGATAGCTTTATTTAGTTGAACGATATATTACCATGCTATTTGTTTCATTATTTTTGTCCTCCACCTCAAAAATGCAAGCATTTAATTCATGTTATTATTTTCAGCGTTTTTTTTCATTTTATACCAAAAATGTCATTTGACAAAATCCCTATCTGCATGAAACAAAAATATATTCACCATACCAGGCAGCATTTAAAATGCTTAAGCATTTTCCTTGAATATAGTTTTGTTAAAATAGCTTTCATTTTAAAATGTCAAAACTTATCAAAAAACATTTAGCCTGACTGTAGATATTTCACCTAGAGATAAGGAAAGTTGCTTTTATATCAATATAACACATTCCTTAATGCATGTCGGTAGCATTTAAGGCATCTCTATATAAATATTTCCCATATCTTCTTTCCTTTGACTAAATTTGTTTTCAATTTTACTTACCTTACTTATCTGTGAGAATTCATTTTAAATCTGTATATGAAGAAAAATAGATCAATGTCAGTATTTGTAAGATATTGGCAATAGCAAATTTTGAAGTAAATTTTTATTACTATCAGAACTCTAAAAGAATATTCGGTAATTTCAAATATAAAAGTTAACAGTCTGATCCCACACATAGCTGAAATGGAAGGCATAATGAATTTCATTGGTGATAGTAAATTAAACTAGAATCAAGAACGGTAATGGACATAGAAGAGTTGTGCATATCTCTGATGGCAGAATCCCCTGTTTAGTCCCTCAACTCATCATGCTGTATGAGAAACTAATCAATGGTGAGTTAATTTGTTTAATAGATTTTGAATAAATGGTCGGCTGACTGACCTTCCTCCTCTGATTGCTTCTAAAAGGCAAAGCAGGGCATTTTTGTGGAATATTCAATGTATTCTGTACTTTCCTCTTTAAAAAAAAGGGGGGGGATGGTTAAAAGGGTATTTCTGCAAAAGGAAGCACCAGTGTTTCTTTAAAGAAATCAAATCAGCCCCTATGTTGGGACAATTACTTGGCATTGCTTACACATATGTATATACGTGTGTGTGTGTGTGTGTGTGTGTGTGTGTGTGTGGCCAGATTATTGTGCGTTCAGAGATCATTTGAGAGGATCCCTGATTAAAACCTGCAGTAATATGATGCAATGTTGCCCCGCTGTTGTCCTGTAGCAGTCTTGCTACTCTCTGTTCTGCCCTAACATTGACTAGTCCCTACGGCCACAATTCACACATTCAAACCCAGATTTTCAGTTAAATTGCATCGTTTACCCTTATCTTCAGGGGGAAAAAAATCACTTCTACTGTTACTCTACCTATGTATCTCAGTATATATATTTTAACCCTCACCTGAGCAAATGTTTTTATTGACTTTTACAGGAAGGAGAGAGAGAGAGAAAAACATAGATGTGAGAGGGGAACATTGATCTGTTGCCTTCTGTACACATCCTGACCAGGTATCAAACCCACAGACTACTTATATGCTCTGACTGGGAATTGAACCTGTAACCTTTTGGTATATGGAATGACTTCCCAACCAAATGAGCCACTTGGCCAGGGCTATCTATCTATATTTTTAAATCAATTCATCTCTCACTTTCCACAGTATTTAAAATTCTCTCCCTCCATTGCTTTCTAAAACAAAGCAAAGCTTAAAAAATAAAATTCTTGCTCATGTGTATTGCTATTATAAAACATTAGGAAAATGCAGTATAAAAGTCTGCATATAAATGTCACTCTATGTAATGTAATTAATTAATGTGAAAAGGGATCATTTCTCTTTCCATCTTTTTTATCTTCCATGTATAGGAAGCACGAGGCAATGGAAAGACCACACACTGTGGAATCATTAAACCTAATAATCAAAATTGAGCTCTGCCTCTTACTGATTTTATAACTTTGAATATTAACTCAAAGCTTCAGTTTCTAGGCCTTTAAAGGACAATTATATAATTCCCCTTACAAGTTTGATTTGAAGATTAGATAATATGTGCAAAGCTCTTATGGAAGTAAGGTTCTAAGTAGACACTTAGCATACAATAGCCAGTACTCTATTATCCTCTTGAAATGGGAAGTGATATCAACTCAAGGCTCACTTAACCTGAAAGCATACCAACCCTTCTCAGACACACCATTTGTCAGTGGGCATCTCTGCTTACTGAACTGAATGTAACTACATCCAGTTTCAGACAAAAGCGAATAGTTGAGCAGGAACAGAGAATTACTGTAAATGAACCAAGCAAATGCTACACAGGAAATGCATTCACCATTTCCTATAATGTTGTCAGCCTGTCTCAAATAGATCACAGGATTATTCAAGCTCCGGGTGAATCATTATTCAACACCTCTTTTTTTGACTAATGGATTTATAAACTTACCAGAAGTGCAGTATTTGTTGGCATGAGCCCATAGAGAAGTTAAAACATCAGAACCTTACCATATTAAATTTTGTCTGTTTTTTGTTTGTTTGTTTTTGCGGAGGTGAGGGGGTGGGAGGGACTGCAGTTTCAGCATCATGGTTCCCTTGCCACATGTAATATCTAAAATATTTAATAGTAGGCAAATTTATTTTTTATTTTCTTACCTATCTTTTTCAAAGACAGAATTTGTGATAGCAAAGTATAGTTTAAGTTTTCAAAGTCTTACTCCACGTAATGCATTAAAGAAAATAATTTGGATCCCCACCCCTTGAAATGAAGTCATCCTGAGTCCCATCCATCTCCCAGGAGCTTCATGCAGCATGGTGACTCCAACATCTACATCTTTTCTGAGACTTTTTTTTTTTTTTTTTTTTTTTTTTTGGTAAGCTCCAAACCTATTTCTAGCTTCTACTGGAAAAGTCAACCTGGATGAATTCCAAGTGTTTCCCAGCCAGTGTCCAAAATTAACTCCTTCCTTTTACCCTAACAATTCCTCTTGGGACTCCCCTTTGTCTGTAATAATACTACTGGTTAACCATCACACAAGCCAGACCTGCTGTGTGACTCCTTCCTCTTCATCTAATAGGCACTAAATCAGATCAACTGTACATCCTAACCTGAGTTCACTGCCTCTCATGTATATCATCTCAACTTCCTGCAGTCTACTATGACTATCTTTATTCTCCTCACTCTTTCAAATTGGCTCCAGTAAAAGCCTCTCTTATGTGGCTTTGGATGTGTCCTTAGAACAGTGTTTCCCAATGTGACTTGATTTTTAGTTGCAGACATTACTTTGCAGTCAAATAAATTTGGAGAGGTCCTTGGTCAAAGAAGGAGGTTGTCTGCTATTAGGTTGGCCATGGCATTTAACAAACTAATATAAATTTTTAGGTAATTTTTGAGTAAAATGTGTGTGTGTGTGTGTGTGTGTGTGTGTGTGTGTGTGTGTGTAAGTAATTTGGCAATGACAGGACAACTCATAAGATTATTATTAATGTTTTAAAAACTATAACCTTATTAATTACATATATACCATGCTGATTATATATGATGATGATTCTGACATGGGTTTTTTTTTTTTCTTTTCATCATAATATACTTTTTGTAAATTGGCTTCTCTAACCTCAGGATGAAAGTAGACCTCACAAGGTTTACATAACATTGTTATTTTTAAAGTTTTGAAAAGTTACCTTTCTCAGAAGAGATAGATAGCTTCACCAACATAAAATTAATCAGACTTAAATTAAGAGAAAGAAAAAGTTAAAGAATACTGGCATTCAAAAAGAATTCATAAAACTACTAGAGGCACGGTGCACGAAATTCATGCATGGATTGGGGAGGAGAGTTCCTTCAGCCCAGCCTATAGCCTCTCCAATCCAGGACCCCTGGGATTGGGCCTAAACTGGCAGTCAGACATCCCTCTCACAATCCTGGACCACTGGCTTAGAACCTGCCTGCATGCCTGCCTGATAGTCCCTAACTGCCCCCTCCCCTGCCAGGATGATCACCCCTAACTGCCTCTGCCTGCTGGCCTGATCTCCCCTGCCTCTGCCTGCCAACCTGATCACCCCCAACTGCCCCTTCCCTGCCAGCCTGGTTGGCCCCAACTGCCCCCCCTGCTGGCCTGGTTGCCCCATGCAGCCTGCTGCTTAGTCATTTGGATGCCCCTCATTAACCCCCCTGTCGACCTGATCTCACCACACAGCCTGCTGCTCAGTCATTTGGTTGCTCCTCACTAACTCTCCTGCCAGCCTGGCTGCCCCACACAGCTGTTCAGTTGTCTGTTGGTTGCAATAATCGCTTAGGCTTTAATATAGATAGATTTCCTTAAAATATAATTATACTTGAAAATATATTTTTACAGGTCTTACTTGAAAACCTAAGTGGGAAATATAAAGCTTAAGTGATTAAGAACCAATGTCTACTAAAGATGCACAATAAAATAAAATAAAATAAAAGATATCCCCCCATTTATACTAAAGTGAAAGTCAATGTAAAAAGAGAATTGAATTCAGTTTCCAATTATGCAATTTATCTATGGCAGGTTAGCAACTGAACTGAAGTATATGAAGTGAGATGGCCTAAAATGTGAATCATTAAGATTTCCCTGGTTTTCTTAAGTTTCAGCCTCATGTTATTTAACAATCTATTTTTTCAGCAATAAAAAGGAAAATCAAAGACCCCTGTAGTCACAGGAAAATGCCAAGCCTATATAGCCAGGGAGATGGAGTTTAAATATCTGTTATGCCATTTCTGAAGCCAGCTGACCCCTTTGAGTTCAGTTTTCCTGAGGAGAAGCAACAGAAATTTTACCTGAGCTTAAGAAGGCAATCGATGAAGAGCACCCCAGCTCAGTCACTGGCACATAGCAGACACTCAAAAGTGTTCTTTCTTTTTTTATCTTTGGATTAGAGGCATGATGCATGAAATTTGTGCCTGGGTAGGGTCCCTAGGCTTGGTCAGCAATCAGAGCCAATCGGTGGGGCAACTGGTGGGCAGGGCAATCAGGGCCCCCCGCTGGAACCCACCTTGGCTGGTGGACAGGCGCCACCCACTCACCGGCCCCAACCATGGGAAGCTCCTGCATTGAGTATCTGCCCCCCAGTGGTCAGTGTATGTCATAGCGACTGGTCATTCTGTCATTCGGTCAATTTGCATAGAGGGTTTTATTATATAGGACATGTCTATCTTCCCAGTTCATTAACAAATTAAAAAGAGCAGAGGGTACAGTATAGCAGAAATTCTAACAACATATATTCCATAACCCTTCCTAAATTTTATACCACCCAAAATCAACTTAATCTCTTGCTTACAATTGGGAATACTTTTAAAGCCATTCTTAATTTTTTTCATAAAAGCAAAAACCAGACTGCTTACAGGACATATGATTATATTTATATCTTAAATATAACACATTAATCCTACAGCTCTAAGATTAAATTTTAAAAATACATTGTATTTGTCTGAATTTATAAAAGAGAAAAAATGTTTCTTCATTCTTAAAACTGACACAGAGTATCAACTGGATTAGGGTTCATTGTTGTTTTTTTCTGATCAGAATAAAAAAATAAAATTTATTTGCCCAAAATTAACATTTAACCTATTAACATTAGTAAAAAATTAAACATTCATATATATTAAACAATTAATTAAGAACAAAGCAACAGAGATCAGTGACTTGAAAAACACAGAATATTTAAGTTCATATTGGTTTGGTAGAGGGAACATGAGTTTTAGCTCTAGAGAGAAGTGGTCTAATTTCTGGCTATATCACATATTAGCTATTCATCCTATCTGAGCTTCAGATTTTTCAGTTATAAAGTGTAGATGAGATTTACAACATGTGTGTATGTGTGTGAGAATTAAACGAGATGATGGATAAAGTTACCACTGCATCAGTTGGTAAATGAGAGGCACTTTATTATATAAAAAGAAAAAGAAAATATATATACTTCTCAATAGTTTAGGGATAACATGTAAAAATAATACTTTTTATATATTACTGATTTTAAACATACTCCTCAGATCCATTTTAGTAACTCTAGTTTTGAAGTACACTATTTCAGTTCTGTTTTTCCAGTATTCCAAACCCAAGACACTGCTGCCACTGAGATACAAGAAATAAGAATATGTCTCCCTTTCTTAGGACAGATCTGACAAGCAGCTTGTTTTTCACTCAGCAGGTTAAGTTCAATATTGGTCAGAAATATGATTGACACCTGGCTTGATATTCCTTGTGTATGTGGACTCTAACTCTGCCTTCAGGCCTGAGGAAGTGGATAAATCACAGATTGAGCAAGAGTAGGGCAGCACTAGAACTCCTCAAGCAGCTATTGGTCAACAGTCTAGTTACATATTAGTGCCACCTGCAGGCTTAGCTGTCACATGTCCTACTAATGAAGATGGCTGCACAGTGTCTCTTTGTGTTGTAAATATATAGTTGGGGAAATGTTTTCTTTTTCCCCCTTTCATCATTCTCGTCTGTATTCCTCCTTCAAAGATAAAAACAACTTGTAAAATGTTTTAATAGTTGTTTTGGATAACATGGTAAATAATATGGCTTTCTTATATAAATGAGTTTCAAATTTTTATTTCATGTCTTATTTTTTTAAATTTAAAAATGTTAACTGGTTTTGTACGAAAGTTGCATTTGTACTGCATGGGAAAACTTTTACATCAGAAATCTTAAAGACATAAACATCTAGAGAAATGGTTCCTTCTTGGAAACTCAACAATTCAAGCATGCTCTGAGTACTTGGGTTTGTGAGAAATCTGAAAGGGCCACTTATAGGA
Organism: Pipistrellus hanaki; assembly: GCF_964339955.1. Classification (NCBI taxonomy): domain Eukaryota; kingdom Metazoa; phylum Chordata; class Mammalia; order Chiroptera; family Vespertilionidae; genus Pipistrellus; species Pipistrellus hanaki. The sequence continues at coordinate 58,771,276 of NC_140513.1, read as the reverse complement.
TGAAGAAAAAGTAGACTCTTACATTTCTTTATGTAAAAGTCAGTGCCTTGGTTAGTTGAGGAGTAATCCTATATAATAAAGAGGTAATATTCAAATTGACCGTCATGCCCTCACACAAGATGGCCTCCCCTATGCGGTCACAAGATGGCTGCCACAAGATGGTCATCAGGGGAGGACAGTTAGAAGTGACCTGGACAGCAAGAGAGGGCAGTTAGGGGTAACCAGGCCAGCAGGGTAGGGCAGTTGGGGGCAACAAGGCCTTTAGGGATGGGCAGTTCAGGGGAGATCAGGCCAGCAGGGGTCGGCAGTTAGGGCCGACCAGGCCAGCAGGAGAGTATAGTTGGGGGAAATCAGGCATGTAGGGGAGCAGTTAGAGGTCAATCAGGCAGGCAGGAAAGCGGTTAGGGGGTGATCAGGCTGGCAGGCAGAAGTGGCTAGGGGCAAACAGGAAGGCAGGAAGGCCAGTGGTTGGGAGCCAGGCATCCTGGATTGTGAGAGTGATCACATATTGGAGAGGGTGCGGGATGGGCTGAGGAACAAGCCACCCCCCCCCCCCCCAGTGCACGAATTTCATGCACAGGGTCTCTAGTTTCTTATAAGATATATAGATATGTTTTGTGGGCTAAAAACTTATTATTCTACATTATTAAAAAGAATTCAGAATTATATTTTTGTTGTTTTGTTAAAGGCTAGGTAACAAATATTGTGATTGAAATAAGTATTGGAGAGTTAACAAGAGCTTATTTTGAAACAATGAGAAGAAAAATCCATGTAAAAATATGTGTGTATGTATAATGTTTGATCAGAAGCACTTAATACTGGCAATTTTTTAAAGTGCTAAAAGTTGCCCAATTATATACAAAATATGTACTCTGCCTCCATCAACCAACTTCCCAAATAAATTTTCTCTGATATTTGTTTAGCTTGATTATTGCCCCCCTACTTTCATAGCACTCTAGGCCATTTCTTATACTGGTTTAGCCAGGTGATCCCATTAATAGGAAAGCATAAACCTTCTAGGTATCCCAATGCTTTTCATTCCCTCTGGTAAGTTACATGTTCTCAGCCTCTTTCTCTTGATTCTTCTGCAAGAATGGAGTGTGCTCAGGTGCCAAGGGGAGCAGTAAATACATCCAGAAACTAATTTTCATTGTAAGTCAATGGGGTTTGCATCACTTACTAAAAGCACTAGGTCCCCCTCAGGGTTTCCTAAAGTTTTTATTACATAGTGCATGGTGACATTTACAAAAGAGAAAGGGGGCTCCTTTTAAATGAAAAGAGACAAGTTGGATTTTCCACTTCCTTAGGCAACTAGTCTCCCCTTCTTTATTATGGTGAGTTGTGCTAATTCCCAGAAGTCAGCTCTGTTGGGTAGAATCATCAGGCCTGGGTTAGCAATGTTTAGAAAAGTGTTCAACATGTTCCACTATTCTTTTCCTGTCAAGTTGATTCAAATACTATAATTTGAAGTATTAAGATTTTTTGCTGTTTTTTCCTATCGTATACAATAGGAATGATTATAGTTTTACTCATATATACCAAATAAAAGACAAATTACTAGAAAACTAAAAGAATATTAAATAGCTATCTATAATAAACCAGTTTTCTTCCACATGTAAGTGTAATGATATTTTAAGAATAGATTTTAGAAAGCTAATGTGTCTCCCCTTAAGTGCCAATTCCAGAATTAGAAATTCTACAATTTCAAGTTGTTTAATAATCACCTTTACTCTAATTATTTCTCCTTTCACATGCTACCATAAAAGTTCATTTTCTCTGGGGCATTCCTAAGTAATAATAGCAAGTCCTCATAAATGCCTTGGGAATGATTCCTTAGGAATTATGATTTTTTTTAATAAGAATCCTCTGATAAACTCTTGATATCCCCTAATTTCAATATACTATTATGTATTTGTAAAGATTTTACATTGAAATTAATAATTTGTAATTATAATAGGGTTTACTTTTACAAGTTAATTCAACATCTCAGATATGTTTGGATTTTAGAATTCATAATGCATTCCAATTTATTTAACTCACAGAGATTGTTCAAAACATGGGTCCCAACTCTGGTCACAAACCCAAGAGTACTGTATAGTCAGCCCACATGAAAAAGAAACACAGAGAAGAACAGAGATTGGTTTTCAGTTCTTGCTATTGTACAAAAGAGATATTTTCCTTGATTTCTAGCCACAGGGAGTAGAAATGCAGTTTCAAACAAGCAAATGGATTAGGGATCTAGCAGGTGATAGTTCATCTCCTCCTACTTGCTGGTTCAGTACATTGATGACAGATAAATAAGCAAGTGTTACTATTTCCACTGAGATGTCTCCTTGTTATCCATTTGAATTCATGTTTGTTATAATAAGAGATATGATTACCAGAACATGACAGTACTTTGTTCAAAGTTACCTTCACCATATTAATTCCTCAACTGAAAGTCTCATCAGAAGGGAGAGATGACCAACGGACAAATTGCTGAAGGAAAACACCAAGCAATTTTCTAGCTTATAGATTTCTGCAAGAATATTTTCCTTGTTAAAGTTTTATCATGTTTTCCTTGTGCATTTGTTTCAGCAATCTGCAAGTTTTTTGTTTTCTTTTTCCCCCCAGGGTTTTTTTTGTTTGTTTGTTTGTTTTTTAAGGGCTTTTTCATAGAAACCAAAGAACTCTCTTCTAGGATAGATATGAAAATATTTTTTTAATCTACTTTATGGAGTCATTTTTAGTCCCAAATAAGCCATGGATATCTGAAAGAGACTTTTAAACAAATTTCATTTACTAACCTCCCAAGGGTGAATGTACAAGCTTACCTTCTGTATTTTCTATAGAACTGTAGCTGAAGCTAGAATTCTTCTCTCTCTTGCCCTCTAGTGCAGATTGTCAATATAACATGGCTTATCCCTTCTGCCTCCCTCTCCAGTTCATCTATTTGATGCACCTGCACTGTCTTTGCTGGGGCTTATTATTTTCACTCTACCCATAGCAGACAAGGGCCCCAAAAGGAATGAAATGAGAGAGGGAAAGAAGCAGGGAGAGGTGCAAAGTGAAGGCACTGGGAGTTCAGGGGGAAAATGTCTTGGCTGAAAGAAGCTGGTACCCTTCCTTGTTTCTAAGAATACTGCTACCTACATAGAAAAACATTTAAAAAACACAAATCAACAAATGTCTGGCCAGGTCTACTTGTCAGGATAAAGGGAACAAAGGAGCATAAGCTTGCAGGGAGCAGGCTCTCTCCTTGTTGCTACACAGGCTACCACAGCAGGCACATTTCAACAGGAAAATGTTATCTTTTCCCTTCTGACAATCAAAAGCCATGTTGACATAGTATATGAATATTTTGGACATAGTTGATCTTTTCATAAAGGGAAATAAATGGATGATTCTCATAGATTCTTCTGTTTTCTTTGATTTTCATGTATGTCAGATCTGTCATCTTGTATTTAAAGTCTGTAATGTTCAAGGCCTTGCCAAAATACATAGATATGCAATGAAAACATAAAAAAAATAGTTTCATCTACCTTCAAATAAAGAAAAAAATCTATTGTCAATTATGATGACATTAGGTCTTTGTCTCAGCTGTGTCCCAACCTAAACCAATCATTTACAATACCCCTGACTATATTCCAAATTGAATTATATGAATAAAACACACGGGCTTATATAATAAATAATATGAACTCAAAGTAATGTTAGTAAAGAAACTTGTACTCAGCTAAATTAATTACATGCTTTTAGCCATCCACTGCGGCATCGATTCTCCATAATCCCTCTCATTTCCTGAAAACAGCTAAGTCGAACAGTGGTGCGAAACACAGACCACAGAATAAGTGATTCAGGTCAATAGGGGCCTCAATTTTTAACATCTTAGCCAATTGGATCAGAAGGCAATTATAATTCAGACACAATATGTCTTAGATGACTGGAAATTTTGAGATATTTCTACTAGGTTATATTAAGGGCAGAAGCCATTTTCTTAAGCCCAAGACCAAGATAACATAATGGAAAGGACATTCAGTCTATTTGGTATAGATACTTTAGCTAAAATTCTTGGAATCCGAAGTAGCTCATTTAAATCACAAGTTTTGTTTTTTAAGAGAGTGGTTTGACTCAAAATAATCTAAGCCACGTTTCTCAATCTCAGGACTCTTGAAAATTTGGGCCAAATAATTTGTGGTTTGAGACAGTCCCGTGCATGTAGGATGTTTAGCAGCATCTCTGGACTTCACATACTGAATTCCAGTAGTACCCTCACCCAACTTGTGACAACCAAAAATGTCTTCAGATTGTAACCACAACACACACACACACACACGCACACACACACACACACACACACCTCCCCTAGTTAAGCCACTGATCTAAACCATAGTTTCATTCATGTTAATAACTTAAATAATAGTTATAAAAGAGACACTATATTGAGTAAACATGATAGGCACAGACCATACCTGCCATTCTGCTTTTATTATCTCTCATCTTCCACATAATTGGATGTGACAATTTTATTCTATTTTATAGATAAGCAACCTAGAGTGTGAGAAATTGTTTCAATATCATATAGGAACTGGAAAAGCCAAGAATTGCATCTAAGTCAGATGGATTCCAAAGCCAGTATTGTTGTTTCCTAGTTTTTTAACAGCTGATGCTTATCAGCTTAGTACTTAGAGGAAAGTAAGTACCCACCATTATGATGATCTCAAACTCTAAATGATTCGTACCTGGTACTGTCACTGTCATTTTGAAAAGAACAAGTATCTAAACAATTTCAAATGACTTATCCAAGTCATATGTAAGTAGAAAGTATAACACTTTGTCCTGATTAAAAATATATCAGCAAGTACCTAAAGGTTTGAGGTATAATGTTAATCAGGAGGAACAGGGTGCTTACTGTTTGCCTGATCCCACTCACTGCACTAATACCAAACCCAGAAGCTAATGTGGGACATACTTATATTGAAAATAAAATGATCAGTGTAAGAGGCTTAAAATAAGACATAATCCCAAAAAATTTTAATAAAAACAGCCCATTACTTCTGCTTCATTACCCAGAACCTGTGATGTAAATAATTTATAATGACATAAGGGAGATTTCACCTTGTATGTGTGGACTAGATATAAAACTAGTTTTAAAAAAGAATGGCAAAACCCCGAGTAGCAGATGAGAAAGGTTATTATAACCAAAAGAAGTCACATTTTATTTCGGACTTCTCCTTTCTTTGGTATTGCCTTTTCCCTAACCCCAATAAATGATAATATTTTATTGATATTTGTATATAGGAAAAATATAGCAATCTTTTAAAAAATATATTGATTTCAGAGACAAAGGGAGAAGGAGAGAGAGATTCAAACATCAACGGTGAAAAGAATCATTGACCAGTTGCCTCCTGTATACCCCACACTTAGGATTGAGCCCACAACTCAGGCATGTGCCCTGACCAGGAATCAAACCATGACCTCCTAGTTCATAGGAAGTGGCTCAACCACTGAGCCACATCAGCTGGGCCTGCCAGCCATCTTTTTAAGAGCCATCTGTTTTATTTTTGCTGCTGCAATAATACATGATAACCTATAGAAAAGCAGCATATACACACATGTTCATTGTTTCATATTATTCTTGTTATAAATAAGTCAGAGACCAGAAACTCATCTCCATGTAGCATTCACCTTATCTTATGCAATGGCCCAAATATAGAATTACATATAATTGTTATTCACTCACTCGTTTGTGTATCTGAACATCAACTATGGGTTAGGAAACATGTTAATTGACATGTGTCTACAAAGAAAACGAAGAGAAAGTTCATATCTACAAAAGACTACTGTATTCAATTGAGGCTTTATATTTTTCAAATACTTTCACTGTATAATTGCTCTAGTTCTCAAAGCAACCAAAAGTGAAAAAGTCAGAGATGGGATGAGTCATTGTGCAGATACATGTTAATGAGTGTCGTTCTTATTACATTAGCCTCTATTTCCACTGTTTATAGGAAACATCTTTGACTACTGAACCAGAAATAAAGCTCTGCTCTGAGAAAATGTCTGATACAAACAGGGACATGGAAGAGACAAGGACCAAATGTCATGATAATTAATACTATGATTTCAGTCTTTATTTCTGAGTGTTATAAAAATATCTTCATGTACTAGCAACTATCCATCGGCATTGACCTAAAGATTCTGAACTATAAATATACAGGGATAAGATGACAAACATGAAATCAAAAGAAAAGAGAAGATGCATTACCCACATCAGTTGTAAAGATCCTGACTGCTGCATAAATGACTCTGCTTCTGCAAAATGTTGACACAAAGTGACAAACATTTTGAACACACATACACACACACACACACACACATACGTAACACACACACAACACTCACACAGGCCTTTAGGGCAAAGAAGTTTATTGATATTCATCCCTATATTGTCTATTATTCAAATTAACTACAAAGCAAATGGAGAAAGAATAATTGTTTCTGGATGCCATGTTTCATTCATTCAGAACATTAGAGGCAGTCATATTAAATAAGTGGCATGTTAATATATATATATCATAAAATTTCTCATTGAAAGGAACCTTGACAATTAGGCAGTCTAATTGTTCTTGAAAAATGTTAGCCATGAGAACATCTATTCAAAACCATCGTTCAAAGGAAATCCTATATGAAAGAAATACAACAAAAACTACCAACGTTGCTATGATAACAGTGGTCCCCATTCTACATTTTCCCCTTCTCCAACAACCACAGAGGGAGTTTGCAGAACCCCTGGTCTTCAAAGGAACACTGACTATTACTGATTCTAATCCTGATATTTCACTCTGAAAGGGAAGAAGACAATGCTCAGAAAAGTGGTGGGACACACCCAAGGTCATTCATTAGCTACACATGAAGACTGTGACTTAAATCAATGTTTCCTGGAGTTCACAGTAATGTTGGCTTTATTTGTTCTGCTGCAAACCTGCTATCGGAAGTTATATGCCACCAGATAACTCAATAGTATGCTTCCGGTCTCACTAGACTCCAGAAGGAGAATGGTCAGAATCTTCCCTTTTTTTTACTATCTAATTTTAAGTGTGTTACAGATCCAGTACTGGCCTGAAAGTTATTATGTTATATAAGTAGTCAATAGTAGATCCCGAGATAACACTGATACCAGAAATATCTCAGAAATCAGTTGATTTCCCTTACTTTATGTCATTTCTTGTGTGGCTACTTTTTATGTTATTATTTCAGGACTGGTTTATCCAACTGACACAGATTCTAAGGTTACTCTCACTAGTAAGGATAAATCACTGCACAGAAATAGACATCTATGTATCTAGGGAAAAGCACACAGTACACACAACTAACCAGCCAAAATGCAATTCCAACGCATATTCCATGGGTGTGATGTATTTGTTTTAACCCTCTCCAAATATAATTTAAATTGCTTTTTTGGTTATTTGCTTTGTTTATAAGCAAACTAGAGGCCCAGTGCACAGATTCATGCACTGGTGAGGTCCCTCAGCCTGGTCTGCATGATTTCACAATCTGGGACCCTTTGGGGGATGTAGCAAGTGGCAGGGAAGGAGTTTAAGCCTGGGGCGAGTGCCACACCACTTCTGCCCATCCTGGCCCCACTGTGCCTGCCACCACCACCACTCAGTAAGCTTGCAGAGCGGTGCTCCTGCAGTGGGAGAGTTGGAGCGCACTGACCACCAAGGGCAGCTCCTGAATTACACTCTTCCCCCTGATGGTCAGTGCATGTCATAGCGACTAGTTGAGAGGTTGCTTAGGCAGAGAGAGAGAGAGAGAGAGAGGGAGAGAGAGAGAGAGAGAGAGAGAGAGAGACTGACTGACTAGTGGCCTGGTGCATAAAATCCATGCACTCAGGGTGGGTGGGGTTCCCCCAGCCTGGCCTGTGCCCTGTCACAGTGTGGTAGCTCCACAATCCATTGCCCCAAAGAGGTAGGGCCCACCCACCCATTTGGGGCTCCTCGATGGATTGCTCCAAAGAGGTAGGCCAGAGCCAGGGATCCCTCCTCTGCTCCACACAGAGCCATGGGAACCCATAGGCCTTGCTGCTCGGAGGCCTCCACTGAGCCCCAGGCCTCCTGGTGATGGATTGTGATGGTATGAAGCAAGTCTCTGATGCTGCAAGTCCCTGCCCACAAGTACCTGCTGCACATGCAGCCTCCTGCTAATTGGTTGTTATGTCTGAGAGTGTCCCGACCATTTGCATATTACCCTTTTATTAGTATAAATGTCCAAAACGGAAAATACATGTGTAGAAAACAAATATGACATTCAGGCTAATCACTAAAGTATTAAGTATTTTCTTTTCTTTTCTATATATTTTATTGATTTTTTTTTTTACAGAGAAAAAGAGAGAGGGATAGAGAGTTAGAAACATCAATGATAGAGAAACATTGATCAACTGCTTCTTGCACACACCCTACTGAGGATGTGCCCATAACCAAGGTACATGTCCTTGACCAGAATCGAACTTGGGACCTTTCAGTCCTCAGGCTGATGCTCTATCCACTGAGCCAAACAGGTTTCAGCTAAAGTATTTTCTTAGAGGGGAAAAAAAATGCTTGCTAAGTGTTTAAATTCTAACATACTATAGAACTTTTACTTTACAATTATTTAATACCATCAAACCAACCCTGGCTGGGTTGCTCAGTTGATTGGAGCCTCATCTCATATACCAAAATGTTGCGGATTTGATCCTCAGTTAGGACATACACCTAGATTAGGGTTTATTCCCCAGTACGGAAGGCAACAGATAGGTATTTCTCTCTCACATCAATATTTCTCTCTATTTCTCTCAATCTAAAATTAATTTTTAAAAAATATCCTTGGATAAAGATTTTAAAATGTTTTTAAAATAACATGGAGTGAATCATGATGTGACAATTCAACTTTCTTTACTCCTCCAGGATATTGAGTTGTGCACTAAGAAGAGCACCCTGTGCCTGTATGTGTATGTGAGTATGTGAGTGTGGTGTGTGTGTGTATATATGTCCACATGAAGTATACATGTTTTTCCTTATAAATAAAACCTCTTCCATAGGTTTATTAAAGTATATCAACAGTTAGACATACATATTCCAACATTAATATGAAAAAAAGTATTGTAAGTCTCTAAAAGAATCATTTCCCATTCAAGCCAGATCAAACCCTGACCATATTCTACATAAGCCAAGAAATACAACTGTTTTAGACACAGAACTAAACTAGATAGAAAAACAAAAGCTTAATTGTTCTTTTATGCCCAAGAGGGAAATAAAATGTGTGTGTGCTTGTGTGCATGTGTGTGTGTGTGTGTGTGTGTGTGTGTGTGTGTGTGTGTGTGTGTTTGTTTGAGAGAGAGAGAGAGAGAGAGAGAGAGAGAGAGAGAGAGAGAGAGAGAGAGAGAGAGAGAAAGAAGCGCACAGGGAGAGGGGGAGGGAAAAAGGCAATCAAGCTAATGCAAGTTGGGTGTCACAAGGTTATAGATATTTCAAGAGCTGAGCAATTTACCGTCTGGAAAAGGAGAGGAGCTCTTGCATAAAATGTCCCCCAGTTCAGATTTATTATGCTTTTAGTTGTGTTATATGTGATACAATTAGCAGGAGGTGCCAATAAGGCGTTCTCTCAAGGACATGGTCATCCTGTGCCATCTGTTATTAATTGCATTGTCCTTTCCACATCCAGCTAGAGGGGAAAAATTCTCTGAGAAACACCTGCAAATTAGTACTGTACAATGACTAGAATTTAAAAATATTTAAACAAAGAAGAAAGGATCGGTCAGGTCTATAAAACCTGCCCACCCCGAGTTGAAAAAGAAATAAAAATATATAATGGATCATGATGCCATTGAATTCTCAGTTACTGAGGTTGGTTTTCTGTCATTGTATTCTGCTACATGAATACCTTTCCAGGCAACATAATATACTATGTAAGTGAAAATGAATAATTAGAATGTTCTATGGAAATACTGCCATTATCTATAGGGTTTAGTGAAGATTCAGATGTTTAAATGGATTTTTTATAGAATCAGAAAGCAAAGAGCAAAAAATGAATCTGAGATATTTTTGTTTTTGTGTCAGATTTTGACATTTGTGGTCATTCATAGCAGTCTTAAAAATCCTGTTCTGAAAATTAATATTCCTCTAAATATGCAAATACTTCCTCAATTTAACATGTATTTTCATAGGTATAATTTTTTTAATATATATTTTATTTATTTTTTACAGAGAGGAAGGGAGAGAGATAGAGAGCTAGAACCGTCGATGAGAGAGAAACATCGGCCAGCTGCCTCTTGCACACCCCCTACCGGGGATGTACCCGCATCCAATGTACATGCCCTTGACCGGAATTGAACCCAGGACCTTTCAGTCCGCAGACCAACGCTCTACCACTGAGCCAAACTGGCTTCGGCTTCATAGGTATAATTTCAAAAAATGAGTCATTACAGAATGCTATTAAAATATAAATAGCTATTAGAACAATTTAAACTGATTTCAGAAGCACTAACTTACTTTTAACCATCTGTGCTGTCTGTTCTTTTCTCTGATTTCCACTGGACATGATTCATTTAAAGCAGGCAACCGCTATGGCCAGTCTTATTGCCCATTCTCTCATTTTAAAAGGAATGAAAACTCCAGATGCTACAGGGTAAGTCCCTAGAGCACATCACAGTGATGTTTTAAATTCCATTATGACCAATGATTCAAAATATTTTTAACACTAGCACTGAAATTCTTTTCAGAGGTTGAGGTGAGGTAGTATTTTAAAGGAAATGAATGCTATTTAACGAATACTTTTATGGAAGAGAAACAAAGAGCTGTTACGTAGTTTAAGTACCTACAGTTTGCTTCACAGTTAAATTACCCACCTCACCTTATGCATCTAGCTGCATCAAATCTATTTACAGAAACTTAGCAAGGGATAACAAAACCCTCAAAAGAGTGCCACAAGCTTAGGCAAATACAAGAAAATATAAAAATAGGAAAACATTTCCATTACACAAGGTTTCAAATACTCAATGAGGAAAGTTCTCCATGTCTGTAACATATTGCTATATTAAAAGTCTGCAGTAAAATTAATATCATGAATCAAAAAGTCAAATATTAAAAGATTATTTTGAAATCTGGTTACAATTGATTCACATTATTGAAAGAGGTAATTCCCTTGTACCAGCATCCTCGAAAACTGCTCGCTTTTGTGTATTAAGCATACTTTTCTATGTGAGATATTGATTATTTTCTCTCATTTGTTGGTTCTTTTGAGATATGCTTCACTTTGCCCTTGTTTTTTTTTTTTTTTTTTTTTTTTTTTTTAATATCCCTTTGCTGCCATAATTCCCATTATTTGATCTAATTTCTCATTTTCTATAAAGCATGTGATTTGATGGTTATATTATTAAATTAAGTCAAAGATTTAAAATAACCATCTCCTGACGATGACTATTATGGGTGGAGAAACCTTCCATTCTCATGTCCTGTGTTTTAGATATATTTATTCAAACCACATGCCCAAACTGCTTTATATTGTTATGGTCTTTCAGAAAAAGGGTAGGTCCATTTCTAGTCTCCTTTTTTTTTATTAAGATAAAGAATATCTAAATAAAATATTGCATGCATGAACACACTGCTTGAGTCAGTAACTACATTGATGCTGTCTAAATAATGATTTTTATTAGCATGAGCGCTGCAGCAATCAAAATGTCAAATCATTAAATTTTCTTCATTTCCTTTGCTTTCGTGCTTGTATCCTGTTGCTATTTGGTACTACTTTTAGTTGACAGCAGAGACAAGCAAGTAACTTTAGGGCCTCAGAAGTGAATTAGTACAGACTGAGTATGAATCTCCCCTAGGGGAAGATGCCCATTAGAGCAATGATCTGATAAATTGTTCTCTTAAGAACCTAGCTTTTAGATCCTTAGTCACAGAGGTACAAGATTTTGCAATGTCCACTGAACAGTTCATCTGAAAAAAATGTTTTAGTCAGCACAGATTAATATGCCATAATAATATGCCATGACTGTCAAAAAGATGCTAATGCCATCTTTAATGTTATTCCCAGAGTGGGGCGGGGCAGACCCCTGATGTATGCAAATTTAATATCCTGGCATTAGTGATTCATGTGTGGTCAGGGAGGTACACGGTACGTATTAATTTAAGTGGCAATAATAACATCTACCTCATAATTGAGAGTTGACTGAAATAATATATGTAAAGCCCCCATTCTGGACTGGAATCTTATTTGGTGTACAGAAGCCTAAACAGCTACTTGAACCCAAATTCTACTTCTGGGGAATTTTTTTTTAACTGTTTGTGAATTTTTAAGGTCTTAGCCATATGTTTCAAAAATACAAAGTTTAGTCCTAGCTGGTTTGGCTCAGTGGATAGAATGTCAGCCTCTGGACTAAAAGGTCCCAGGTTCAAGTCTATTTAAGGGTACATGTCAGGGTTGCAGGCTTGATCCCCAGTGAGGGGCATGCAGGAGGCAGATGATCAATGATTCTCTCTCATCTTTAATGTTGTCATTTCTCTCTCCCTCTCCCTTCCTCTCTGAAACAATAAAAAATATTAAACACACACACACACACACACACACACACACACACACACACACAGAAAAGTTTACATCATGGTATCCAGAAAAAGGCAGAAAATAAAGCAGCAAAGTGAAGAGGTAAAAGCTCTTTTTTTTCCTTTCAGAAAAGAAAAAGTTTTGAGATTCGGCTCTCTCATGGAGAGATACAAATCCAGAGGCTAGTGATGTAATCAGGCTAGGCCCCAGTTACTAAGGAGAACTGACTGTAATGAAATCTGCCTTATGAGAGATCTGAACAAAAAACAACTGAATCATCTATAGCCTCATTACAGTACCTAGCACATAACAAGTGTTACAATTTTGTTAGCTGGGGTAAGAATAGTTATTAATAATCCCACTGGACATATTGTTCTAGTCTATTTTGATCTTTCTGAAGTCTCTTTTGTTCTAGTCAGGTTATATGGAAGAAGGCATTTACAAATCAAAATAATTGAATAATCCCTGGCAGCTTACTCAGTGATTAGAGCATAAAATGGTAGACCCTAAAGATCCAGATTTAATTCTCAAAGGCATGTACCTGGGTTGCAAGCCCAAAACCAGCCCAGAGCCAGAGTGTATACAGGAGGCAACCAATGGATATTTCTCTCTCTCTTTCACTCTCTCTAAAAATCAATGGGAAAAAAATAACCTTAGGTGAGGATTAACGAAAACAAACAAACAAACAAAAAAGATTAAAAATCAGTTCTTGAGAAAACCAAATTGATTGAGAGCATTCCAATATTTAGTGTTATTATATAACCAACTCTGTGAGGTTTCAGAGGTTAAAGCTCACACCAATGAGCAAATGCCAAATGTGTTCACATTTTATCTTAATTTAAGGAAAATATTTTGCAGGACAATATTAATCCATCTACAGAAGTTAGAGTACTGCCATATTAAGTAAGAGAGTACAATATACTCCTAATTCTAAATTTCTAGAATTTCCTTGAATCTTATTCTTATGGAGATGCTGTGGATATTTCATTCATTCATTCATTCATTCATTAATTCATTCATTGAGCACATACTAACAAAAGAGCCAATACTTGGGGGGGGGGATATTACACCAGATAATATTCATACTTCTATAATATGAAACAATGTTTATTCTGCACTTACTAGCAGTCATACCTTCTTGTATTATATGAATTACTTTATTAATTGTCACAATATTCCTATTATTATGCCCATTTTAAAGATGTCAAATCTTAGGCATAGAAAGCTCAAGGAGCACCTTGTCCAAGCATGAAGTTGGGGGATTGGGATATTTTACTGAAAGGAGGGTGGGGGGAGGGGGGAATACCAAAACCAGGTTAGCTCAGTGGATAGAGCGTCAGCCTGCAGACTGAAAGGTCCCAGGTTCAATTCTGGTCAAGGGCATGTACCTTGGTTGCAGGCACATCCCCAGTGGACGGTTGCAGGAGGCAGCTGATCAATGTTTCTCTCACTCGATGTTTCTGGCTCTCTTTATCTCTCCCTTCCTCTTTGTAAGAAATCAATAAAAATATATTTTAAAAAAAGGAGGGGGGGAAGAAAGTCCTTGTCTAGAAGTTAACAATGATCTGTCCAGATCATAACAGAAAATACTACTTTTTCTAGCCCAAACCTACAATATGGAATGGTCTCAGCTAATTTTAATTTTTGTCTCATTTCATTTGCTTTCCCCACAGACAGATGTTTACCCAAAAAAAAAAAAAAGAAATATATATGTGTGTGTGTGTGTGTGTGTGTGTGTGTGTGTGTATGTGTGTGTGAACCTTAACCTGTACATACAAAACACAGTCTTTTTTTAAAGTAATTTTTGTAAACAATCTTCCATTTTCCCACTGTATGGTACAGAATGTCTTAGTCACATTGACTCAATGGATTCATGGCTTCATGACAAACATCAATGAAGCAATGCACATTAATATAGAAAGATTCTCAGATGTTTGTGAAAAAATTTCCTGAATTTTTAAGGTTTTGCTCATTTTCCTACTTGATTTTTTTTTTCAATTGAAGCGAAGTGGAAATAAATTGAGCTTTTGTTTGGCACATGGAAAGGTTCCAATATTCTCTGATTTCCCAGTTGATCCATATTCTGAATTTCTGTGGCTACTTCACTACATTAGTGTCCCTTCTTTGTAATAGTGGGTTACAATGTTTGCAGTGCTCCATTTGTGTAAGCTGTGTGAGTACTCTGCTTTTTACTTCTTCTGCACAACCAGTTAAAACTTTGAGCCAATTAAAGTCCACTAGAAATAGAGAAATAAAATAAATAATACTATGCCTGAATAAATATCAAAGATTTTATGACATTTCTTTTCTTTTCGGTTTATAGTTTTTGATTCACAAAAATTCCACACTGCCCTGGCCAGTATGGTTCAATTGGTTGACAGTCATTTAGTAAACCGAAAGGTCCCTGGTTCAATTCCTAGTCAGGGCACAAGCCCAGATTACTGGTTCAGTCTCAGGTCAGAGTGCAAACAGAAGGTAATCAACCAATGTTTTTCTCTCATTTCTCTCTCTGTGTTACCCTTCCTCTCTCTAAAAAAAACAAACAAACAAACAAACAAAAAAAAAAAAATATATATATATATATATATATATATATATATATATATATATATATATGTATATGTATATGTATATAAAATTCCTCACGGCTGTGAGACAAATCTGTTTTTACCTTCCCCTCACCAAACTAAAATGCCCTTTGATGTGGTTTTATTATCAAGATTGAGGTTGGCTTCTGGAAAAGGATAATTTAAAAATTTAACCCCTGACTTTCAATAGGTGCAAGTGTCTAGGTGTCATGGGGGCAGAGAGAGAAAGAAAAAGAAAATGGAACAAAAAGCAATGCCTCTGTCCCAAATGAAAGATTGTTTAGGGACTCACAAGGAGAAGAACAAGAGATCAGGCCAGACCATTAACACAGAAGGAGCAAGTGAACTAATGCGTCCCGGCCCCCGTGCCTCAAGGGAACCGAGGGGAAGACCTCTCTATTAACACAGAATAGAGCAAGCAGCTTGACACCAGAAATACACTGAAATGAACAGAAATGAAAGAGATCATATCCCTATTCCTAACCTTAACAATACACAAACCCTAATCACAATTCCTTACACCATAACCCCTCCAGTCTAACCCCAACAGAAATGCCAGCTTCCTGAATTGGAACACTGATTTACCAAACAGATGTCAGACATTAGCCACTGGCCTTAGCTGCCATCAATATTAATCAGATAATCTTAACATTAGCAAAACATAGGCATCTTAAGGTTGTATTTGTGCTACTATTATGTGGAGGACAATTATTAGCAAATTCAAATAATTAGGATAATGTCAGCACATATATTGTCAATTATAATAATTCTTTAAAAAAAAAACACACAGATGTTTCTCCTTCTTTTATTAAGGACGTTATCATTGCTTAGAGTTTATATGCTTGAATTTGCAAAATCTACAGTAATAACATGAGAAACATTTCTTTCCCTCAATCAGTAAAAAATATTTTCTTAATTATAGCAAGGATATGTTTGTGTGTATAAAATTTGTTACCCATCTATTTATTGGTTGTATTTTTTGCATCATTTTGTAATGATTACAAGTGACTACACATAAACATGTTCTGGCAATTTTCACAAAAAATATTTTTAAAAAATTAAATCATTTTATGGCATGCAAATGTAAAAGTTAATATTTTTTAATCAAATGGCCTCAAATCTGCCTTGCATCTGAACTACCATGTCTGATTCCACATCAGAGAAGGATTGTCAAACCCTTTAAATTATGTGCTTTTTCTTCTCTTCATACACAGCACGCGCACGCGCGCGCGCGCACACACACACACACACACACACACACACACAAATATATATATATATCATATATATATCACATATATATCATATATATATGTGATATATATATAGTATAAATGCTTAATACATATATATGTATTAAGCATTTATAAGCACTTCTGTGGTTATTGCTAAAGGCCATGATAATCATAACTTATTTCTTCTCTTGATGCAACATAAGTCAAACCTGGTGCAATTCTCAGACACACCCCTTAGTGAATGGAATAAAGAATAGCCCTTGTTATTTAGAAGTTCAAACTATAATGAAATCCCAAACAATTACCTTAATTCACACAACCAACATGTATCAAATGCCTATTATGTGCGATACACCGTGCTATTCTCTGGAAATATGTCAAATATTAGGCTAAACAAAGCAGAACTTAGTCAACAGACAGAGCATAAGTTAAATACAAATGCAGCCCTGATCCCTGCCATATGTCAGTTTTACACACTCCAGGACTGGCCTCTAGTAGAGACGATATAAGGAAAAGGCAGATGTAGGAGGTATGTGAACAAAGGAGCTAAGATCTCAGAATGGAAAAAAGGACACATAAGAAGATGGTGGTAAATTAATGTGTATTCATGAGACCTTTTCCTGGCATGGAGGAATTTGCTCAAATCAGAACAGGGTTTTGAAATAAAATGAAGGTCAAGCTACAAGAGAAAGGACAGAGTGAGGAGGCTTTGGGGTTCTCTGTCACAGTAAGTTCTGGGCCTCCCATGGTTTTCACTTATGCTAAAAATGCAGCCTCAATTACCAGAGTGATAATTGAGAATTGGTTCTATCCATAAGCATTGCAAGAGTCATTAAGAATGGCCATAGTCACAGGATGGTAGCAATACTAATTTTGGTCCTATGAATACAGCAAAAGCTAATGGAGTATCTATAGAGTGTTTTACCTACATCTGTGTAACTAAGTAGAATTTTGGAAGTGAAAGGGACAGTTCATGGCTTTGGCACTGTGTTATTCTGTTCCCTTTATACAAGACATTTGGTTACAAATTGGGGTATTTAGACTACAAGAAAAGAGAACCCTTGGATTTCCCAGGAAATAACAAAACGTGGGCTTATGAAACACTGTACCAACTTATTACACACAGCAATGAATTTTCTACTCCTGAAGTATTTTCATTTGCAAACATGTATAGTATTTATACATATTTCATAACTTTTACTACCAAACTGATAATCTTCCCTAGAGGGAAAACTTAAAAAGTGTATATATTTCTCTAAAGAATATTTGTCTGCTCTTATAAATGCTTTAATGCATCAAACACATACTAATAAGAACATACCTATAAAGGCAGATTGTATAAGTCAAGGTGGGTTATAGGGACATTAGTCAAAGGCCTAAATCAAGTTCGGATTCAGAAATTCCTTAAAAACAATAGAGAATAAAGTAATCTAGTTTACCTTTTCTGATAGGTGCACATTCATCATAGCAATGTTCTCATCAGTGCCAGACTAAAGATGCTGAGAAATTCTGATCTTTCAAGAGGAACAAGAGGAATATCCAGTTCTGTTTCTGCTTTCTGTGTTCTTTATCAAGCAGTTTTAGAATCATCTGTGTGAGTTTCTCAATAGTATAATTATGCACAGTTGCCTGATAGTGGATTTACTCAAACCAAAGCTGGCTACCCATCTTCTACCAGGGCCAAGGCAGTCACCTCCGATTCACCACTACACACTTAAGAACCACAAAGAGAAAAACACTCTTTCAACTTTCCATGTCTTAGGACAGAAAGAAAGAATCACATCAGAATATTTACCAGTGGCACAAGAATGTGATTTTGATATAATAGAAGTAGGGAAAGAAGTAGTCCCTGGAAAAATGAAATGTAAACAGCCTGCCAAATCTGGTCAGACAATTGAGAGTAATGCTAATGAAACTGAATTGGTAACTACATTTGTCTGTCTGTCCATGCCACCTGCCAGATCAACAGAAGAGTCTGGCCTGAGCCCCACCCCACCTCTGAATTTTTTATCTTTTAATCTTTTGATTGGAAACAGCTGGCCTCTGCTAACCAGACATCTAAATATTGCATGGGTATTTCTTTTCGAAGCATTCATTCATTGATTTATTAAACACATTTTATTTATTTATTTATTTATTTATTTTTATTAAATTATTATCTATGTACATATCTTACCATTGCCCTCCCCCTCATACATACCCTCCCTCCCCAGAATTTTGTGTCCATGGGTTGTACTTATATGCATGTATACAAGTCCTTTGGTTGATCTGTTATCTCCCCCAGATCTCCCTACCCTCCCCGCTGTAATTTGACAGTCTGCTTGTTGCTTTACCGTCTCTATATCTATCCTTTGATTCATCAGTTTATAATGTTCTTTATTATCCATAAATGAGTGAGGTCATGAAGTGTTTCTCTTTCATTGACTGGCTTATTTCACTCAGCGTGATGTTCTCCAATTCCATCCAGGTTGCTGCAAATGATGAGAATTCCTTCTTTTTTGTGGCAGCATAGTATTCCATTGTGTAGAACAGTATGGAGTTTCCTCAAAAAAACTGAAAATGGAACTCCCAGTTGACCCAGTAATCCCACTCCTAGGATTATATCCCAAGAAACTAGATTCACCAATCAGAAAGGATATATGCACCCCTATGTTCATAGCAGCACAATCTACAATAGCTAGGATATGGAAACAGCTTAGGTGCCGTCAGCAAATGACTTAGTAAACATATATTTAATAATCACTAATTATGTACCTGGCACTGTGCTGGACCATGTTGTATGGAACTGTAATAAAGATAGCCATACAGTCTCTCTTCATGGAAGTTACAGTCTACTTAACATAGCTAACAAATTACACTTAGCGTGCCTATGCAAATTTATCTCATCTTTTTTCCAAAGCTCCACCAAAGTGATAGCAAAGTATTACAAACCTGAGAAAATAAGAGAACAGAAAACAAGAAACAAGTTATTTCCCTTATTAGAAGGCAGAAAGTATATGGAGAAGTGATAACTGGCTTAAAAGAGCAGAAGAAATAACCATACAAATGCCTAAGGAAAAAGGGGCGCCGAGGTCCCCATCTTCTCCTTTTGGAGGAGACTAAGCTGGAGGGGCTCAGACTCATGGCCATTGGCCCAGTGGAGAGCAGATCTCAGCAGCAGTGCTGAAAACAGAGATAAACTGAACAGCTCCACTTTGAACTGCTGCATGTTATTTAGTTCATCCTTCCCTCACCTCTTTCCAGAATCCTGGCAGCCAGACATAATTCCACCTCACTAGTTCCTGATCCAAACTTACCATCCAACCAACACACATTTAACAGATGGCCAGAAAGGTTATTTAACAAGAACTAAATAATACTTTGGGAACAAAAAAAGAAAAACAGACTCATACTTAATTTGAGTCCCCCCAGTAAAAAGACCAACTCTGTCATTTTACTGAAAAGCTACTCTAGCACAAAGACCCATCTCATCTTAAAAAATATATCCTGACAATAATTTACATCTAAAAAATTTGTGCTTTAGAAAATTAACCTTCATTCGAAACGCTAATAGCAAGATACCCATGAAAATACACACATGGTGACAAAACAAGCCAGGGGAAAATCTTTTGGGGGGGGGGGGTGAGGGGGAAATGGAAAAGAATCCCAAATAAAATTTAAAGAAAATATCCCTTTATTAACTTGTGGTCAAGAATATGTTTGTATATTTTCAGAAAACAACTCTTGAGACCATCTGGAATTCTGTAACAGAGAGCAATAGACAGAAGCACTCCAGCCATGAAGACAGAAGAGACACAATTCAGAGATGGAAGATGCTGACGACGCCTCAGCATACCAGCAGACAGCAGCCGCGGGTTGCTGAAGGATGCCCAGGACCAAACCAGAGACTGGCGGACCTGCATTACCGCCATTTGTCCACCAACCAGATCTGAAATATCATGGCTGGCATGTACACATAAGGAACTATCTGGCATTGAATTGGGACTCAAAAGAACTGTTGGCCCAGAAAGGAACTCACTACAGACTGATTCATTTGCCTCTCAGCATAACCATTATGGCTTGTTGCAGTTTAGGTTCTTACAAGGGTATTTCTTGGATCACATGATCTCACACATCTAGAGGAAATAATGAACAACATAAACAGACCCAGAGAAAGAGAACCAGCGATCAGACTCTCAAACCTCAGAGGGAAAGTAAGGGAGGAGGGGGTAAGGGGAAGAGATCAACCAAAGGACTTGTGTGCATACATATGGGCCTAGCCAGTGGCCATGGACAACGGGGGGGGGAGAAGGGGGGGTATATCTAGGGAGGAGTTTGGGATGGGATTGGGGGAATAAGGACAATTATGTGAGACCATAATCAATTAAAAAAAAAAAAAAAAAAGCTTCCCTGAGGAAGTTGCCCAACTGGAAAGAGGGGACCCGCAAATAAACAAAAGAACAAACACAAACTGAATAAGGAAACCCACAACACAAAGACTATAAAGTTAATAGATTCTCACTGTTCTCAGAAAAATAGATGAAAATGCAACCATAAAATAAAAATATGACTTTTTAAGAAACTTTCTAAAAAGATGTGCTGGAAAAGGAAAGAAAACTGTACAATATTTTAAAATAAATCAGTGACAAGTTTAGAATGTAAAATCAGGGGAATGTTCCAGAAATAAGAGTAAAATATAAGTCTTACATCTAAATGACAGGATCTCCAAAAAGAGCAAATAAACAAAATGAAATGGGACAAAAATAATAATTTAAGCGAATTCTTGGAAATAAAGAATTTATGACCTAACTTATTTCCAATAGTGAGAAAGTCTGATATTATTACCTACAGACAAGAAGTAATCAGAACTATACAATACAACTCATGTAATATTCTTATAGAGAAAAATTAAAAAGAAAACAATAAAACAAAAACAAAATGTAGAATATTCTGTAAGTAGTTCAGATTCCTCAAATTAGTTAAAATAATGAAAAAACAAATAAGGCAAGAAGAACCTTTGTGATTAAAAGAGATTTAGAAATTTTAAATAGTTTGAATTAATATATAAACCTTGACTTGACTGCACCCTGGATGCAAAAATAAATAAATAAATAAATAAGCAATTATAAATTAGTTCCCTACTTTTTTTTAGGTTTGAAAATTTCTTAAGTAAAAGTTTGCAGGGGCTAACTTATTTGAAATTGTTTGAGCAACACAAATTTATTGACAATCAACTATGATAAAATCACCATTAAAGACAAAATTCCATGAGAATCCAGGCAATTCTACTCTGTACACTTTTTTTCTAGTGTCAAACTGGAACTGACCAACATGGGAGTTGGGAGAAAAAAAAGTGTTTAAAAACTCCAAGCATAAGTCATTCAAAACCTTGAAAACAATGTTGGGCATATATTTGATCTATTGAGTTTGAAATTCACAACTTTATAAGACATTGACTACCCTGTACAGACCAAACTTAGATTTTCAAGTGGCAGTTTTGCTTTCCCATCCCCTGCAAACCTAAGTTTAAGTAAGGCTACCTTCTAGATTTTCAAACTCACTTTCTTGTTCATGTGTTTTCTAAGAATCTATACTAAAAAAAGAGAGAAATACGCAAATTAACCATACCTTCCTGATGTCCATCAATCAATCAGGTGTGAGTATGCAAATTACCCCAATAAAGATTGTGGTTTAACTTGCATACACAGGCACTGAGTGTCCTGGGGCAGGGCGGAATGCCCATGGTGACAATGCAGGTGTTCAGCCCTGCCCCAGCTGCTTCTGGCCTCTGGGCATTGTGGGAAGGCAGAAAGGTGACTTCGGGCCAGAGTGATGGCGGCCAGGAGCAGGAAGGCCCCTTCTTGCATGAATCTTCATGCATCGGGCCTCTAGTGATAAGATAAATCTCTTGCCATTCATATGACAAGATATTTTAGCTGTTCTATTTTTGGATTATAATACATTTAAGAGACTTTGATAATGATTTGAAATCTGGCTTTTTAGGAAGAATTAGATAAACCAATTATTTTAATATTGAAAAGTTAAGATTATAAAACAAGTACAAAGAATTTTAGGAGCATTAATGTAAGTTTTGTTTCTATTTGTGGACTATGCCATTCCCAAACCTCAACAACCTTGCTCTTTTCAACACAATCTATGGCCAGACCTCACTTGACTTTAGTTTTATGATTCAGAACTGTCACACTGGTTTAGTCTTTTAACGTGGTATTTCTAATGATATTTCTAGCCACATCAGTCAGTGAGCTCATACAAGACCAAGCTCACTCCCTCTGCAATGTCCAACCTGGGTGATGTGGCACACTAGTGTGCCTCAATAATTTTTAAAACATGCAATATCTGACTAGTCAGGGACACTGAACTCTTTTTCATTAGATTGTCAAATTAAAAAAAAATGACAACAGCCAACACAACAATAAATAGTTTTCTGGTTTAAATGAATCAAAGTATATCTACTTTTTTTGTCAGATGGGCAAAAATATTTTTTTGGTATGTCAGAATTTTAGCAATTAGTTCATGTGTTCCATGAGAGGTAACAGTCTGAAGTGACTGGCTTATCTTCATTTCCTCATTGTGCCCTCCTCTCCCTTAAGCCGCACTCTACTAAAATCTGGCTTCTACCTTCTGCGGTCTTAAAATTATTTTCCATAGTAAAAAAAAAAAAAAAATCCTTCAACTTGGCAACTATAATGGATATATTTAGTTCTTATCTTACTGCACTTCTCAAACTATGATACCTTCATCATACCCTTCCTACCAAATGACTATCTATTCCTTTAGCTCACATGGGACCACATTCTCTAATTCAAATAGTTCCAATTTCTGCCACATTTGGCTGGCAGTGAAGTGATAACCAAGACACCCAATGTGCAAGGTCACTGTGAATAAAGTATGAGGATGCATTTATTGTCCCCTCTTATCCTTATATTTTAGAATTATAACCTTAATTGTATTCACAACTAATCAACATTAGTTTTAAGATGGTGAGGACTTCTGTATAGAGCATATTTTGGAAGAACAAAGGAGTAACCAACATTATTGGCAATCATAGACACTGAGAAAAGTTATCCTACGATATATTCTGGAAGTTAAACCAAATGTCTTCTTTCGGGAATGAAGTGAATGTTAAGAGTTTTGTCACATTAGGGGGGTGGGGCATCTTTGGAATGGAAAAGTCTGTGTATTTGTTTCAGCTAAAGGATGATGTGTAAGAAAGTCAGCTTTCTTAACTTGGTTTTAAAAGCCAATTTAACTAACATCAACTACTTAAACTGGATAAATACCCAGTTTCTGACCTATCACTTATAGTACTCTAAATACACCCAAGAAAAAAACATATGCGCATGTATTAAAAAACAAACAAACACACACACACAAAATATCTCTTGACAGAAACAACTGAATGTTTGCAAATATTTAAGATAAAGACATATTATAGCATATTCAGATAATACAATAGTATTGTGATGTTTTATCAATGAATTATACTAACTCAAAACAACATATATTGTGTGAAAGAAACCAATCCAAGAAAATACATTCTTATATTCCATTTACATATTCTTCAAAAGCATACAAAACTATAATAAATATAGTGGTTATAGATATATACTTTGCTGGTAAAACTTTGAGGGGAAACAAGTAAGTTATTGTTACAAAACTCAGAATAGAGATTGTCTTTTAGGAAGGAATACATAGAACATGAGGCACAATGGAGGCTTCTAGGCATTACAAATATTTTACTACTTAACTTAGAATTTATGTGGCTGTTCACTCATGATATTTACAACCTGTATTTTGTGGGGATCTTTTTCTATAAATGCATTATGTTTTACAATTTTAAAAAGTATCAACACATGGTTCCACTTACTTTTTTTTCTTATGTTTCCTATAAAAATTAAATAGAGTTGAATAAAGATAAGGTTTATTCATGATTCTTAATGAAAAGGCCTGAAGAACTCTGTTTGAATCAGAAGATGGAGCACATCCTTTGTTTACTTCTGTGTGGTTATGTGAGGCTTTGTCTCTGCCAATTTCTTAATAATTATTTCTAAATTCCAAAATAAAATACTTTTAAACTTTTTCAATTATATTGACTATAGAAACACTATTTTTAGAGTTATTTCTAGGTTAGAAATGATTTTTATAAAAATATATGAAGCCTCACAAATAAATGCATACTTGTGTTGTTTTTTCCTTCAATAATTGGTGGTTGAAAAACATCAATTTATTACATTTTAAAAGATTATAGGATTATTATTTAAAACAATTACTATGAGGCTGGCAATATTTTAAAAACAGACTAAAATGCAACATTTGTGTATATGTAGGGGCTTATAAAAGAAGAAAACTATCTCCTTAAGGTGAATATTCCTTTAACAATGTGAAATTTCAGGTTGATGTACAGCTAGGCTATGAATAGGCAAACACTTGTACAAAATATAAACTGTTGGTCTTGTAATTAATATTTTGCCTCATCAAGAAATGTATTCATAAGATTTGATTACAGTGTATATCTTAATATAAAAACACAATATTTATGTAGCACCTTGAGATACTTAATGAATTTGTAAGCAATTAACCAACAGGCATGTATTGATGGTAATTATCTCTGTTTAAATAAACAAAGCACTTGTGTATATACACACACATACATGCATACATACACACACATACATACATATATATTTGGTAACCATATATTTATTAACTATAAGCTAAAGATGATAAGAAATTTGCCTGATTAAAATTAATATCCCTAACTAGATGTAATTCAATAATTCAATAAAAAATATTTTTTCTTATTAAGTTATGAAGAAAAAACCTCCAACAAAGTGATGAATATTTTCTTGACTAGAATTATTATTCTTGGTAATGAGCAGTGTTCTATGAAATAAGGATTTAATATGTAACCAATTAGTAAAAAAATTAAGTCAATTAACAAACACAATTTTCCATGTTAAACATTAATTAAATTCTGTAGTATTTTAATAAAAGTAATATATAAAAAGTGAATTAAAGAAAAGGTCAATTTAACCTATTAATCAAAGTAGTGTTTATCATTTTACATAGATATATTTTTATCAGAAAAATGTTATACATGATAAATTACGCATTTTTAAGGGCTAATTTACTAGTTGTCATTCTAATCATATTTTATGCAGCAGAGAAATAGATGTTTTTGTAATTAATGTTTAGTTGACACAACTAACAACTGGAGCAACATTAGCACTAAATAAAAATTTCATTCAGATTAGCGAAATATAATAGAATTTCAGAAATCAGGGCAAGGACCAGGTATTATATTTTGGTATAATGTACATGAATATAGCCACACACATCCATATACATAGCATGAATAAATATTCACATTTACATATAGGAACCCAGAAATCAGTCTGTGAAAGTAGGTTTAAGAAAACTATGATCAGCTGAAACCGGTTTGGCTCAGTGGTAGAGCATCGGTCTGCGGACTGAAAGGTCCTGGGTTCGATTGTGGGCAAGGGCATGTACTTTGGTTGCAGGCACATCCCCGGTGGGGGGTGTGCAGGAGGCGGCTGGTCCATGTTTCTCTCTCATTGACGTTTCTGGCTCTCTATCTCTCTCCCTTCTCCTCTGTAAAAAATCAATAAAATATAAAAAGTAAAAAAGTAAAAAAAATCACATAGAATAATTTCTTTAAAAAAAAAAGAAATCTATGATCAGAATTAGTGGTTCTCAATTCTGACCATCAGAAACAATGAGGAGTTTAAAAGGTGTGGGCCTCATCCCAATATTTCTGCTTATGCTGATCTCTAGGAGGGCCTGGTGAGCTGCCACGTTTTAGAAGCTCCATTCTCACATTTTCTAATTCAAGGGATAAGGATAATGACTGATTCGCTGAGTCAACTGCCCATCTGTAGTCAGTAATCTGGAGCCCAGGGCATTTTACCCGTTCTGCTGCCCATTCAGCAGGAGTGTGGGAGAAAGGCCTTGGATAAGGCAGACATAAGGATGTCTGCTACAATACCATAGAAAGCAGGTGTTTAGCTATATATGAGAAAAGCAAACATATAAAATAAAATATAAAGAGAAACACACACTTGATAAGAAATAGCACAAATAAATCAAAAGAATAAACCATTATATCATTCTTGCTTTAACACTAACTAAACAGATGGCCTCAGAGCAATACCTGCAGAAACCTCACTATCTTCATGAAGAAAATGGGGCTCAGGTGATTGTTAATGTGACCTCTACTTGATATTCCCACTGATTCTATAATTCTAGGGCAGAAAAAAAAAAGTTATCTGGTTGATAACTTTAAAAAAATATATACTTTTTATTTATTTCAAAGAAGACAAAAAAATCAATGATGAGAGAGAATCATTGATTGGCTGCCTCCTACACACCTCACACTGGGGATAGAGTCTGCAATCTGGGTATTGCCCTGACCAGGAATCAAACCATGACCTCTGGTACATAGGCCAATGCTAAACCACTAAGCCATACTGGGCATGCCCTGGTTGATAAGTTTTGACAAGGAGGAAACAGAAGCTCTGGGGGTATAAATTATATGTGCAAGAGAAAGTAATTTCTATCAGCTTGATTTTCTGCATCTAAAATGTGGCAGGGTGGAAATGAAAGAACAATATTTTGAAGGAGAGAGACTTTGATTTGAAATATACACATTTTATTTTATAGCCCAATGATCTAAATGTTCCCCGGCAACCTTAGTGTTATATATCTGTTTGTCAATTTTAATTTAATTCCTAGTAGTGAGTTGGCTTTCAGCAGATATGAACCACTTTAGAAATTAGTAGCTTCTACAGAACGGTGAATAACAATTATGTTGTTCTCTCTGAGACCAAGTTAATGTAGAAAAATGTCTGGTTTCAGTAAAATAACACAAAAATTAATCTATCAAAATTGGATTGATTTAATAATGCACATTGGGAATGTTATGGGGGATATTCTTTTACATGCTAATCAGTAGCATTCAAATGCCATGCAATACTTTGTTAATTAAAAACTTTAGAGACAGGAATTAAAAAATGTGATAGATGGCATAAAGAAACATTAGAAGTGTGTAGGAGTGTGTGGGGATAACCATGAGCTTTTTAATCAGTTAAGATTGAATATTTAAATCTTATTGAAGTGCTAATATTTTGGAACAGTAAATAAAGGTGTGTTTATTAAATAATAGATAATAAAGGCACTTACAAAAGAATAATAACTGTGTAACATAATTTGTGGAACTTAAGAACTAAGTGACAGTGGTGAGAGGAGAGAGGAGAGAATTGCAAAAATCATATGGTTCAATAATATTGAATGCCAACTGTAATTAAAATATTAATTTTAAAAAATAGTATATTGGGAATTTCCTAAAGATGATTACAGAATGTAAGATAAATACAGGATTCATAGAATTAATTTAAGATTATAACATGGAGGCAGAGTCAATTAAAAGTGACAAAACACTTCACTTTTTAAACTGTTGTTTTTTGAGAGTTTGGACCATGTCATTATTTTCCATTTTTCAAATATGTATGAAGCATTATTTCAGATATTTATATTAAGCACCTCTAGTTTATTATGCTAATAACAATTTTTCAGTCACTTTCTTTTCCTTTTATAACTTTCTGGTTTATCTATTTTTAGATGTGTGATCTCACAATGTTTATATTTAAATAAACAAAAAAATTAAATTTCCTTCTGAATGAATCTCATATACTAGCATATTTAATATTTTTAACATATTTAAGATATATTTGTAACTTAAGTTAGCCTTTCTGATAATTTAGAAGTAAAATGTAGATTTTGGTATTCAAATGTAATTAAGATTAAAACTAAAGTTGCTGATATAAATCTTACCAAAAAAATAAAAAAATTCTGCCAGTTCATATTACGGAAATTCTTAGGCTTCTACATATGAAATGAGAGCAGGCAAGCAACTTTTAAATAGAACATGACAACATTTTCTTTCCAGATGTTAGTTAATGTAGTATAATTAGAAGCAAATCATTTTCTCTCAAAAAGAGTGAGAGAAAAAATATAATCCATATATTTCAAATATTGTTGCTATGTGAAAATACACTTGCTAAACCCACTTGTTAATTCTAATTTAGATACTTTCTGATTTTCTATTACACAACCATATTAACTGCAGATCATCACAATTTTCATAGTTTCTTTCCCAATCCCCACATTTATTTCTATTTCTCATCTTAATATACTGTATAGACATCCAAACAATATTTAGTAAAGAGGGAAAATACTGGACACTTGATCAAATCTAAAATGAAAATACTCTAATATTTCCTCATTGCCATGTTATTTGCTAAAAGTATTTTTAAATATATATTTTATTGATTTTTTTACAGAGAGGAAGGAAGAGAGATAGAGAGTTAGAAACATTGATGGGGGATAGACATATTTCAGCTGCCTCCTGCACACCTCCTACTGGGGCTGTGCACGCAACCAAGGTACATGCCCTTGACCTGAATCGAACCTGGGACCCTTCAGTCTGTAGGCCGATGCTCTATCCACTGAACCAAACCAGTTAGGGCTTGCTGCAAGTTTTTTGAGTTAACCTTTAACAAACTAAATAAATTTTCTTTTATTCCTAGCTTACTAATACTTTATAAAATAGTTTGATGAATGGATGTTCCTAATCTCCACTGTTTATCCTACTATTCTATTACTTTCTACCTTTTTCTTTCTTTATTAGGCACTGTATTTGACTTTCTTTATGGTTTATTATTCTTCCCTAATTCATTAAGGACACTGAGCTAATATATTTTTTCAGCCTTTCTCCCTCTCAATGTATATATTTGTTCTACAAAAAACTTCTAAGCTGACTTTTCCAGCATCATGCAAGTTTTTATTTGAAGTATTTTTATCATCCTTTAAAAGTACAAAATATCTTCTAACTTCTATTGAAAGTTATTTGGTCCACAAAGCTTTAGGATCATGAGGCCTAATGATTTCAAGAGGATCAGAAAGTGTCCAAATAGTATTTCTGCAAGTAAGATTTCTGTCATATTCCTTTCTTCTCTCCTTTTGAGACTCAAACACACACACACACACACACACACAGTGTGTGTGTGTGTGTGTGTATATATATAACTTTATACTATATATTTATATACTATTCATACATTTATAAACTTTATACCATATTCTTTATATGTCTTATCTATTTTTATCTTTTTTTAGCTTTTTCATTTGGATAATTCACTTATTCTCATATCAACTGTGTCTACTGATTGTTAAAGTCCATTTCTAAATATTATTAATTAAATTTTTTCATTGCTTCATATTTTACATGTTGTTTTTTATTGTTTGTAGTTATTTGCCAAATCTTTTGGTCTTGATTTATCTCTTGGAATATAGTATAAAATTTTAGTCTGTATCCAGTATTGGCTCTCATTTTTTTATTTTTTCTGCTTGTCATTCAGGTTGTTTTGTCTATTATCTATCTTGTCATTTTTTTGTTTTAACCAAGACATTGTGTTTGAAAAAATATGTTGAGATAGTATAAGGACAAGGATTAGGTTATCTTCCTCCAGAGAGGACTTATACGTGCAACTGCCAGGCTCCTGGGAACAATAAGAATTGGTGATCATCTTTGCTGAATTCTAAGCACAGACACCATTTGATGCTGGTCTTCAGACTCTGGGGGCTGCACTACTTGTCACAGAGATTTACGTCTGTGGGAAAACTCTTGGAATTCCCCCTGAAAGCACCAGGTTGTTAGTAGGCCCACATCAGGCCTTGAATTCCAACTCTGTGTCTATGTACTCAAGAACCTCTCAAAAGTGCTTTTCTGACTCTCAAAGATCATAACCCCTTATCAAAACCTGAACACATATTTGGACAAATTCCAGACTCATCTTCCTGACTTTCTATTCTCTCACAAATGTTTAGCTAAATTCTTTAATCCATTGTTAGCTCTCTGATATCTTCAAACATATGTACTTTATATGTTGCCCAGACTTTATAGCTATTTCCTGAATTCTCAGAAACAGAAATTAAATTATTTTTGAAAGATCTTGTGTACCAGGCCAAGGAAATTAAAATTAGTCCTCTATGCAATGAGGAGACACAGTATAAAATATGTAAAAAAAAATGGTTTCAGAAAAGAACCAGAGGCAGCAACTATATGCTGTCACTATCAATAATGGTCTGGGT
This sequence comes from Pipistrellus hanaki, assembly GCF_964339955.1. Lineage (NCBI taxonomy): Eukaryota > Metazoa > Chordata > Mammalia > Chiroptera > Vespertilionidae > Pipistrellus > Pipistrellus hanaki. The sequence continues at coordinate 58,740,717 of NC_140513.1, read as the reverse complement.
GGTGGATACAAGGAAGGCCCTGCACTCAGCACTCCAGAAGGCATCATGATAGAATTGGGAAATACAGCTGACCCTTTAACAACATGAGTTTCAACTGTGGGGATCACTTATATATGGATTTCTTTCAATAAAATAAATACTGTACTGTAAATGAATTTTCTCTTCTATATGATTTTAATGACACTTTCTATTCTCTAAGATAACAGTGCATATACATACAAAATGTGTTATAAAAATATGTATTAATCAACTGTTTTTGTTATCAGTAAGATTTCCAATCAACAGTAGGCTATTAGTAGGGAAGTGTGTGGATTTTTAATTGCATGGGGGAGAGAGGGGTTATCCTGACCCCTAACCCCACATTGAAAAAGGTGTAATAAAATGAAACAAATTTTGAAAGTTTGTGACTAGAAAAATTGAAAATCTGGATAAAGAACTAACAAGTGTGTGGGACATTGACATTTTAATGTTTGTTAAAAATAACTGTATTTTTAACATATCCTATATAATAAAAGGCTAATACATAAATTGCTCACTTGACCAGGAGTTTGACCAGGGGGCAAGGGTGGCCTACTAACCTCCCACATCCCCTCCCCCAGGTTGGCCTGGCCTGATTGGCCCCAAATAGGGCAGGCCAGCCGGATCCCACCTGTGTATGAATTTAGGCACTGGGCCTCTCATTGTCTTTATAATACTAGTGTAATATTCTGTGTAGAAATGTTAGCAAGCATTTTAAAAAAAAGAATAACATTTTAAAGAAGCTGAATTTTTATATCAGAAAATTATTACCTGAGGCAAGAGTTGAAATCATGAAAATAGATAAGAACCTAGTTTTAGCCCCAGCTCTGCCACTGAACAACCATAAAATAAGTTATCCACAATAATGAAATCCATAATAAAAGCGGAGTACATTTTTCTAATCCCTACTGACTCTTCCATAAGGCAGAAATTGAAACTTCAATCCACAAATAATATGCTTTCCTTAGCACACCTGAGAAAATAAAACTATATTTTTACTATATAGATCATGAGTAAAGAAAATATTTCTACTTCAAACCAATTCATTCAGTGTTGTGTTGTAAGACTATGCAGATTTGTCATCATGGATCCTAACATGCCTATGTCATTTCCATCTACATTTGGCTTTATAACTTTAACAATCATATATAGTATCAAAAATATTACTGTCTCCTCTACAGTTACTATGTCTCATATAGAATGGTGCCTACTATTTCAATAAAGTCACTCATGTTTTCATCCAATCATTAATTTTTTGTAATTACATTTATTGGATGGTTTAAGTTGGTTGGAGCACTGTCCTGTACTCCAACAGGTCACAGGTTTGACTTTCAGTCAGGGTGCACAGTCAAGTTATGGATTCAATCCCATGTCAAGGTATACAGGAGGAGGCTGATTGATATTTCTTTCTCATTTCTCTCTCTCTCTCTCCGTCTCTCTCTCTCCCTCCCTCCCTCCTTCCCTCCTTCCCTCCCTCCCTCCCTCCTTCCCTCTCCTTTTCTCTCTCAAATCAGTAAGAACACTGGGTCAAATGAGAGTTCATTTTTAACTTTTTGAGAAAACTCCATACTGCCCTCCACAGTGGCTTCACCATTCTACATTCCCATCAGCAGTGCACAAGGATTCATTTTTCTCCACATCCTCACCAGCACTTGTCATTTGTGATTTGTTGATGAAAGCCATTCTGACAGGTGTGAGATGGTATCTCATTGTTGTTTAAATTTGCATCTCTGGGATGATTAGTAACTTTGAGCATGTTTTCATATGTCTACAAGCCTTCTGTATGTCCTCTTTCAAAAAAGTATCTATTTAGATCCTTTGCCAAATTTTTTATTGGATTGCTTATCTTCCTTTTGTTAAGTTGTATGAGTTCTCTGTGAAATTTAGAGATTAAACCCTTATCAGAAATATCATTGACAAATATGTTCTCATGCTAGGACTATATCCCAAGAAATCAGAAACACCAGTCAGAAAAGATATATGCACCCCTATGTTCATAACAGCACAATTTACAATAGTTAAAATTTTGAAATAGCCTCAGAGCCCATCAGCAGATGAGTGGATCAGAAAACTGTGGTACATCTACATAAATACAAATGGTAGCATGGGGGTGGGGTATACAGAGCAACCAATGGAGTTGCATGCATGCATATTAGCATACCAATGGAAACAGACACTGGGGTGGTGGGGGCTTGCCCATGGTAAGAATGGCTGATGGGAGGGGGACAATTAGGGAAAAATAAGACATGTAAACTTTAGACAATAATTTTTTTTTAAAATCAGTAAGAATATACCCTTGAGTGTGGATTCAAAGATAATAATAGGGTGACATTGGCTAATAAAATTATATAGGTTCAAGTATACATTTTCATGATATATGATCTATATGTTGTATTGTGTACCCATCACCCAAAGTTGGATCATTTTCTGTCACCATATATTTGATTCCCTTTACCTTTTAGTGCCCCCAAAAACTACTCATATATATTTTGATAAATCCTCACCCAGGGATATGTTTTCATTTTTTAGAGAGAGAAGAAGAGAGAGAGGGAGGGAAGGAGGAAGGGAGAGAGGGAGGAAGGGAGGGAGGAAAGAGGAGAGAGAGAGAGAGAGAGAGAGAGAGAGAGAGAGAGAGAGAGAGAGAGAGAGAAACATCAATGCAAAAGAGAAACGTTAGTTGCCTCTCCTGTGTGCCCCAACCTAGGGCCAGACACTGTCTGTCCCTCTGAGGGCCTTAGCTGCCTCCTGTATAAGATGAGCACATATCCATTGCAGGCTTAGAATGTTGGAACCCACAACCTAGATATGTGCTCTGATCAGGAATCAATCCTGCCCCATTTTGGTGTACAGGATGATGCACCTACCAAATGAGTCACCCAGCCAGGGCAAAGCCACTCTTTTAAGTGATGTAACTGAAGTTCAAAATTGGTAAGAGACTTATTCAATGTCATTAATTGGTAGAAATTTCAGTTAAGCTTGACCTATAAATTGATATACTTTCCACAATATCGACATAATAGTGATCAGATTTGAGCCACTGTGAGTTTACCCTATAGAGTAGATGGAACAATGATCTTAACATAAGACCACATGAGCAAAGCTTTGGATGCCTGCATGTGCACAGCAAGCACTAGGAATGAATAAGGGTAGAGGCCCATTGAACACATGAGCAGAAAGATTGTAGGATTTCCTCATTGCCTGGCTTCAACTATGCAATAAAATATATGGTAATTAAAAACATGAAAAGAAGCTTAGATTAAAAGGGCAGGAGGAAAACATGGGATATACATCAGTTTAACTGTAAGTCTCACTCCTTTCAACCCTCTTAGGCTTAAATCTCAAATTCAACCTTTACTTGTCTATAATAATAAAAGTGTAATATGCTAATTAGACCACACATCCTTCTGGATGACCTTCCGGACAAAGCCGTGTCTGTGAGGGAAGCATTGGTCCCAGGTTGCCAGAGGGAAGCCGGTGCCAGAAGCCAGGGGAAGGAAGGCCTACTCTTGCACAAATTTTGTGCATTGGGCCTCTGGTGACCAATAAAAGACAAAAATGAGCGAATCAATTATCTTCTTTACATTTCTGTTTTCATTTCCTAGAATTAGCAGCTTGGAATTCATGATTACTACATCTTCTAACTTCTTTCCTTCCTGAAATCTGATGGCAACTTACTGTTCTTTCTCAGAAGCTGATGACCAGTTAGCAGTGCTCATCTGTTTAGTTCACACCTCCAACTCTGACTGTGAATTGCACAATCACACTGGGAAAACACACTTTCCCTGGTCTCCATCCTCCCAGTCTCAATCCTCTTCTCTTCTAGTTCAGACAGATTTGAAATGGTTTGGAGGCCTGTGCATGTGCCTTTCCTTTATCCTCTTCGAGTTTACTTTGGAGGATAAATCACAGTTCCTCATGCCTTATGGCAGTGTGTCATTATAAAATATTTCATACCTGATGACCTTTGAGCATTTCTTATTCAAAGATTCATGAAGGCTTAGCATGAGGTACGTCTAATGATCCCTGTGTAAACACAGTGAAAGCTCCCTCCTACAAAGACACAGGCAGGTGGAAGACATATTTTCGACATCCCGTCTTCAATCTAAGCATCACTGGCAGGGCCTGACAGGTCTCATTTGCTAAATAAAGTACAATGTGTCAATGTGAAATAAATGTAAATTATCACCTTTCTTCCTTGTTAATTAAGGTCTGATTAATGCAGTACAGGCAAGTTGTTGAGAATACAGTAAGCGAATGGCTTTTGTTGCAAAAACAAAACAAAAATCCGCAAATATAAATCATAGCCTGCTTCATCTACTGAACTTTGGGTTAGAAAGGTTACTTGGAATGATTTGTTTAGTTGGAACACAGACAGATGTTCACTTCTCAGCCTCTTAATAAATGAGTCCCAAAGAGTGAATGGCAAAAGGTACTGATGCTGCAGAGGTAAGAGTAACAGCAGAGTGACCTGAACTTTCGACAAATCATAAAGGACTAAATTCTCAGCTCAGTTTTACAAAGAAATATCTAAGAAAACTAACTCAGGAACTACACATTTTTTAAGTTATTTAAGGAGTATTTTGGTAGGCTAAAATATGAATTTTCTACAAGCTCAAGAAATAATGTATGGGTGAAACTTGAAAGGGCTACTGGCTAGAAAGGCTATGATAGAAGCTAATTTTAAATCATTACATGAGAAAACTTAATTCATTATAACCTAAAACTCCACTTGGCTAGTCATATATCCTAGAATAGCTAACGATGTAGGCAAAATATGTTCTTTGAGACAGGGAACTTTTAGAAGTAAAATAACTGTGGACATTACATAGCACAATTATTTGAGGTTATAAAAGATAGTTTTTATAAGAACACTAGTTAATGGCAAGTCAGTTCTAGAACACATGCTTCAAGACTTCACAAAGAACAGGTCCACTGTCTGTTCTATCTCATTTATTTCTCATCTTGCTGCTTTCCTCTTTCATAAATTGTTTTTATATCTTAACTTTCTAAAATAACATTTTTGATAATAAGTGGAAATTTTCTAACCTTTCACTAAAATATGTTCATATGTGAATATATCAGATAATTTCCTCAAGGTTTCAAATATAATGTTTAATAGGTTTTTTATTTGTTAATATTATTTTCTTGGGTAAAATGTGAACATCTACACCAAAACACTATTATCTATGATTTCACATTACCTAAATTTGGGTTCTAATTTTTTCTCTTTGTATTTTATATAATCCCTGTGAATTATGATTATATAATTATAATCATGGAAGTAGCAGAGGCAGGATTTAAAATTCAGCTTTCTTGGAATTCAAAGGTGATAATTCAAATGGTTTCACTTCCTAGTTTTGAACAATGGGAAGATAAGCATATTCATTCATTTATTAAACAAATAGGGCTCCAATATCAGAATGATGATAAAGGTTCTGAAATTCCAGAAAATAATCAGTTGCAATGTTAGAGAGATTTTTTCTACTGTAAATCCTATTACACTCCACAGCAATAGCAAACATTCCTTGCATGCTTCCCTTAAAATAGTCACAGATAGTGAACACACAAAGTAGTTATCATAGGTTCCAAAGAGAGATATGTATTGATGGTGGTGACCCTATAATAAGTCCATTTAGTTTGGTTGTCTCTTATTAGGGGCATAAAAATAAGATGTAAAGGAGTTCACAGATTCAGAATCTGCTAATCTTAGAAGTTGATTCTTTTTCTGCAATGGCATCAGGTTCAATATGTAGGAAAGGTGATAAAGTATCTGTTAATAATGATATTAAAAGTGGTCAAGATTTCATGCAATGATCTTATAAAACCTATAACAATTAGAGTGACTACTAGTGAGTAGTAGAATGACTCAGAGATGTACAGTTAAAAAAATGTCATCTATGCCCACCCTTAGGAATCATGTGGAAAAAGAGCATGGTGCTCTGAAAAGAGAACAGATTACAAAGTAAAGAACACATATCAGGGACTGATTGAAAATCCACCTCTACTATTCATAAACTGGCGCTTGCAAACCTTTATTAGAGAGGAGGAAATTCATCAAATACATGCCTGCGACTTTGCATTGATTACAATGTTGAATGCTCTAAAACACCGTGGGAGGCTGGTGGTGTTGTTCACATTTTAACAATAATACTATGAAAGTTCAAATGTAGATTAATAAATCCAGTTGAGGGATTTAAGGACAATATTATAAGTTTAGTGCCTATATCTTCTGAGAAAAGTATTTATCATGACTGTCTTTGCAAATTAGAAACAATACTACAAACTATGAAGACTATTATAGGACTAAATTAAAAATGCAAGTAATAAATATTAATATAAAAACAACTATATAAAAATGTCTGTACAATTAAATTGCCCAAATACTCCAATAAAAAGCTAAATTATAAAATTAGATGATGTAATACCGAACTATATGCTACTTGCCAGATATTTACTTTAAGAATGAAGACACTGCCCAGACTGGTTTGGCTCAGTGGATAGAGCATTGGCCTGTTGACTGGAGGGTCCTAGGTTCGATTTTGGTCAAGGGCATGTACCTTGTTTGCGGGCACATCCCCAATAGGGGGAGTGCAGGAGGCAGCTGATGGATGTTTCTCTCTCATCGATGTTTCTAACTCTCTATCCCTCTCCCTTCCTCTCTGTAAAAAATCAATAAAATATATTTTTTAGAAAGAATAAAGACACTGAGGTCTAGCTAGTTTGGCTCAGTGGATGGATTCCAGTCAAGGGCACATACCTAGATTGCAGGCTCAATCCCCTGTAGGGGCATGCAAGAGGCAGTCAATCAATGGTTATTTCTCATCACTGGTGTTTCTATCTTTCCCAATCACCTCCTCTCTGAAAAATCAATAAAAATATATTTAAAAAGAGAATAAATACACTGATAGTTTCAATATAAATGATGGAAAAAGTTATGCTATGCAGATATGACATACAAGAATTTTTGATATGCTATAATATCAGACAAAGTACACTTTTAAGAGACAGAGACAGAAATTTAAGTTGCTAAAAATGTCAATTATTCAGGTAGACATAAAAATTACCAATGTGTATGCATCATAAGCAGGGTTTCAAAATAAAGAAAGCAAAACTTGGCAGAACTAAATGGATAAAAAGCTTTAATCATAAGAGATGTCAGCAAATCTTTCTCAGTAATTGATTAAAAAAAAAAAAAACTAGACAAAAGTGCAGTTAGGAAGTAGAAGATTTGAACAACACTATCAATTAACTTGAACCAACAAACATTCATAGAACAATACCCTTAACAACTGACACACACACACATCAGCTTCAAGTGCTGAACATTCACCAATATAGACTACATCCTGGACTCTAAATAAGTCTCAATACATTTAAAAGAATTTAGGTCATATAGTTATGTTCTATGAACTGCTAATCTTATGGGAGTAATTACAAAACAATAAAAATATAAAATTCTCAAATATTTGGAAGTTAAGTAACATATTTCTAAATGTACAATGGCTTAAAGAAGAAACAAAAAATTAGAAAAATATTTCAAGTTATGATGGTTAAACAAGACTTAGATAAACTTTTATTATAATTTAACATTTTATGTTAGGAAAAAAAGAACTAAAAATGGATGATCTAATTTTCCACATTAATATGTTTGAAAAAGGGGAGCAACTCAAACCTGAACTAGGAAAAAGAAAAGAATAAAATATATAGCAGTGATTAATAAAACACAGAGAAACATAGAGATAAATCACAAATGTAAAGTAGTTTCTTTGAAAATATTAATTAAATAAATAAATTATAAAAGTGACCCAATAAAACAAAAAGAAAACACACATTACAAATCTAGGAGTAAAAGAAAGATTACTATAACGGAGCTTAAAAAGATTTTTTTAAAAATGCAGTATTATAAACAACTTTATACCAATAAATTTAACAATTTAGATGAAATAGATTGTTCTTTGCAAAACAGAACTTATAAAAACTGACATAAGAAAAAATAAGAAATGTTAATATCCTGTATCTATTTTTTAAACTCAATTAAAAAAAATATTTTAAATGTATTTTATTGATTTTTTATGAAGAAGAAGAAGAGAGAGGGATAGAGTTAGAAACATTGATGAGAGAGAAACATTGATCAGCTGCCTCCTGCACAACTCCTACTGGGAATGTTAACTCAACCAGGGTTCATGACCTTGACCAGAATCAAACCTGGGGCTTTTCAGGCTGCAAGCCAACACTCTAACCACTGAGCGAAACCAGTTAGGGCTCAATTTTTAATCAAATACTCCCCATAAGGAAAAACCTAAGTCCAGATGTTTTCATAGGTTATTTTCTTCCCAAAATGTAAAGAATGAAAAAAAGTCAATTTTCCACTAACTCTTAGAAACTAGAGTCCAGAGTATATTCAAAGGCTGTTTTTATAAGCTACATAATTCTGATACCATAAATTAAAAAAAAAAAAAAAAGCAATAGCAGGAAAATCAAGTATAGGTTAGCCTCACTCTTGAACAAGATGAAAAAATAAGAAAAAAATTAAAAAGAAATTATATTCAGTAATACACAAATAGAATTAGTAATACATAAAACAAGGCTTCCCCCAAATTTATAAGGTTAGAGTAATATTCAAAAACCAATATATTTCACCATTTAAAAAATAAAGGAACAAAATCACATAATCATTGAGGTAAATGTGGTAAATCCTTGAGGTAAATACTATACTTAGTGGTGAAAATTTTAATGCTTCCCACTAAGATTAGAACAAGGCCAGATTTTATGTTCTTGCCACTTCAATCAATATTGTATTATAAGTCCAATCAGGTAAATAATGCAACATAGAAAAATGAAAGTTAATCAAATTTGAAAAAATAATTAAAATAGTCTCCATTAACAGAGAACATGATTATCTACATAGAACATCCTAAAAAATCTGCAGAAAAAGTATCAACATTAACAAATAAATTTAGTAAGAATACAGTATATAAAAGTCAACATTTAAAAATAAATTTTATATATCATCAGCAAGAAACTGAATAATACATTTTTAAAGGTCATTTCTAATACTGTATTAATAAAACTTGAGCAATTCAGGAATAACTGCAAAACTAAATAAATAGACATGTCTTTTTCATTCTCAATGTTATTTACCTGTCAATTCTCCCAAAATCAATTAAAAGAATGAATGCATTCCAAATTAAACTTACAAAAGATGATTTATAAAAATTGACAAGAGGGTGGTAGAAATTAATATAAAAATGACAAAGAAACGAAGAGAGCCATGGCAATTTTCATTGCCAAAATTGGAATAGTCACATTGTCATATATCAATAGTCAATGTAAAACAACATTTATTAAAAAAATATTGAATTGGTTTAAAAACAGACAAACAGAAGAAACAGAACAGAAAATCCAGAGAAACACTCACATACACATGATCAAATTTCCTTGTTCCCAAGATAAGTCACTGAGAAAGCAAAGTCTTTTAAATAAATGATGCTGAAATAACAAGATAAATGTATGAAAATAAATTACTTTTGACCCCTACCAAACACTAAACCTAAGAATTTACTTGTGAGAAACCAGAAAACTAAACAGAAAGCTAAAATTTTAGCTCCTAGGAGAAAACCTAGAACATCTTGATGACCTTGAAATACAGACTTGCAGAAAATATTTGCAAAATGTACATCTTACAAACGTTTTTAATCCAGATTATTTAAATATTCTTACAGTTCAATAATAAAAAGACAACCCAATAGAAAACAAATTAACATGAAGAATAGAAAAATCAGGCATGATTGTATAAACACTTCACAAAGGAAATATATAATAGGCCAATGGGTACCAGAAAAGGTATTCAGCATCATTAGTATCAGGGAAATGCAAAGTAAAGCCAAACTGAGATACTACTTCATACTGTAATGGCTAAAATTCAAAAGCTTGTCAATATCAATACCAGAATCTTTATAATCTGGAGCAAATTGTATATCCCTGATGGGATGCAAAATTATACAAAATCTTTAGAAAAAAGCTTGCAGCTGTTGTCATATACATACCCATGACCCAGCAATTCATTCTTTTCAGCATTTATCCAAGAGAAATAAAAACATGTGCCCACCAAAATACATATCTGAAAATAACATCTAAATGTTCACCAATAGGATGGCTACTCAGCATGTGGTATATTTACACCTTAAATTATATTCATACCAAAAAAATGAACTACTAACGTATGCAAATTATGAATATCAAAACCATTATGCTCAGAAAAAAAAAAGATACAAAACAGCATGTGTTCTATAATTGTGTTTAGATAAAGTTCAGTAACAAGAAAACTAACTATGGCTATGGAAATCAGACCAGTAGGGTACTCAATGGAAAGAGCACAAAGGAACTTTCTAAAGAAATGCAAAGATTCTAGATCTTGAATGAGGCAGAGTTACACATATACACAGTTGTGTAGACATGTACACTTAAGAAGTGTACACTTAAGATTTTACCTTTTTTCTTTCTTTCTTTTTTTTAAATATATTTTATTGATTTTGTACAGAGAGGAAGGGAGAGATAGAGAGCTAGAAATATCGATGAGAGAGAGTCATGGATCAGCTGCCTCTTGCACACCCCCTACTGGGGATATGCCCGCAACCAAGGTACATGCCCTTGACCGGAATCGAACCCGGGACCCTTCAGTCCCCAAGCCGACGCTCTATCCATTGAGCCAAACCGGTTTCGGCGGATTTTACCTTTTTCAACTCCATGCTCAGTGACATCATTTAGGTAGCTTGAAAAATGATATAGTGAAAGTATTTATACATGGAAATCTAGAAATGCCACAAATCAAGGCTTCTGTACATCAACAAACTACTGCCAAGATCCCTCTCTCTTAAGGTGATTGATGTTATAACAAATAGAAGTCTGAGACTAATGGCATCCAGCTACCATAGGGACTGAACAGAAGAAAAATCCTGCCTGCAACAAGGGAAGAAAATGAAAGAGATGCTCAAAAATAACCAAAGAGACTGAACAAGATACCCAATAATATTGGAAGAAGAATAACATCAGTGATAGAAAGGGGACAAATAAAGAATCCAGCACAGTAACTGTAGTTAGCTCCTGTCTTTCTTAACTCACTAAAACACCTCTGAAGAGCCAGTAAAAGGTGACTTTCACAGGACTGAAAACAATGCTGGCAGAATAATGTAATCAAATGCCATTACTGTGATACAAAAGGAGCTAATTTTATTTTGGTCATGTCATTCTTCATAGCGTCTTTCTTTACCTGTAATAATAATAGTGTATTTGTACATTTTATTGCTGCTATCCAAAATAAGGCAGAGTCCTTGTCAGACTTTTCACTAAAATAATGCCAGTACTTACACCGTATCTAGTACAATGCAGATGACAAGTAAGTATTTGTAGAATGAACCAATAAGTGAGAGGGGGAAAGGCAGGTTTCTTACATGGAAGATGGGGTAAATGATCTACTATGCAATAGTTCAATGACTAAAATAGGTGTAAGTTTGGTCTTTGATAAGGGATTCAATTTATTCTTGATGACTTTGAGGTATGGAAAAACTAAGCCTCACACAGATATTTCACCTTGATTCCTTCCCATCCTCTGTTCATAACTGTTCAAAGAAGTGGTTATTGAAGATCCAAAAGCATATTATCAGACCCAGTGATACACACAGGCTCCAAGCTACTACATGGCATAGAACAGGAACTTACCAAGAACTGTTTTAGAGTGGCAGCAGGAAAAATATCTCTAATAAAAGAACATTTGTCCAGAATTTGTTATTATTTTGTGACTATCTTAAAGATGACCAACTCAAGACTGGCAGGATGTCAAGACTACCTGAGTACCTCTGGAAACACAGCCTTGGAAATATAGCAAGTAATGCAAATGAAATATAAGTATACTCCAACCTCCGTGCAAGGTGTTTATGCTACAAAAAATATCTAAGAATCACTCAAATGATTCTCTATGGTATTTTTCTACAGAATTCTTAGAATTTCACAAAATGCAGGAAGAATTGCTGCTGAGAAATTCTTTTAAAGTTCCTAAATAGAATGAAGTAGAATCACTCACAAGTAAACAAAAATTTCACCCACCCTGTGATCTTAAATAAGTTACTTCACTCAATTATGCACCTACATGTGTATATATTTACCTACTAAAATGTAAGTTTCTTGAGACCTGGGATTTTTTTCCCCCCCTTGCTGTATCCTAATGCTTAGAACAATGACTGCAATACAGTCGGTACTCTAATAAACATGTGACAATAGACTGATGGGAAATGTAAAGGTATAAAACAAACAAATCACTAGCTAAACAGTAGGAGTCACTGAAGGCCAAAAGGAGTGAAGGCCCAAGTCAGTGTTAATAATGGGTCCAGAATGAGTACCAATTGATAGAGAAATGGATAAAAGAAAGTAGGAAGTTGATAAGACATGGAACCAGAGTAGTCAGATAATCCTGATGTGCAGGTATCTCTTTCACATCCCGCATGGAAAGGGTTCCAATTCAGGGTTCAGGTCTGGAAATGGGCCACACACAAATGAAAAGAGACTTGAAGAAATTCAATTTGGCGATATGGGGGGCCAGGTGGTAGTCCAACTGTAGTGGGAAAACTACTCCCTGCTCTGGCCCTGCCATCCCTTTTATTGAGGCTTTGGGAAAATATCTTAGGCAACATAAACAGAAATTTACATGTAGCCCTTAGGCAGGAAATAACAGAAACTTACATGGGACAAACAAAGTGAAGGCTGCTTCAGCTAACAATGTCTCAACTAAAAGGTGAGTGGTTAGAGCAATTAAGGTTGTTAACCAGCCTTCCTAGCTTCCTGTCAACATCTCTCTTTTTGTGAAACTGATTTGTTTCCAGCACTGATGTAGGGAATTCCTGTAGTAATACATTCCTTTTCGATAGAGGATCAGGTTAGTCTAATATATTTCTGATGAACAGCATCTTGACACATGCGAATGCTTGAGCATCACAGATGTGTGTGTGACTCGTCCCACTGCAGGCCACTGAAGAAATCAGTAACTAACCAAGGTAATAATGTAAGACCATAATTTGAGTTCTGTCTTCTCAGTACGAACACTCTGATAACTCTCCTCTTTTTGTACTTATTAATTCCTAATTGGAATTATAATATGTGGCCCAATTCCTATTAGAATAGATTTGAGTCTTTCATCTTATATTTAAAAATCCTCAGGTTTTTTCATTCACATCCCTCTAATTAGCAATTATATTTCTCTCCTTTTCTTTCAATTAAACCTTAAAAAGTTATCTCTTTTTGTTTCTAGTTGCTTCCAAATTATTTCACAATTTACTACACTCTGACATCTGAGTCTGTAAGTCCATAGCAATAACCTTTGCTGAAATTATCCTTGACTTTACATGATGATTCCCATGCAATTACATTTAAGGGTCATCTTTCAATTTTCGTTTCATGTGACTTTAGATTGGAAATAGTAACCATCCCCTTCATTTTCTTATCCATTTTTTCCCCTTGATATATATGCTACAAGGTTTTTGCTTTTTAAAACATTTTTCTTCCTACCCATCTGGTTAATTTTTTCTTGTCTCTCCATAAGACCCATCTTCTCCTACCAAGCCATTAAATAATAATGCTTCTCAGAGCTACATCTTACTTTCTTTTCTGTTTTCACTCCATATTTTCTAACAGGGTAATCTCATTCACTGTCAGGATTTCAATAACCACCTAACTGCTGTTGACTCCAGAATTTATCTGCAGTCCATAACTTTCCTCTGAACTCCAGATCCATGTATCAATAAAAGCTTATTCAACATCTCTGTTTGGATGTTTAAAAGGGCCTAGTCTTCAGCACATCCAAATGACTCATAATAAAAAGAGAAAAATATTAAACTTTTGCCCTATGCCATGTAATATCATCATGAGCCTCCTCATTTCCTAGATGAGGAAGGTGAGGTAAAAAGAATATAAATAAATTGTTTTGAGTTCATACAATTGACAAGTCTCAGACCCAACCATTGAAACCAGACCTCCTGGGTAGAGATGGTAGAGATCAATTTTTTTAACCACTACACTGTATTGCTTCAAAAACTCTTTTAATATTATCCATCTCTATAAATAGCATTTTACTGATAAACTATCATAGGGAGCAATGAGAAACAATTTCATTTTTCCTCCACCTCATTTAACTGCCAGTTCAACTATACTTTGTGGAGACAGCTTTTTGTGTGTTCCTTTGGAGACAGTTTTTCACTTGTCCCTTCATTTCCAGTGTATTCCACATATTATTTGTTAACCCAACACACACACCTAATTTTACTAGTTAAAAACCAAGACCCAAAAAAGAAGTAACAGTTAGAAAATCCATAATCCATTCAGTCAAGTTATGGCCTCCATTTCCAAACCCCTGGTCCAATCTAACACTTTTTAAAATTTTTACTATTGCTCAATAGCTTGCTATTTTCCTTCCATACACTCTGGAATCCTTAATGGTTTTCTAAACTGCAATTTGAACAATCTTTTCAAACATAAATCTGATCAGATTAGTTGCTGTTGAAACTAGTTCCATGGATATCCCCTACTCTTATTCCCATGGATAACCCCTACTCTAAGGCCAAAGCTACAATATTTAACCTTTCTGTGGGGCTGCTTGTAATCTGGACATTAGCTCTTTTTGCAAATCCATCACATTACCCTCTGCCTTGATTTAATCAAACTTCTTTTAGTTCCTTGAGTAAATTATACTCTTCTTGCTTCAGGGCCTTTGCACATGCTTCCTTCTCCATCTAGAACATTCCCTCAAAATTCTTTACCTTAGTTAACTCCTTTCCCTTTTCAGGTCTAATTTCAAATTTATTTCTATTGTGAAAAACTCCCTTCAGCACCCATTTTAAACAAGGTTCCTGTGCTTTCCTAAAACCAGTTCTTATCTTTTAGAATCTTTACATCAATTTTAATCATCCATTTCCTTTCATGGAATGTGATGGGAGACTTTTCTACATCACTCACATATATATCCCTAGAATCTACCTCAATACTTGCTGTATTATAGAAAGTAAATAAATATGCAGTCCACTATAAATTAACTATAGTAATATATTTTAAGTTATAAAGCCTAAGTTGTTATTTAATATAATATCTTATTTATTAAAAAAGAAAAACCTATCCTTAAAATAATCTTAGTGTTAAAAAATCAGAATTGTATTACTTAGCAAGATTAAAAATAATACATATTTCCATAAACATATTTCAGAAATCTTAGTGTAAAATTATATGTTTTTATGCTCAGAAACTTTGTGAAGGATGAACTAATTCTTTTAGGTCACAACATCTTAGTAATACCTGCATGAATCAGTCACTTTCATTCTTTCATGACCTCAGATTACATCATCCATTCCATGAGCACATGGCCTAGACCCTTGGTCGGCAAAATATGGCTCACAAGCCACATGCGGCTCTTTGGCCCCTTGAGTATGGCTCTTCCACAAAATACCACAGCCCATGTGTCTATTTTGAAAAAGTGATGTTAGAAGAAGTTTAAATTTAAAAAATTTGGCTCTCAAAAGAAATTTCAATCATTGTACTGTTGATATTTGGCTCTGTTGACTAATGAGTTTGCCGACCACTGGCCTGGACTATATAGAAGACAGCGTAATTTACTTCAAGTAGATTAATACAAAATTCATTTCCATAACTTAAAAAAAAATCATTAATAAGTGTTAAATACCATAACAGTATATAAAATCCTATCTAATAAAAGAGTAATATGAAAATTGACCATAATTCCAACAGACAAGAAGACTGCCCCCATGCGGTCAAAGATGGCTGCCCCCATGTGGACACAATATGGCCACCACAAGATGGCGAGCAGGGCAGGGCAGTTGGGAAGGACCAGGCCTGCAAGGGAGTGCAGTTGGGGGTGATCAAGCCTGCAGAGGAGGACAGTTAGGGATGACCAGGCCAGCAGAGGAGGGAAGTTGGGGACGGAGGACAGGGGCTGCGGGGGAAGGCAGCTATGGGCAATCAGACTGGCAGAGAAGTAGTTAGGCATCAATCAGGTTGTCAGGGGAGTGGTTAGGGGGTAATCAGGCTGGCAGGTAGAAAGTTTAAGGGCAATCAGGAATGCAGGCAGGGCAGGTAAGCAGTTGGGAGCAGTATTCCTGGATTGTGAGAGGGATATCCAACTGCCCATTGGGGCCAGATCCTATCAAACGAACAGTGTTCCTACCAAAAGGGCAGTCGGACATTCCTAGAGGGGTCCCAGATTGGAGGGGGTGCAGGCTTGGCTGAGGGACACCCCCCCCCTCCCGGCCCTGTGCACGAATTTCATGCATCAGGCCTCTACTATTTTAATAATGTTGTTTCACTCTACAGATGGTATTAGGACAGAGCAAGAACATGAGCCCCGGGATCAGACAGATCAGGTGAGTCTCACCACATTTGGGCTTTTACTTTACCCTACCAATACTTTCCAAGTACCAATCCAAGTCAACAAACAAGTTTCCAGATTCATGTTAAGCACTGTTATCAAATGTCACTTTATAACTCAATTTAAACATGTGCAAAAATTAGTTCAACCCTCTCAGTGGTCTGCTCTGTTTCATCTTCTCCATAATCTACAAAAAACTAAAAATATTTTCCCCTTTAGTTTCATCCATCCTGAATCCATTTATCCTTTTATTGGTCAAAGATTAAATACTCATGAAGACATTTAGTCCATGTGATCTAATTCAGTTGTGTATGAACATCATATTGGACCCAAACTCTTGCCCTCATAGGACACATGAACTCTGACAAGTAGTTTTTTCCTTTTGAAGTTTCAATATCTTTACTTAATACACGGATATTTGTCCATGAGGTTTCCATGAAAATGAAATAGCAAAATACTTCCAAAAGTTTCTGACACACATCAGGACTTCATTAAATACTTAAGATCCAGCTTCCCTGCTAATATTGTCAATAAAGTCACAAGAAATACATTATGTACAAAAATTAGCTTTAGAAAGTGAACCGATATTTCCCTATTAATAATTGATTGGCTAATCATAGTTTTAGTTTACTTTTGACTTTTAATAAATTAGTGAAATATAGAAGTTTGTTCACTGTTGAGACTCAATAAATATTTTACTTTAGCTTCTGTAAACTCAAGTGACTCCACTGCTTCCTGTTATTTTGCAATTTTCTTTCTTTAGTCTCAGCTCTTAAACTCACTACCTAGACATTTAGTAACTAGTATAGAATCACAGATGGGGCTTTTCAAATTTTACTGGAGTGAGTTACTGGAGTAGATCTGATCACTGAATTCAATGCTTAGGTCAAATGCCACATTTGCGTAATTAATTAACCTTCACCTCTGCTGGCAATAATGTCCCCAATAATTAAACTGTCTTTCCCAAATTATCAACCCCTGAGCCCATTAGATGTACCTTGAGAAGCAGTGACACATTCAACTTTGTCAACCCCTCTCTGGATTCCCAGTACATAAGCATATTCCCTCTTACAATTAGCATCTAAAAATACACTTTATGCTAATTTAGAATGTTCTACCTTCAAAAAATGTACACTGACCGGAAACTTTTCTTTGTTATTTTATGAGGATGTTATACCTTCACAAAACTAAAAATTCCAGGAGAGCAGGTTTCCAGTAAAGCTTAATTTAATAGTTAAATTATGTCATAAAGACCCAGTTTCTCTCATCTCTTCATTGGCCTACTGGTCTCATGCTGTCTTCATACTATGGACTCTCAGCAGCTACTGAGAAAGAAGGAGAGAGAGAGAGAAAGAGAGAGAGAGAGAGAGAGAGAGAGAGAGAGAGAGAGAGAGAGAGAGAGAGAGAGAGAGAACGCACTACATTTGTAGAATTTGTTATTTCTATGATATAAATACTTCCAACATGGCCATTTCAAACTACCAATGTGGTGTCACTGAATGCAAAGTGGGTTGTACAGCTCTCACTCTCATAAGGCAGTTAAGGGCCAGCTCTGACTCACCTCTGTTAGTTGCAGCTCAGTGTTCATGTTTTCACATTTCAGAGTCTTGAGGGACAATCAGTTTCTCCTGGTAGCTCCTGAGAAAGGAGCAAGAAACGTTTTGTTTGTTTGTTTGTTTGTTTGTTTTCAAAACATCCCACAAGTGTTTGCCAGTATTTCATGAACTTTTTTTTACATAACCATACTTGATGGAATTACTGGGGGAATGAAATAAATTAATTGGCTTAAGCTAGTCCAAGGCTATCTCCCTGATCTGTGTGGCCTAGGCCATTCAAATGTTTCTCCATTTGGACAGAATGAAATGAAATTACCATTCAAAAATAAGGAAACTGCTAATTTAAAAAAGATAGATGCAAGAAAAAAGGAAATAAGGCGGGAAGGAGGGGGAAGGAAATAAATGACATCAAAGCATATGAAAATTTTTAGATTAAATATCAGCTCTATGAAGGAAGAGGCATTTCTGTTGAATGATAGTTATCATAAATAGTAGGAACTCAACTATTTTGGACTGGATAAATGAGAAGAGTCAACATTTTGACACAATGGCTACTGGCTTCTTGTTAGTGAAATACTCTGGATTTTGATACATGAACCAGTAGATATTAATAGGTTTATAACTACATATTTTATTTAATGTATTATAATATATAACATATACATATATTATACAATATTTAATATATAATAACTATATATATTAAGTTCTAGCCTATGACAAGTTATGCTAAGGTACTAGTATTTTTTTCTGGTTTTTATTATGAGAATGGGCCTATTATCATGTACCACTTGTCTATTGATGGGAACTTGGATTGCTTCCATAGTAAAATAATAATAATTATTATTATTATTATAACCCATGTATGATGTTGATAAGCATTTAACTCACTGTGCCATCCAACATGGGAGCCTGAAGTAGGACTTCACAAGGGCCAGCCATACAGGATGAGGAACCACAGGTCAAGCATCCATATTCATCGAAGGCACTGCTTCAACATCATCAGTCACCAGTGATTACTTTAAGGCCTTTTCTGTCTTCTTTGGAAGACTTGAAATAATTTAGAAGCAGCAAAAAAGACAGGCATCTTCTTTTTACTTCCTTTCAATGTAGCATTTTTGCAAATGTTAAAATAGCTACTCAACTGTTTTCTTCCTAGCATCCTGTGTATCTTGTGGACTGTGTGGAGATTAATAGCAGCCTGCAGTAATCTGTTGTCCTTTGTGGAAAAAACTATGCTGCTGTTTCTGGGAAGAAATAATTGGTATGTAGCTTATAGAGTCAACGTCTGAATTTAATGGAGCATAAAGGGGTGGTATTTCTCATGAAGGAGGCATATTATCCGTTTAAACAGCTTTCAGTCTTGCTCATAAATTAGGCCTTCGACAAGCTCTGGAAAAAGAGAAACGGCACAGTAATGAATTAACATGCTTGCATATTCCTAACAAAGGAACCATTTCTTCTGAAAAGAAGAGAAAGCTCCAGTGTCTCTGCTACGTTTGGAAATCTAAAATTAATTATTGACTTTCCCATATTGTTTGCAACCACTTTGTTTGCCCATTTATTGTAAGATGTATATATGGTAATTGTTTTACGGGAGCTCATAAACCTCAGACTGCAAATGAGATGATAGATGACCAATTTATCACACATGCCCTTCAGACAGAACTAGACCTGGTGTAAGTGAAAAGTGGTCAATGCACACTTTGTAAGGGTCTTTTCTTAAGGCACCAGAGAAAGAAAATGAAAATGGTAAAATTCTCAAATAGCTGCAATTGAAAAACATTTTGTATTTATCTCCTAAATTTCCTCTTGCCACTTCAAAAACTGATTTGGAGTGGGTCCTAGAATCCATTTTAATGAATATATTGATGCAAAAATGGCAACAATTTGTTGAATATGAAACTTGAAACACTCTTGTCTAGTGTATATAATACTGTAATTTCCATTCTTTAAAAAATACACAGATCTACTGTTAGACCTGCAGACAATTTAAGGGGAAATTAATAAGAAACATGCTTTTCCTGTTATCACTCCCTCTCCATTATAGCATCTGTGTCAAGTTAGATGAACCCCATTCAATTAAACCCAAACTCCTAAGCAAGACTGTCCCAAACTGACAGGTGACCCCTTATTTCCAGGAATGGAGATTCCACAACTTCTTTAGCAGCTTATTCCAATAGTTCAATTCAATATTCATTCCACCAAGACTGTCTTTCCTCCCCTGACTTGAAGCCTTCCTGCCTCACAGATGACCCTTTCAGTTTCCTCCTGTTAAGAGGTGGTAAACAGGTAGAGGGTGAATTTAGTTGAGGACCTTTTTCAGAAGACCCTTCAAGATATAACAGAATTTAAATTGCCAGTGGACTGATTGATAACATAATACAGCTATAGTGCTGAAAATGGTATTTAAGCAAAAAATATTTACTAGCATATTAAAAAAAAATCAAGAGGAAACTCAGTCATTTCAACATGACAGGCAGAACTCTGCAAATAGAGAAAGGTCCAAATGTAAAAACTTATATTAATAAGTTAGTATAATGCAAAGGAATTATCAACAGTAAGTTCACTTTTAAAGGGTATTGGCCATTAAGTTCAAATTCAACTACAAGTTTCTATCTTGACTCTATACTTTGAATAGAAATCTGTTCCAACAGGGACCAGAATTAGAACTTAATTAGAACTGAATAGCTATATACCTATTAGGCCACAATGACTCAACCACTAAAAGTGTTAGTTTTTCAGAAATATGACAATTCATTAGGCATGGAGGCAGGTCTTTTTTTGTCTCTGGGGGTGTGGAGAGGGGACACAAATAAAAGATGAGAGGGGTTAGTAGTTAAAAAATATACATAGGGAATCAGTCAAAACAGGGTTAAGAATTCCAGCTCTACCACTTGAGTGCTCTGTGATTCAGAGCAAAATACTGCACTATGCAGTTTCACTCCTCCAATCTCTAATGGGAATGATAGCATCAAGCACTTAGCATGAGGATTTATCAGATCATGCATGTAAAAATATACAGCACTGTTTGACAAAGACTTGTTCAATGATATTACTTTTTATTTTTGGCTATTATGTTCTTATAGTTATTTTTATTACTGTATTTTAATTTCACTTGAAGATAGAAAAAAGCAATACTACTATTGCCTGGTATTAATTTAAGGTAATTTAAATAAATATGGTTGCCTTTTTATAGACAATATTAAAGAAAATTAAGAACTTCAACTGATAGAGAAATAAGATACAGCAAAACATATAGATTTTTCAAATCTTTAATACAGTAATTGGTGAGGAGGAAAATAAAACAATTGGATATAGAGAGAAATGTTAAGATATGTTTGGAATTATAGACTCCCTTTATTTTAAATTTATTTATTTATAATTTATTTATATATTATTTAAAAGACTCCATTTATTTAAAATGAGAAATAACAAATCATTTTTCTTTTCTCTGTAAAATCATTACCTATTTTTGCTAGTTTGAGGCAATGATGATTATACCTTGGATGAAATCCACTCAAAAAAAAATAAATCTTGGTATTTGGAGACATGTGGACTTGGAAAACAGACAAATTCATGTTTCAACTCCAAACTAGGTGTGTTACTACCGTGTTTCCCCGAAAATAAGACATCTTCCGAAAATAAGACCTAGCGCAACTTCGGGAGAAAAAATTAATATAAGACACTGTCTAATTTTCGGGGAAACAGGGTAGATGTGTGACCTTCAACATATGTCTCCCCATCTCTGAACATCAGGCTTGTATTTTATAAAAAATAAATAGTAATGCAGGCTTGTCTTGAGAACTAAATATCATGATGTTTATGTTGCAAGGTCACACATTTATTAACCCTACTAGAAGCCCGGTGCATGAATTTGTGCACCAGTGGGGCCCCTCGGCCTGGCCTACAGGATAGAACCGAAACTGGCTCCCCAAATCCCTGAGGGGGTCCCAGATTTCAGGATTTCAAGGGGAGCGCAGGCCAGGCTGAGAGACCCCACCAATGTACAATCGGTGCCAGGGAAGGTTGCGGGAGGTTGGCCAGCCAGGTAGGAACTGTGGGAGGGCTCCAGGGCATGTTTGGCCTGTCTTGTTATATCCAAATAGGCCCGACCCCAGCAGCAAGCTAGCCTATTGATCTGAGCGTCTGCCCCCTGGTGGTCAGTGAACATCATAGCAAGTGGTTGGCATATTACACTTATTGGTTGGACAGATGACCAGACATTTAGCATATTAGCCTTTTATTATATTATATTCTCAGATACACAAAAGAGGTATACCTTCTTCATATTCTGTAATTAATCTAAACTTTCACTGGACACCTCACTTCTCACATTCTAGGAAAGCAAACAAAGAAATATCAGAACAATATAATAAGCTCCATCCCACCCAATAGTTTAAATACTTTCTTTTGGAAGAATAATTATTTGACATTTCCTTCTCCTTTCCTGATTCTTTCCAAAATGTGATATAGATATGTGGTGGTTGGGGAGGTTAATGCAAACTCCTAGCAGCCAATGGATGTATAGCATGTGGAGGAACACTTCTTATTTGCCCAGAAGATAGGAAAGTGCTATTTCACTTTACTGGCACTAACCTCATGAGAAGGGACTATGGACCTTGAGTAACTCTGAGATGCCTGACTTCCCTTGGGCTCAATCAAAATATCTTCCTAGTCACTGAAAAATTAGGCTTAACTAACCAGGAGTCTGACAATGGACTCCATCTATCTTATCTTGCATGCTAAAATGGTATTAAGTACAGCAAAACCACCATGAACACTTTCTAGTATTTAAAACCCCAGCCTTTTCCTCCTGAGTGAATGATGCACTGAATTTCTTCACTGCTGGTGTGTTCCCTTGCCTGACAACGTTTTTTTGTTTTGTTTTGTTTTTTTGGGTTTTTTTAGCTGTAAGGATATTTGTTTTATTCTTTGACAATGTGTTGGTACCTTCTCATGTGAAGTTGGTTCCACTCCATCTCTGACTCTTCTGGTGTTGCTGGCTGGGGAATTCTGCATGTTTAGGACTTTAAGACTATTCTCTATTTCCTAAGAGTGTGGTGTCTTTCTTGACAGTTGGGCCCCTTCAAGGTAGTGGGGCTGCCTGCAGAAGCTTCCTTTCCTGGCCTGGAGGTTTTCCATCCAGCATTCAGACAGGGACCCTTTACCCAAGGTTCTGATGATACACACCGGCAAGTTTCCCAGTCAGATTAACTTCACTGGCCCCTCTCGCCTAGCAGCCAGTGGGAGCCTATTGGTCCTTCCACACCACATGGGAACTTCATTGGCCTGGAAGCACCTTCTGTTTGCTAATCCTCCAGTTGTGGAGGGTTATAGCATCTATGTTCGTAAGGGATATTTGCCTATAGTTTTCTTTCTTTGTCGTGTCCCTTCCTGGTTTTGGATTTAGGATAACACTGGTCTCATAAAATAAGCTTGGGAGTCTTCCCTGCTTTTGGCTATGGTGGGATAGTTTGGGAAGGAAATGTTTTAGTTCTCCTTTGAATATTTGGTAAAATTCACCTGTGAAGCCACCTGGTACAGAACTTTCGTTTGTTGAAAATTTTTTCATTAGTGTTTCAATTTCATTAGTTGTATTCAATTTAATCAGACGTTTTGATTCTTCTTTTACTTGCTTATTTATTTATTTATTTATGATATTTTAAATAAATTTTAAAAAACATTTTTTGCTGAAGTACAGAAATGCCATTTTATTTCCAATTTTTATTTTATATTTATCAGACTTGTCAAATATGCTTATGAGTTCTGATAGCTTATGTGTATATTCTCTTATATTTTCTATGTAGAAAATTAGATTTTGAACAATGATAACTATTATTTTTTAATTATTCTTTTTTTCTTCTTTCTTTTTATTTATTTATTTTATTTTATTTTTTATTATGGTCTCACATTTGTCCTTATTCCCCCATTCCCATCCCCAAACCCTCCCTAGATATGCTCTCCCCCAACCCCCGTTGTCCATGGCCACTGGCTAGGCCCATATGTATGCACACAAGTCCTTTGGTTGCTCTCTTCCCCTTACCCCCATCCCTCCTTACTTTCCCTCTGAGGTTTGAAAGTCTGATCGCTGCTTCTCTTTCTCTGGGTCTGTTAATGTTGCTCATTATTTCCTCTACATGTGTGAGATCATGTGATCCAAGAAATAACCTTGTAAGAACCTAAACTGCAACAAGCCATAATGGTTATGCTGAAAGGCAAATGAATCAGTCTGTAGTGAGTTCCTTTCTGGGCCAACAGTTCTTTTGAGTCCCAATTTTAATGCCAGATAGTTCCTTATGTGTACATGCCAGCCATGATATTTCAGATCTGGTTGGTGGACAAATGGTGGTAATTGATTCGGTTTGGAAAATTATATGTTTCTAGGAATTTAGTAATTTTATCCAGATTGCCCAATTTGTTAATATATCATTTTTTTTGTAATATTTTGTTACAATTTCTTATATTTCTGTGGATTCAATTATTACTTCTCTTTCATTTGTGATTTTATTTATTTTTATCTGCTCTGCTTTGTTTTTCTTGATGAATCTGGTTGTGCTTATGATATTAAATCTCAATGCATTATATCAGCAATTTTAAAACTTTTCCACCTCATGGCACACATAAACTAACTACTAAAATTCTGTGGCACACCAAAAATTATCTTTTGCCAATCTCACTAAAACAATGGATACATTTTTATTCATTCACAATAGACAACTATTGTGTTGGCTGTTGTCTTTTTTAAAAAAGTATGTTTTTACTGATTTTTTTTGAGAGAAAGAGGAAGATTGAGAGCGATAAATATCAATGAGAAAGGGAAACATCTATGAGGGAAAGAAACATCAATCAGTAAGCACCTGACCAAACCCACAACTTTGATATGTGCCCTAACTGGGAATCGAACCCAGTGACCTTTCAGTCACAGAACGTTGCTCAACCAACTGAGCCACACTGGCAGGCCACCTGTTGTCATTTCTTTATATGATAATCTAAGGGAAAAGTGGTCAGTGCTCCTGCTAAACAGTCAGGCATTACATGTTTTAAAAAATCTTGTTGCACATAGTTGAAAATTGCTACTTTATATGATCTATAACAAAGGCCAAACACTAAAACAAGTGATTCTAGATCTTATAAAGGGGACCTTAATTGTTAGGATTATCTAGTTGTTTTGTAAAACAAAAACATATACAACACTGCCCATGAATATCTTAGCTGTGTAAGAAGTACAAATTATTCCAGATATTCTGGAATAATATTATGAATGCCTGTTCTACTATGTAACTGTCATACCATTTTAAGCTACTCTAACAGATACCTACTGTTAGTTTTCAATGATTCTGTTACCATCAAGGATTGGAACCCCAGAGAACTCAATAGAATATGGGCTTTCCTTGCCTCCTCTTAGAAGCAGAGTTTTGGTTAAGCAGTCTCTGAGGTTATATGTATGTCTTCCTAGAGACACTACCACAATGGTCAGGAGGGATGTGGAAACTTACTAAGGACACACGAAAAGGAGAAACATAATAAAAAACCTTTTTCTGAGATATCACCCTGCATGGAATTCTGCTGTGTGAGCTTGAGACTTTCTTTATGTTCTACACTCAGAACTCAGGTGTCTGCTCCCCAGCTGGCAGTTCCCTCTCTCAGAAATGAAGGATAAAAGTCAGAAAAGAGCTGAAAATTCAGAGGGAAATGAAACTGCTTACAATTGGGATGAAAATGGAAGGAAAGGTGGAGTCAAACTCTCCAGGACAAGGCTCTTATTCCTGGATTTTTGATGGAAAGGGAACTATGTGAACTGGTTGCCAGGACAACCTGCTGTTGGGGCAAGAGCGGTTGTGGCAAGGCAATGGGAGACCTTTGGCTGTTCCTGCTCCTGCCTCTGTCCTTGGCAGCCTTCCATGGAGTCAAGGGCTGCTTGGAATGTGACCCCATATTTATAAAGGATATTAAGTCATTGTTGGCAAAGTTGGTACCCTCGGAAGTCCCTGGCCAAACTCAACTGCTTCGCAGGCAGATTAAAGAGATGACCAATTTAAGCTTCAAGGTCTCCCACGGGAACAAGATGCTTAGGCTGTTGGGTGAGGGAAGCTTGAGACCCTAAGAGTTTGAGGGTGAAAGGGAGAAGGGAGGCATGGAAGAGAGCACCTTGGTCCACTTAAGATCCTCCAAAGATATACAAATTCCCCAACATGTTTGTTTACCTTTTTTTTTTTTTCCCCTAGCTGTTCAAAGGGTTGTCTATTTGAGAACATGGCTGAAGAATGAACTTTATAAAATGAGCAATAAAACATGGAAAGGTGAGGTTCTGTTTCACTGTTAAAAGACTGTATTGCCCAAGCAAATATGAGAAGAGTTCCCTTGGGAAAACAAGGTAAAACAGTCAGGACTAAATCCTGAAGGGAAGGACCACCCTTACTTTTTGATGTCCCTTCCACCCACTCTTAGGTGTCTTTATCCTTCAAGGCAAGCTTCTTGATGTTCGCCAAAATCTGGAATCCAAACTGAAAGAAGTATTAAAGCACTTCTCTAAAGCTGGTAATAAAATATGTCTACCTAACAACACTGACATTATGAGAGAGCAATAGGAAATGAGGGGTGAGAGAAGAAATGTAGTTTCACATGAGGGAGATTTAGAATGGTTAGGGGGTGGCTGGAGCTGAATGGATAATCAGACAAAAACTACTTGGGTATAAATATGAAGACCTCCAAGTTGATTCTAAGCTCATTAGACCTTTCTGATTCTCTTTCAGCTTGTTCTGAAGATTGCGGTGAGTATAGTGCATGTGATGCCTTGAGGTTAGCTCATCATTTCCCACCTCCTTTGCTCTCTATGATCTGATCTCTCCTACTTGTCCCACTGGGAACCCAGTTCCCAGAGTAGTGGTTCCAAGAAGAAATGTCAATGACATCTGACAACAAAATTTAGCTTATGAAATCTTTGATCGCCCACAGAGTTTGGAGGGGTTCAGAGGCCTCCTGAAATATAGTTTACAACCCATAGCACCTGTGTAGTTAAGGCATCATTTTCCCACTTCTTCACCTGAGATCTGACTTAAATTATGGGAGGTTTTGAATTCCTTCTTCCCCTAGCAAACAAGTTTCTGATTTGTCCCATCAGAAACTTGTTTGCTAGGGGAAGAAGGAATTCGCAGATGTCTGAGCTAAGGAAATGCCATGCCATGCTCCCCTCCAATTATCTTACTTCTCTTCTCAGTCCTGAATGAAGGTCCTGTCCTGGATTGTTGGAACTGTCATCGCATCACTACTCACTGCTTCAAAGGAGAGTATTGTGGAGGTAACAGACTGTGGTCTGGCATTTTGAGGGGTCAGTGATCAAGGTAACAAGCCATTCATTGATTTAGTCAACAAATATTTGTTGAGCACCTACTATGCAATGCATGCTAATGTTACAAATACAGAAAAAGCCAAAATATTGAACAAAATTTGTATATCAGCATGAACTATGGGCACTGGACCACTTTAATGCCTGAGAAATACAATGTCTGGACTAAAAGTTGAGAAATTAGCTAACACAGAAAGAACCAAAGTTTCCTAGAACCTAAGGGTCTAATAATAATAAAGATCACAGGAATCAGAAAAGTTGTGATGGAAATGGTGAACAGAGCAGACAGTTTGGGGTTAAAAAGAATCTTCTATTATGCATAAAGTTCTCAAGTTACTATTTTTCTTCTCCAAAGCTCACTTTTTTAACTTTATTTTTATTGTTTACATTTGTTGGGGAGCACAAGAGACTTGGTTGGAAAGTTGTAAGGAGGACATTCTGATAAAAGGGACCTGTGTGTGGAAGGCTGCCTGCCCTGTTTATGGGAATTCCAACTTAGGGGAGATTTAGGAAGTGTGGAAGGCAGTTGGAACCCCTAATTATTCCTTGACCTTTCCAAACAAGTCTATGCATATGCAGACTCCCCAGGTGTTTACTGGAATCCTTATGCTTAATCCCTGGATGCCCTTGCCTAGAGGACAATGTAAACACGTGTCTGCCCAAGATTACTCACCCTACGGATTTTATCTAAAGATAAATATTCCAATAAAAGCCTAAGAGGTAGGCAACCCAGGCTCCCAGTCTTCTTCAGAAAAGACTTCCCTTAGCCCTTTCCCCAACAATGACACTGTATTGGAGTAATCTGTTCATGGGGCAGCTGGTCGGCCCCAGCATATATTGTTACAGATACCTCCATTTACCACCCCCCTTGCCTACCCTTTCCACCTTCCTCCAAACCCCCTTCCTTCTGCCCATCACCACACTGCTGTCTGTGTCTATGGGTTATACATATATATATTCTATGTTTAATCAACTCACTTTTTTCTCCCATTCCAGAAGAGGATTCAAGGAAGCATGAGAATCGAGAAATTGGGCTATTTTTGATATTGATAACAGAAGCTGTAATATTGGGAAGTGCTTTGTTACTGTGAGTTTTCCTCCCTCCAAACACTGGGTTAAGCATTCCTTCAGCAAAGAAACTGTCCAATCTTACCCCTCCTTCCAATGGAAAGAAGGGGAAAGAAATCACTTCAAACTTTGGGATATGATACTGACAGGAAATCTGATGGGGATAAAAGTGAAGGGAAGTCTGATGGGAATAAAAGTAGAAACCAAGGAAACGGAGGAGGTACAATGAAATATAAGGAAAACCTTTGGAGAGTTAGAAAGGGTTAAAAAAATACAACTTGTATAATTGTTTTAGAGGGTTGGGCTACTGATAATGCACTTGGAATTATCTTGTTTCCCTACTCTAGACTCTATGTTTGTGTGACTCATCAGAGAAAAATGAAGGCAATACGAAAGTCACTAGAGAATTATTTGGAGAAGAAACTTGAAGAATTAATGGGGAAGACAGATAAGAAGAACAAGCAAGATTTTGGAATCAGAGAATAAATACAAAATTATAGACAGAAGATCTTTCATGATTCTCTAAAGTGTTACTCAAGAAGAAAACTGGGAATTGAGTTCTTTTCTGGTCCTAAAATCACAGCATTTTTAAACAAATAGAACTTAGAATTTCTCTAGTAAAGATCCATTCATATCCTGAGGCAATGGAATCAATGAGAGGGCAAATGCTCTCCCAGAGTTGTACAGAAAGTAATGCTGCCATGTTGCAATGCACACTTAAAAAAGTAATACACTGTATGCTTTAATAAAAAATGCCTTGTTGGTAAATCTGCTGTAAGTCGAATAACTTTACATTTCTAGGCTGCTTTTATTTCTATCTTTTCATTTTGCCACTATTTCTAAAACTGTCTATATTAGGCTTAATGTGACAATTTACTTTGATAATACATAACATTTACTCTTCATCTTGACATCATATGGACACATCATGATTTCCAAGATATAAACTCTGAGTAGTTGAGGTTTAACGAGTCCTTTCCCCCTAATTCTATGCTCCATCACTGAATTTCATATTAATTACTTATTGTTGTAGCTGTTTTATTAAAACACTATTTTGTGTATAGTACATTAATTACTGCTTTGCATCTATCATCTAATTGAATTTTTGCAATAATCTTGTGAGTAATATTGTTATTATCTCCATGTTAGAGATGAGGAAACAGGAAATATCTAACTCAAGGTCACATAGCTACTAATCTAGGCTATGACAAACTCCTCTGGTGGCTGACCTTTTCTTATCCAAACCATATGATAGGTACTAACAGCTACAGTCATGGATACAATCTATATTAATAAAAGCATGATATGCTAATTAGACCAGACATCCTTCTGGACGACCTGGTGCACAGATTCATGCACCTGTGGGGTCCCTCAGCCTGGCCTGCAGGGATTGGGCCAAAACTGGCTCTCTGACATCCCCCAAGGGGTCCCGAATTGTGAGAACGTGCAGGCCAAGCTGAGAGATGCCAATGGTGCAAGATCGAGGCTGGGGAGGGACCACAGGAGGGCTCTAGGGCATGTCCAGCCTGCCTCGCCCAATCCTAATCGGCTGGACCTCAAAATCAAGCTAACCTACTCATCAGAGCGTCTGCCCCCTGGTGGTCAGTGCACATAATAGTGACTGGTCAAATGGTAGAAGGGTCAGACTTTCAGCATATTAGGCTTTTATATATATAGATTGTAAATAATTACACAAATGGGATAACATGCCTGTTAGGGTTTGAGTGTTTTTGTGACTCTTCATTTGCTTGAGTGCAAGCTTTTAAATTTCTTATCCTATTAATTTATCATCCCCTCCCCACTACTTTCCCACTCCAATATCAATACAGTCTACAAAGTCTAGGTAATAATTAAAGTAATAAATAGATCAGAATATATAGAAACAATAAATTATATGAAACTAACAACATAACCTTGACATAAAGAAACAACAACAAAAATATTGACACAACTTCCACAGTCATCATGGGAAAGTTTGGTACACATGTCTTAGAATCTTATAAAGCTAAAGAAAAAAATATTAATACAATTACAGATTTCTATAACACAATAAAAAACCTTAAACTATTAATATTACTTATATTTAACCCTATACCTTTGTAAAATAAATACAGTTTCTTCTTTCTAATACAGATGGAGCATTGATAAAAAAAATATATCAATGTAGTTGGTTTGGCAGAAGGTAGCTAGTTTTCTCCTAACTAAATTCCCATTCCTCCTGGATACATGGCTAGTCTTCTCTAGAGTTAGGTGGGGCCATGTTACTGAATTCTGACCAACAGAATATGAATATAGGAAGTGATATAGTTGATTCCATGTCTAGCATATATAAACTTAAAGGAACAATCCTCCAGCCTGTTCCTTCCCTGTCCAATGGTGGATGTCAATATCCAGGAATATCTGAGAATACCAAAGATGCCTCTGATTTGGCGCATCAATTTTGTATTTCGTAAAAGTTTCAATTGAAAGCCTATTTCATTAAGCTTTTATTGAGATTTTAGAATCAGCATTACATATTTACATAATATACTAATTATGTTA
This sequence comes from Pipistrellus hanaki, assembly GCF_964339955.1. Lineage (NCBI taxonomy): Eukaryota > Metazoa > Chordata > Mammalia > Chiroptera > Vespertilionidae > Pipistrellus > Pipistrellus hanaki. The sequence goes on along the minus strand of NC_140513.1, from coordinate 58,709,765 downwards.
TGCAAAGGCCAAAAAGAAAATTTCAACAAATTCCTAATATAAAGAATCATTTCCAGATTACAGCAATAAAATTAAAAACTAACAACAAGTGATAAAAAAAAATATCGTGTGCATTTAAATAGTAAAAATTGTATTTCTACATAATTTAGGATTTAAAAATGAGAGGACAAAGCCTTCCAGCTTTCCCATTGTGTGGCTATAGTCTCTACACTGAGCTCTTAGAGCATGCTGGGGTTCACCTCACAAAAACTTATTTCTCACAGTCTTGGTGAAAATGTCTTTTGACCCCTCCCACTGTTGCTTGAGGGAGCCAGTTTTACCGGGGGTGGAAAGATCTCATCAAGATTTAAGGGCTCAATGTCCCAGCTTCATCAGGTTTTCCTTATACACCCCCATCCCAATTTACAGGAACCATTCTTTCCTAATTAATGTCCTCACTTTAACAGTAGAAACCTTACAAGGCTGGTAATTCAGCTTGTATTGCAATTCAGCCAATGGCAGAATGAGGTGTTTGATTTTCAGCAATTTCATTCCTGCAACTACAGGAAATAAGGCTTATCTTCAGCAAGAAACAGCTTGAGCTGAGAATTTGAATCCCTGAGCTCATCCTTTTCTTTCACTACTTTGTCTAGCAACATAGGAGTGATCAATCAACATCAATATATTCCCTCGTATTTGAAAAAAAAAAATGTTTCAAAGTATCATATACAGAATCATCTAACTTCTTGCTTTTTAAAAGTAGTTGATTAGGAAAATCTAATGCAGATATTTTATATATCTCTATAAATAGTTCATACCATGGACCATCAGTGCTTTCTGTACTACTAGAAATAGTCATCAGCATCTTTACATTTAATCAGATTACAGAGCCAAGTCCAGAAATCCCAAAACCAATTCAGAAAACTCATCCTTATAATTCTGTTACTCTAGAACTACTTCCTGTATTAGCCAGGGTTCTTCAAAGAAACAGAGCCAATAGGATATGCAGACACAGGTATGTAAGAGGAGATATATTATGGAAATTAAATCACTCTCTTATAGAGGCAGAGATATGCCACAACATGAAGTCTGGGAGCTAGAAAACCAGGAAAGCCAGTGTTATAAACCAGTCAGACTCCAAAGGAAGCAGCAATAGTGTTATTAAAAACCGATAATACCAAGGTATTCAATGTTAAATTCCAATCTATTCCACATAGTCTTACTCTTTTGAAAAGTTTTATTTGAGATTCTGACTTTGGGTTAAATTCCCATCAACTTTAAACTATGATCCTTTAATCTGAACATTTTAGTGCAATTGTCTAAACTAATAAAAGAGAAACATGCAAATTAACCATCATTCAGCTATGCCAAGCCACACCCACCAGTCTATCAGGAGCAAGTATGCAAATTAACCCAACCAAGACGGCTGCCAGCCACAGAGTTGGAGCAAGCAGGAGGCTTGGGTTGCTCCTGGCAATGAAGGAAGCCAAGCTTCCCACCCCTCCTGGCTGGCCCTGTCCTCAGCTCAAAGCTACAAAGTTTCAATTATAGAAGATAAATAAATCCTAGATACTTGCTTCCAGCTGGCACTGGCCTCCATTCAAGGAGGCACTGAAAAAAGAAGGAAGAAAGCAAGAAGAAAGCAAGAAAGAAAGCAAGAAAAAAAGAAGAAAGAAAGGAAGGAAGGAAGGAAGGAAGGAAGGAAGGAAGGAAGGAAGGAAGAAAGGAAGGGAGGAAGGAAGGAAGGAAGGGAGGGGCTGGGATCTTGGGTCACCAAGGGGTGATCAGGCCAGGATGGGAAGGCAAGGGCCATTGGGGATAAGCAGACAAGCAGGGAGGCCAGGTAGGAGTGAGCAGGCCATCAGTGGGGGTCAGTTGGAAGTGATCAGGACAGCAGGGGATGCAGTTTGGAGTGAGCAGGCCAGCAGGAGGGCAGTTGGGGGGGGGGCAGTTAGAGGTGAGCAGGCCAGTGGGAGGAAAGGTGGGGGCAAACAGGCCAGCAAGGGGGCAGTTGGGGTTGATCAGGCTGGTGGGGTACATTTGGGAGTGAGCAGGCTGGTGGCGGGGAGCAGTTGGGGGTGAGCAGGCCAGCAGGAAGAGTGTTTAGGGGCAATCAGGCAGGTAGGCAGGCAGGCAGGATAGCAGCTGGAGCCAGCAGTCCCAGATTGTGAGAGGTATGTCCGACTGCCGGTTTAGGCCTGATCCATGTAAACCAGCAGTAGGACATCTTCTGAGGGGTCCCAGATTGGAGAGGGTGCAGGCAGCGCTGAGGAACACCTACCCATCCCCACATGCATGAATTTCATGCACCAGGCCACTAGTTTTAAAATATAAATCCAAAATGTAATCTGCATTGTTTCTGGAATCACCATTATGAGGAGGGGCTGTGTTTTTAGTATTTTATAATACAATACAATGAGAATGATCTAATTAAATTGTGTCATTTACTAGGAAAGGTCTTGTACTACTTGTTTCTAAATGTAAACATGATACAAAATTAATTGCTTACAATCCTAATTTAAGCTTGAGCTAACAGTTAACATAAAAAATAGATATGTAAAAATGTCTTTCCAACAAGCAAAAACTTATTTATAGAAACAATGAAATAATACAAACAATTTTATTCCTGGAACAATTATATACTGAGAGCTAACAACACATACTACAATGACCCAATGTCAACTCTGCAGGAAGTTCATTTCTAACATTTTCCAAAGTATACAAGTTAGTAGAGGAACATACTTCACGGACAGAGACTCTGGCACAGATAAAATAGAATTTTAAGACCCCATCATTCTTGGGGTTACTTTATTATGAATTAGTATTTTCCAAAATTTTTTTTTTTTTTTTTTTTTTTTGTGTGTGTGTGTGTGTGTGTGTGTGTGTTTTGTTTTTTCAGGCTAAAGAGGTGAGGTTTTAGTTAGTTTTTTTCTTTACTGGATGAATTTAATAATTAATTTTATCTAGAGATAATATTAAAAGGTGTCAGTTAATCTAAATAAGGAATTGAAAACATAAGTTATTAGAACACACAAAAAAAATAAAAGCCAACTAGCAGGATATAAACAACATCTGGGTTAACACTGGAAGCTTCTTAATTTCCAATTATTAAAAGTCTTTCTAGCTTTATTCCCTTTCTTTCTGACTCAGAGAGATTGTATCTTCTTCCACCTGAGGCAAATGCTTTCTTTTGTGATTTACATTTTCTGACCTGCAGCCTCTTCTAGAACATTCCTTCATTATTTATCTGCCATCATCTATCTACCTCCTCTTTCTCAATACTATGTCTTCAGCTTCAATGTTTTCTCTTTGTTGTTGTTTTAATCCTCACCAGAGGATATTTTTTCCAGTGATTTTCAGAGAGAAGGAAAAACAGAGATTAATATTGATGTGATAGAAACATACTGATTGGTAGCTCTGTATTACTAGAAGTAGTCATTAGCCCTGGAGGAGCTTGCAACCCAGGTACATGACCTTGACCAATCGAACTGGGAACCCTTAGGTCCCCAAGCCAATATCTATCCACTGAGTCAAACTTGACAGGGCCAGTCTCAGTTGTTGATCACTACAAATTAAAGTCTCTTTTCATCATCCTGTACCACTTCTAACCCTGTACCCTCCATGCCAAACTTCTTAAAAGTTAATTCAGTTTCCCATGTCTATTTATTCACTTTTTTCTCCCCCCAATTCACAATTTGCATTCTGCTCCTCACCACCATAAGGTGGTCCATACCTAACCTCTTAGTTGTGATTCAAAGAGTTCTCTTTATTCCCCATATTACTTGTCAATTCTGAGACTTGTCAGAGTTCCCTCCTTAAACCATCCCACTAGTACTAGGCAGGTTTCATTTTTATTGTTAAGGTTTTGTTCCACTTCTTCCTCCTCTGCCTACTAATTTAGAGGTTGAGCATCAGAGAATTGGCTTAAAATATTTTCTTAATTTACACTTGGTAGAATGTCAGCCATGCATGTGATTTCAACTATCACCTACATAATTTTATCTCCATGTACCTAGGCTTTTGTGTACAATACTCCCCAAATCCTTGACCTCTACTTCTGAATACATACTAGATCTATCCATCTACACAAAATACCAGCTTGAAACTTAGCATGCCTGAAACTGAACTCATTGTCTTAAACCATTTCTGCTTCTATAAAATTTACCCTAATCCAGAATGTCTTTCAGAAAATATGTATTGAATGTAGATTATGGATGAGGCACTTTGCTAAGCTTTTTTATAATTATCTTCCTACAAATCCCACAAAATTATTTTAAGCCATTTTTGAGGCTCAGTGATTTTAAATAACTTCTTCCAAGTGGTTACTAGGGAAATGTGGAAGCCAGAATTCTAACAATAAATCTGAAGATTTTCTACTACCTAGAACTGGGACCGTGGACACCATAAATTACTCGCAAGGTAGAAACCTCAATTTATTCTGGAATCCTCTCTCTCTTTTTCATCTATCCTAGCCAGTCCCTCTTCAATTAGCATTGATTTTCACTCCTAAATATCTCTTAAATCTACTGGCTACTGTCACAGTCACAGCCCTTCTCTTCTCTTTCAGTCTAGTCTCTCCAGGAGTCAAATCCATCCTTCCTGTTTATATTCACATGATCAGTCTAGTAGAAACACAAATAGACTTCAAACTTCTGATTAAAATGCTCGAATGGCTCCTCCACTTCTAAAAGAGAAGTATAAACTCTTTCATACAACACTCTGTACACCTTAAATTTTACCATCATGTTCTCTATATAATCTCACCTTTGGCCAATTGCCTTCAAGTCTCCTAAATTTTGTGAAACATACTGGGTTTTTCTTACTCCTACTATTCTTTGCTATATTATTCCCTACTTAATTGCCTGGTAATCTTGCTCAGCCTTCAAAATCCACATCTGAAGTAATCTCAACTCATAAAGCCTTTCTTAAGATGGTCAGATAGAATTAATCACCCACAATCTTCAGGATCCACCACAATTGTAGAGTACTTTTCACAGAAGACAGTTATTACTAGTTTGCATGTCTCTTTCCTAAATATAAACTCCTCAGGGACCAAGACTGTACCTTGCTTATCCCCCCATTCCCAATATCTAGCAGCATGTCACCAAACTATGCCTCAGCTTAAATATCACTTACTTGAGGAAGAGTTCCTGAACTCCCATATTATGTTAGCATTTCAAACTACACTGAATCATTGTCCATTCTTTTTTGGCTTTTAGGAATTGGGAATAGCATATAACTATGAAGTAATGCCTGATTCCAAGAGGTCAGAAATTATGTCTGCTATTTGTTCAAAGAGTTTGTTGCAATACCTGGCACAAAATAATGAATATTAGTTGGAAGAAAGTATGAATATGTAAATGAAAGCATTGATGAATACTGTTACTGTATTTGGAACTGAGTATATCCTGAATATTCCTCATACTACCACCCACATTTTGCCTATCTTCACTTTAGGCCTCATCTTTAAAATCCCTTGCAGCTCCATGTCCACATGTCCAGCGCTGCCATGAAACAGGGCTCCCTTAACATTACTGGGCGCTAACACATTCCATGAAGTTCAGTTGAGACTTAGAGTAAGTACTAAATAAGTGCACTGGTTCTCAGTGTGAAACCTCATTCAAGGGCATCTCTGAGCAGTCCTCAGGAACTCAATTTGTACCACAGGGTGGCTTGGTTAACAATTTGCCACCAGCCAACCTTATTGCCAATTGAGTCAGAAACCTGAAAACACACACACACACACACACACACAAACACACACACACACACCACAACAAAAATACACCAGACTGTCTAAGAGTTCTCAGATCTTTAAGCATTGATCTAAAACCAGAAGTTATCTCAAAGATCAGAGCTTGATGCCAGACAATGGAAGGAAATATCTGAATAGAGAGGGTACCACACTCCACTTTATCTCAAAGAGCATGCCCACCTCCAGGTCTTTGGTCTGCATCCCTAGATGTAGCATTCCTAAAACTGCCATGTGATTTTATACTTGCAGGCAACAAATACAAGCTCCTTCCAACCCAAGGACAGCATCGGCAGGTGGGCATGTCTGCCTAGCATCCACTTTAGACTATCACGGGGCTTTCTCTGAGGCATTCTCTCCAAAGGCTTCAAGTCTTTACAAACAAGTCCTTCTCAATACGCCTCATGAGGAGGCCATTCATGACTTCAGGGGAACATACTAACAAGCACAGGCTCTTCGGGATTCAGAATTCATGTTTTCTGTCATCCACAATGTCTTTATCTTACTAACAGTGTCAAAAATGTTCAACAAGATTTTCTAGTGAATCAAATACGTCCTGGGTTTCTTTGGCACTTTGGAAATCTATGTGAATAATACTTTCAAGTCAATGAGACATCATTTATTGAGTTGTTTCTCTAACTGATAACCTCAAACTGGGCTAAGGAAACAGTCCAAAGGGAGTTCAAAGAAAAGGGTGAAAGGATTAAACCCGAACTCTGAGATACAGTGCTTATTAAAACATACAAACCCTGCTGAAAACCAACTGTATCTCCTTGAAAGGAAATGCAAGAGAAACTTGCAGTCATTATTTCTGAGTGGTATAGGTTACAAGTGATTATTTTCTCCTTTTTTGTTTGTTGGTGTTTTTGATTTTTCTACAGTGAACTTGTAACTTCTGTGGAAAGAAAGGCTATTGGCTTCAATATGTGGACAAAATTTGTTCCAAACTGTCCAAAGGATTAATTTAATTCAATAGGTCGTTTATGGAATAGATTTTACATAACAAATTACTGTTTCATTCAATTTTTACTCTTGGTAATGAACTTAGGTTTTCCTGTCCTATTATTCTGGTATCTTTTGCTTTAAAGGCTTGCTGTGGTAAAATTCTTCCAATGCCTCTATGCTATGCACTCAGTATCAAGTGAGAGGCTGAAACCAATAGAAATGCAATAACATTAAAAAAATTAAACATATAATTCAAGTCATTTGTATTTATTTATATTTCATTATACTTAATTATTGATGCAATTAAAATGATGAAGCAACAATGTATTTGTCTTTGATTATAAGGTAAAAAAAGCTGAAAAGTCGTTCTCCATCTTGAGTCCTTAAGCCATTTAAGGTATTGCATGTTACCCATCTACCAACACAGTAGGTCAGCTTAGGACCTGCTTCTCTTTGATTTGCCCCTCCTCTTTTTAAAAAAAATTTATTTATTTTTTAAATATTTTTTATTGATTTTTTACAGAGAGGAAGAGAGTGGGATAGAGAGTTAGAAACATGGATGAGAGAGAATCATCCATCAGCTGCCTCTTGCACACCTCCTACTGGGGATGTGCCTGCAACCCAGGTACATGCCCTTAACTGGAATTGAACCTGGGACCTTTCAGTCTGCAGGTTGACACTCTATCCATTGAGCCAAACAGGTTTCGACTGATTTGCCCCTCTTCTTACTATCTTGTCAAGCGTCTCATTCTTGTCACCATAACCCATTTATGATCTTGCTATCTCAAGGATATTTCCATGTGTTTTCCTCTTTAGTTCAGACAGCACTGTCCAATAGAATTATAATGTAAAAAACAAATAGAATTTTAAATTTCCTAGTAGTCATATTAAGAAGGAAATTTTAAAGGTGAAATTAATTTAAAAAATAAATTTGAATCTAAATATCCAAACTAAGTATCATTTCAATGTGTAATCTACACAAAAATATTAGTAAGTTATTTATTATTTTATGTATTAAGTCTCAAAATATGGCCTGTATTTGGTACTTTTAGCACATCTCAACTTGAAATTTGATTGGAAATACTTGATCTGCATTTATGTATCATTAAATGGATAAATGAAAATCTAAGTCCAATGTTGCCCCAAACATGCTTAAAAGTTTCCAATCACTGCATCTAGTATTAGTTTTTAAATTTACTTTAATTAAAGTTAAATAAAATTAAAAATTCAGTTTCTCAGTCATACTAGCTATATTCCAAATGCTCAATAGCTACAGGAGGCAAGTGGCTGTCATACCGGACAGAAGGCAACACAAGTTTAGAATCCATGACTTTCTGCATCAAGCTTTCAAAAGTTGTATATTTCTCCCAAGGCCTTTGGGATTAACCCTCATCTTTGGCCAACACACTAAAGCCTAATGGTGGCTCTTAGAGACACGTTCCACAGGAGACATATTCAGATAGCAACCATTCCCAATACACACTACTCCCCAAAAAACACTTCAGATCACATCTCCATCTGATTGCGGCTCCTTGCAGAGGAAGGCTCCCTGTCACAGGGAACAACTACTGCACTCTGACACAATTGGAAATAATTCTTGAAGAGGCACAATATTTTTAAAATATAAATGAAGGACTAAGCTTAGAAAATGCAAATGAAAACATAAATGGTTTACTTTGGGATCTATGTGAACTTTTTCAGGCAATAAAGATTGATTTATTAAGTTATCAACCCAAAGGCAGACTACTGTAGTGCCCCAGAACAGTAAATCCTGAGAGACACCTATTGTGTTGCTCTAGCTTATGACCAAATTCGGGGCTTTCCCCCCTTAGTGATCCCATTGTTGACAAAGATATACCTTTAATTAAAAAAAGCAGATGGTTTATAGTGTCTTTTTGTGAGAGGAGGAGTACTGTTCTGTTTTCCCTTGTTTTTGTAGGAATGGACAGAGAAACTTGGGCAAAAATTCCTTTGTAATTATTTTCATTGATTCCATTTAAAATTCTTCAGTGAGAAAAAAAATTCCAGGAATTGTCAAGCTGTCTGGAGGAAGTTTCCTTTGCAATCACACTATCTATCCTAATGTGGTTGCAGGGATCAAAGGCAGTATCTACACTTCAGGTAAGAAATATCTAACTAAATGGACATTTTGTTTTAGATTTTAGAATGTTCTTTTTCTACACATACATAATTATAATTTATTTTTCTTGTGCCTTTTCTAATAAATAATGTATTTTGAATTATGTTCTTTTTACACAACAATTTATATACAACTAAACAAGTTTTATGGCAAGAATGTGAGCAATTTTAATGTAGCCCTGAGGAGATCAAGATTATTAGTTCAGAATTTTCTTTTCTTTATCTAAGGTTTATTTCATTAATCTGATAGAACAGTACTATATAACAGATATATAATGCAAACAATAAATGTGAATCACATATAATTTAAAATGTTCTAGTCTCCATATTTAAAAATATTTTTAAAAATCCCAGCCAGTGTGGCTCAGTGGTTGAGTGTCAACCCAGGAACCAAAAGGATCAATTCCCATCAGGGCACCTGCCTGGGTTTGGAGGTCAGTCCCCAGGAGGGGGCATGCAGGAGGCAGCCGATTGATGGTGTCAATCTCTCTATCCTTCCCCCTGCCTTTCTCTCTAAAAATCAATAAAAACACATTTTAAAACAACATAAAGAAGAAACAGGTATAATTGATACATCATTCCATTACCTTAAATAGACAAGTGCTATTTTTCTTAAACAGGCACTGAAATCCAGTGTGTATTTTATACTTAAAGTCCCTATCAATTCAGAACTAGACAAATTTCAAGTACTCAATAGCCACATGTTGCTAGTGAGCACACTGCTAAATAGTACAGATGGAGAATATGTGCACAGTGAAACTTCAGTGTAAGCTGCTGAATATGTTACTTTGTCAAGCAAGTTGGAAACACAGAAGTAGGTCAAAATTATGTTTAGTAATCAGTTAAATGCCAACTTTTCATATTGACTAAAATAAAATGAAAAGAAATCTACCAGTATTTTCTGTAAAAAGTATTACCTGGCCTACGAATGCAGCATTTCTGTTCTTCCCTATCAGCAAATTTTCAAGTGAGGCTCACTATATCCAAATAGCATCACAGTTATATAACCCAGGACGTGGTGTAAACTGGTTCCTGAAATTAGTTCACATAATTACCTGTCAGTGAAATATGTTACTGGTGTTTTTCCAAAAACTTTTCTTTTATTTGACATCTTCAGAACTCCCTTAGAAAACTGAATGAAATATTCGAATGACCACTCTGAGTAAAAAATGTTCATTTCTATCTCACCCTTTCTTCCATTCAAATGCAAGATTTTTTTCCCAGTGTTAAAAAAATCTACAGAATTGATCTCTATGAAATAAAGAATGACCTTATATTACAGCACAGTTCAGTGAGACTCTCGATATGCTGGAGATATATTTACAAAAAGAATACAACCACAAGCTATTGCATTCTCATATATTGGTGCACTGATCTGCCTATGTAATACTTTTCTCCATGTTCAATGGTGCATATCAAGTTAACAACCACAATTTATTATCTAATGGATTCTATGATCCATATGATAGCTCATATTTTAATCAGTCATAGATTTCTTTTCAATGAGGTCTACTTGCCCTAAGCACAATATAGTCATAGAGTCTTAACTTGCCACAATAGTATTTCTTCTGCTTTCCCCTCTATTTTTAACAAAAGAGATTTCATGTGAGTGCTGTTGATAAGTTTAATAATTTTTGATACTTTTAATCATTTTGTGATACTTCTATATTTTAAAAGAACTATTTGATTAGCTCTGTAAGAGTGAGTTGGATTTGGAGTTGACAATAACCATTGTAAATACTAGAGGCCTGGGGCACAACATTCAGGGGAGCTGGGGGGGTGGTCTCTCAGCCTGGCCTGCACCCTTTAGCAGTCCAGGAGCCCTTGGGGGATGTCTGACTGATGAGTTACACCTGCTTCCCAAGGGAAGCAGGCCTAAGCTTGCAGTCGGACATCCTTAGTGCTGCTGGATGGTAGGAAAGGATCCTGCCACTGCCGCCGGGCTCACCAGCAGTCAGCCTGACTGGTGTCTGGGCGGTACTCCCCCTGTGGGAGCACACTGATCACCAGGGGGAAGCACCTGTGTTGAGCGTCTGCCCCCTGGTGGTCAGTGCACTTCATAGTGACCAGTCATTGGGCCATTAGGTCAATTTGCATATTACCTTTTATTATATAGAATAATAATGATAATTCATTGATTGCCTTCATGTCAGAGGCATATAATTTTTCTTCTTACCACCAGAGCAACTTTTCCCTACTTGATTTTGCTGATCACAATTTATCTTATATCATAGTAACTTAGAAATAGCCACTCTATCTTATGCTTCATTTTAAGATATTTAATAAAAGAGATGATGTTATATTATATTCACTTTCCTATTTTACAAATCCAACAGATTAACTTACATAGCAAAGATGCTTCATAAAAATATGTGGACTTGCCCTAACCAGTTTACCCAGTGGTTAGATCATTGGCCCTCTGATTGAAGGGCCACCGGTTAGATTCCTATCAAGGGCACATACCTCGGTTGCAGGCTCTATCCCTGGCCCATGTCAGGGCATGTGTGAGAGACAATCAAATGATGTGTCTCTTTCACATTGATGTTTCTCTTTGTTTCTTCCCTTCACTTCTACTGTCTCTAAAAACCAATGGAAAAAATATCCTGGGGTAAGGATAAATATATATGTAATATAAACATGTCTATAAGGCTGTGACCTCACTATTAATCTAACAAATGAGTTAACCAGTCCATACCAAAACATGAAATCATAATAGTTATATTAGTTATTATATATTACTAGAGGCCTAGTGCATGAAATTCATGCACAAGGGGGGTGTGACCCTCAGCCCAGTCTGCATTCTTTCCAATCTGGGACCCCTCAAGGGATGTCTGACTGCCCGTTTAGGATTGGGCCTAAACGGGCAGTCAGACATCCCTCTCACAATCCAGGACTGGTGGTTCTCAATTGCACGCTTGCCTGCCTTCCTAATTGTCCCTAACCACTTCTCTGCCAGCCTGATTGATGCCCAACTGCTCCTATGCTAGCCTGTTTGCCACCAACTGCCCTCCCTTGCAGGCCTGGTCCCCCCCAACTGCCCTTACCTGCTGGCCTGATTGCCCACAACTGCCCTCCCTTGCAGGCCTGGTCCCCCCCCAACTGCCCTTACCTGCTGGACTGATTGCCCACAACTGCCCTCCCTTGCCAGCCTAGTACCCCCCAACTGACCTCCCCTGCTGGCCATCATGTGGCAGCCATCTTGTATCCACATGGAGGCAGCCATCTAGTGTGTTGGAGTGATGGTCAATTTGCATATGACTATTTTATTAGATAGGATAGAGGCCTTGTGCACAGGTGGGGGCTGGCTGTTTTGCCCTGAAGGGTGTCCCGGATCAGGGTGGGGTTCCCTTGGGGCATGGGGTGGCCTGGGTGAGGGGCCTGTGGTAGTTTGCAGGCCAGCCATGCCCCCCCCCCAGTGACCCAAGCAGAGGCCCTGGTACCTGGGATTTATTTATCTTCTATAATTGAAACTTTGTAGCCTTGAGCGGAGGCCAGGGCCAGTCAGGGAAGGTTGGAAGCTTGGCTTTCTCCATTGCCAGGGGCAACCCAAAGCCTCCTGCTTGCTCTAGCTCTGTGGTTGCTGCCTTCTTGATTGGGTTAATTTGCATACTCACTCTGATTGGCTGGTCAGTGTAGTATAGTGATGGTCAATTTACATGTTTCACTTTTATTAGTGTAGATACTATAGTAGGAATATTCAGTGATTACTCTGTCCTAGGCATTATATACATTAGTGGCAGTGTTTTACATATCTATAATCTTTTAATTATCCTAGAGCAATAATTAAACCTATGAAATAGGCACTATGAATATATTTGTTGCAAAAAAAAAAAAAAAAAAAAAACACAGGACAATTGAGTTTTGAGGAGTGTGGGGGAAAGGCACCTGTTTCAGAGCAGAGTGACTGAGTCAGGGTGTCTACAAAATTAGAGTTCTTAACCACTGAACAACAACATTGCTTTTGAGGTCTCGGGTTCTGGGTATCTTAGGTAACAAGGTCTTTAAGCAATGGAGTTCCTAATTCTGGGGATGCTATCACTTGATGATGCATTAGATAAATTAGGAAAATACAAAATAAATGTCATAAGTATAGGAATGTTGAGGCAAAAATTACTGATATCATATATTTAAAAGTAACTCTGTTATTAGTGTTTGATAACTCTGTCATTCTTTATTCTGTGTAGGTTTATGTACCTACCATGACATATCCTAATTCTTTTTGAGGTTTTCATTCATTTTTCCCTCCCAGATTCTGACATATTTGTGTGTGACTGAAAAATGTTCTGATCTTTGAGAATGTGTTCAAGTTTGTTGGTTTATAACTACAGTCAAATTTGGAATGGCCACTATTGATTTTTAAACTTGACTAGACAATTGAATTTTCTCAATGACCAGGGGCTATTAAGAGTTTATTGGATTAAAGTTGCTTGTTTCATTTTTGTTCTAGGTTGAAAGAGCATTTGCTATAAACCTGATACAACATCTGTTGAAACATATTCCTGAGGGAAACAACAGACAAATTAAACAAAACAAGTAAACACACACACACACACACACACACACACACACACACAAAGTAATACTCCTATACTTTCATTTTCATATATTTCTCAAACTAGTCTGAAAATAGAAAATGTCCCCCTTTACTATAGTTGCATTTTAGTTACTTATATATAAGTAAATATACATTTTATATATGTAATAATATACATTAAATATAGCTTATATATTCAATATGCAGGGGTGGAAAACAGTAGGTTTACAGTTGTGAGTAACAGTCTTTTGAGTTAATAAATCATAACCTGCATGTCTTTTCCATGCGAACAACTGTAAACTTACTTTTGCCTACCCCTGTGTAATAATATAAAATAAATATAGCTTGTATATTTAATATATAATAATACAAATAGTATTCAAAATACAAAACTACAGCAGAAGATAGATTAAAAGTTAAGTATCTTAGCAAAAGCTTTTTCTACACATCACAGCAATGTCTGATGATCATGTTTCAAGTCCCACTGGTTGTTCTAGTGATCCTAAAAGCACGACTCTTTTAAATGCCTCCATCTGGACTTGAAGGAAAAATTAGAACATCCATTTCCCACATCCATTTCCTTTGTCCCTCTGTGTCCTTAGCCAGTTCCAAATTGAGCAATACAATTAAATTCTGAAATCAAAGAGGTTTTTGAAAAAATTCCTAAGTATTTTTGTTTCTTTTCCATAATGTACAATAGATAGAAAATTGAATATGGAACATATTGACAGCTTTCTGGTTTAATCAGTTTCCACAAACTGAATGGACAAAATAAAATCAAATAAGTATTTTCAAGTAAGTATAAACTAGTTTATTTGCCAAAGTTCAAATTTCTGTCAAATGGGGCTCTTAGATCAGTTAGCACTCACACTCTTGAACAGAAGAAAGAAAGAAAGAAAGAAAGAAAGAAAGAAAGAAAGAAAGAAAGAAAGAAAGAAAGAAAGAAAGAAAGAAAGAAAGAAAGAAAGGAGAAATAAAGAAGAAACAAAGAAAGAAACAAAGAAAGAAACAAAGAAAGAAACAAAGAAAGAAACAAAGAAAGAAACAAAGAAAGAAACAAAGAAAGAGGGAGAGAGGGAGGGAGGGAGGGAGGGTGGAAGGGAGGGTGGGAGGGAGAGAGAGAGAGAGGGAGAGAGAGAGAGAGAGAGAGAGAGAGAGAGAGAGAGAGAGAGAGAGAGAGAGAGACGGAGAGAGAGAGAGAGAGAAGGAGGAAGGAATATTATGAAATTCATGAATGAGTTAAACTAAATTAAATGTGTCTCTAAATGTAAATAGAAGCACATCTTTTACCCCTATATAACCAGAGACAGGGCAAAAAAGTGACTATTCTTGTCTCTAGATACTCTTCATTGTTTTAGTATAAGCTCCCTGTACTGGAGTGTTGGAATGTAACACTATTTAAAACACATTCCAGCATCACTCTGCAATTGATGACTATAAAAGACATCTCAGAAGCATAAAACCCCCATATACAGTGTATGCTACCCCTTCTTCCATACCAGACAATATAATTTGTTCCATTTCCTGAAGGTTAGGTAAATATGAATAGAGACAAAAAGGGATCCTGAAGAGGAAAAATAATGACCACCACAACAAACCAAGCCACTTAATCTGAATTCAGAGGTTCTGGCTAGTTGAAACAACTAATAAAGAACACAGGAAGAATACAATTTGTAGCAATTTTGCAAAAGAAGAGAAAACCTTCCTTTATAAATAGCCCTGGCTTCCTATCTAGCCAAGCAAGCAGCCAGGCAGAGGCAGATAATAATGTGATTACTCGGGTAATGATATGCATTAGGTACATTATGGGAAACAATGATGCTCCCCACTGTCTGCCGTCAGTCGTTATTGATTTTTCTTAATGTTAAAAGTGCTACTCTAAAGCTGAAAAGAGATATCCTGTATTTATTCTCTTTCCCTTTCAGTTCCCAAGTCCACAGATCCTTTGATGCAGAGTAGTATACCAAGATAATGAAGTAATATATATCTAATCTGACACCTACTGGGCCAAGCTAATGTTTCAGATAAAACTGCGAGGGTACCGCTGCTTGTGGAAAAAGCAATGTATGATAAGGGAACAAGTCTGAACTTTCCTCCCATTTTTGTTTGGCCTTGTTCTTGAAAGCATCCTTACAGACCAAGCATATTTTCCTTTCAAATCATAATGGTAACATATTGATTAGTCCACAGATTAGATCCAGCTGATGGATGTTACATTAAAATGTTCTCTTCAGAACATATGTTTCATCTCTTTCAGCTTTCATGCATAATCACTGTATAGAAAACAGGTATGTATGCACCTGGATATAGTTCCCTTCTTCCATCTTCTGAAACTCTGGCTTCAATCACTTTCTTCCACACACAACACACACCCATCCCTATCCTAACTTGCCCTCATTCTACACTTTACTCCTTTTAATTAACACTCAGTTCTTGGAGATGCAAACTTCTAATGAACATCAGAACAAGCATCTCAATACATACAGGGCAGTATGGCAAAACCTGACTTTCCATTTCATTTCACAAAATAGAGGATTTTTTTTTAATCTTTACTAAATGCTAAACACACTGTCCTTGTCAAGTGAATAATTAAGTAAAAGAATAGACTCCTGTCAAAAGTTTCTTGTTTGACGGATCTGTTCCAACAGAAAAATCAGGCTCTGTATTTGTTGTACCAATCCTTTGCGCCAGATGCCTGTCACTAATTTCCTTCATTATCTAATGCCCCCCCCCTTTTTTTTTAACTCTAGAGAATAAAGAGCATTTCTTCTTGTCATTTTCACTTGACCAATTTAATTTAAACTGGCCCCAAAGGATCTGAAACAGCATGTCCAAAGCACAGACCTAAGATCAGTAACACAGGAACTAAAAGCATCTCTGTACCTTCTCCAGTTTAATCAATGGAAATCATATGTGCATTTCTAATGGCCCTGCCCATACATTTTAAGAGTAAAGAGATAAAACTAACAGATAATTCAATGTTGTCAATGTACCTAAAACAAGGTCTTTTCTGGGTCTCTTAAAATTAATTATTAAGAATGAGAAAATTGCTCAAATTGAAATTTCCAGGTAACCAACTTTTCATTTCGCTTATTTCTTGTTTAGCCTAATGCAATTTAAGGGAATAGAATAAAATATTTTGCACAGGTATAAGAAAATAAACAACAATAGGAATTAATTATTCCTTTTTACTAAATGGCTCTAGGCCCAGTTATAATTACTTCTTCCAATTTTTTAATAAAGAGATTTGAAGTATAAGCAGAATAAGAAATTATTCCTTTTCTCAGTTCACAAAGACTACTATTTTCCCCTTCCTACCCATAAGCCTCTGTGAGAGACTAATTCAGATATCTTGTCATCTAAATGGTTGTCTATACAGAATCTTTTTTTGTCTTCCCCCTTACTTCACACTTGTAAGTTCTCTTCAAGAAAGCTTTCTGAGACCTCTCATTTAGGTACCTAAATGGCCCAAAGGCTTGACTACAATATAAGAAGCATTTTCCATCTAAAAGTTTCCTGAATATTTGCCAAATCTTGTACTACAGACATTAGAAGACCTTTAAGGTACTGCCAGAGGCCTATGAGTCGGTGTGCTTATCAAAGGTTGTCTGTATCCAGAATATAGATTATGCCCTACACATTTACATTCTAATAATTTAAAATGATGCAGAAGTGTACAAAGTAGAAATGAATTTCAAAACACCATTAAAATAACAGTAGTAATTGGTCCTAGTTTTTCCTTTGCTGAAAAAAAAATTTATTATAAAGTCTTAACTTTAGGGAATTTCGAGTTGTAAGAGATCTCAATAAAAAGTGGTAACTAAAAAACGTTCAGAAGGTAGTGCCAATGGTAACATATCCAAGTGAATTGTTGTGGTTCTTTTTTAACGTACTCCTCCTTCATGCTTAAAGTTCTCATAAAAACTAACCTAACCATACATCATTTCCATCTAACAAACTATCGGATGGTTTTGTCCAAAATAGCAATTCATTATTTCCTTTGTGAATTTGATGATTATAGATACAGTATATCTTGGATTAAGAAGACTTTTATATCGTTAACGTTTATTTTACATACGTTCATTGTATTGGATTTTAGCTTGGGTTTTTTAGTCTGTAAAATGGGAATAGTAATAATACCCATTGATTAGCTTGATATGAGGCTTGTCATACAGGTTGTTCGCACCAATGCGTTCCCAGCTGCAGGTGCTCATAAATAATGGTTTCCTCTGCTTTCAACCACTGAGAGAAAAACAAATTTATATCAGTGCTTACTTACAAGTAATTAAAGTAAAATGCAGAAATAACTGACAGACTTTCCATGTTAATAGGACAAGGAAGAACTGGAACCCAGATATGTTGCTCCTACACTAATCTACTCAGTCATTTATATCCATGTGCTATAGCCTCTGGGGCGAGGAGGTGTCCGTAACAAATAAGATCAAGTTCCTGCTCTCCTGGAGACTGTGTTTTCATGGGAAGAAGAAGCAATAGGTCATGTGACAGTAAAGCAGAATAAAGCAGGCTGGCGAGATAAAAATGGGAGTAGCTGAGAAAGTTGAATCATGTTGCCTTAGATCACATTGAGAAAACTCTGCAATGGAGTCACCTTGGGCAGGGAGGGAGGAAGGCATGTAGGTATCTGAAGTTCACTCCAAGGATGACTAGTGTGTTCTAGAGACAGCAAGGCCGCCTGTGGGTCTAGAGGAGGTTGAGGCAGGAAGAGAGATTAGAACAGTCAGGTTAGAGAGCTGATAGAATGCCCAGCAGCCCATTTTTCCTTATTGCATTGTTGTCCCTCTCTTGTGAAACAGGGTAGTTTTTACTTTGTGATACAGGAACTCCTTCTAGAGCTCTGCTCCTCTTCTCTTCCACCCTACCATTACTTAGAAAAGCTCCAAAAAACAATAATGCAAAACTGGAGGTTACAATGCTTCTCCAAATGTACTATTCGCTGAGCATCAAGTGAAGGTGCTGTTATCACATTTCATAGATGAGAAAATGGAGAAACTAAAGAACTGGCTGATTTTTCCAGAGACAGAACACCAGAAAGCAATATGCTTAGCTTTGAAACACTACGCCAAGCAACCTGAGTCCCACCATTCTACTTCTCAATGTGATCTTAGAATAAAAGCACCATTTATACTTTTCTGTGACAGTAGGAAGGCTTAGAAAAATGTCATACCTTAAAATCACTAGCGCAGTTAAGGGTACTGTGTGTGAAATACTATGCTTCTTGCTGGTTTTGTTGCCTGGAGTGTCATCCCATGCACCAAAATTGTGTGAGTTGGGCTCCCAGTTCAGGGCACATGCCTGAGTTGTGGGTTCCATCTCCTATCAGGGCACATAAGGGAGACAACCCTTTTTTAAGGGAATATGATTCCTAATTTTGTATGTGGTTGGGGGAGAAATAAATTCTATTAAAAATAAAACCTCTACTTGATTTGGATATATCATTTGTTTAAATCACTTTTAAAAGCACGTTTTATAGAACATTTCCAGTAACCTTGGCCACTATCACACATGTCTGATTTATTGTTCATAGACATGGACCACCTCATAGCAAGGCAGCAAATAGAATTTGTTCCTCAACTCTGACAAAGTTAGAAAATTTGGGTGAGATTAATAAATGAACAGCAACTTCTACAAATATTTTGCGGACAGCCAGAAAACATTCAAGTGCTTTTCTTAGCAGAGTTAATCTACATGCTGGCCAGCCATCATACTTAATTAAATTTGTAAGGGTCACATCAGAGGTAAAGAATATTATCCACACGGGGAATGTAATAGGAATACTAATTCACTCAAAGGGTCTGAGTTGCCCTTTCAGCTTCACCCTTTCTTATAGAAATTCTTATTGTCAGAATAAAAATATCAAGCTAAGCAGAGCTACTAACTCATACCCTTGTTTAAGTCCAATTTGAATGTCTCATAAAATCATCCATTACTATGAGCAATAAGTATTTATATTGAGGCTTCATCCATCTGTTCTCATTCAAATAAAGGAGGATATTGTTTGTATACAGAAAAAAATATATCCCAAGGAAATGTGTCTTTGCCATTTGATCACCACAATAATACTTAAGAGTATAGTAATTTTAATGTGACTCATACCTACAGGGCATGAACTACTGCGTTAAATATCACAATTAGCAACTGTAAAAACCCCTCTCAAAATTCACTACCATAGTCTGATAATTCCTCTGAGCTTGTTGCCCATTTATGGTACCTTTTCTATAAACCTGCCACTATAAATAAGCTGGTTTTGATGTTTAAAGCTCAGGTTCTACCATGCACTAAGCCGACCACAATTTTCTAGCAGAGAGATGAAGCTCATGTATATCTTGAAATTGTCCTCCTGGCCAATAGATTACTATATACTAGGATTCTAAACTGCTTGGTTTCTTAAGCAGAAAGTCAATGAAAAAGAGCACACAGACCTTCTAGAATGAACAGACCTCAGTTAAAATTCTGACTCTTACTAATCATCTGAAACAATGCAGGTGAACTGCTTTACCTCACTTAGCCTCAGTTTCCTCAATGCTAACATGTTAGTAATAACATTCCTACCTCATGTCATTGTTATTTGATAAGTATGATTATAAGTATACTAGAGGCCCAATGCATGAAGATTTGTGCAAGAATGGTCCTTCCCCTGGCTGCTGCCACTGCCTTCGCTCCTCTTGGAGCCACCTTTCCACCTTCCCATGCTGCCCAGAAGTCCAGAGCAGCTGGTTCGGTGCAGAACACCTGCATCATGCCATGGCACAAGCATCCCACCCTGCCCCAGCTGCTGGGTGCTTGTGTATGCAAATTAACTCAACATCTTTGTTGGGTTAATGTGTATATTCTTTCCTGATTGGCTGGTGGGTGTTGCAAAGGTATGGCCAATTTGCACCTTTCTCTTTTATTAATGTAGATGTAATTATTATTAGTATACTAGAGGCCTGATGAATGAAATTCATGCAAGAGTAGGCCTTCCTTCCCCAGGCTGCTGGCACCAGCTTCCCTCGGACACCCAGGACCCAGGCTTCCTTCTGGCCCCGCCTTCGTGCAGAAGGACATCCAGAATGACATCCGGAATGATGTTGCATCTAATTAGCATATTACCCTTTTATTATTATAGATAATACTTTATAAGGATGTGTGTGTGTGTGTGTGTGTGTGTGTGTGTGTTAGGTTGGTAGCTGATATTAAAAAAAGAAACACTGCTAGGAAAAAAAGTCTCTCCTCATAAGCTTTGGGTAAAAAGAGTGACTATTTCATTATACTTGCAATTGTCATTTCAAAGCCCTGTCTCTAGTTTCTTAAGGCTCTGCTAGCTCCGTGATATAACTAGATGGAAATCATTCTACTGTGACCAAGTTACATCTCAATACCAAGCCCTCATTTTTCATGTCTCCTGCTTAAAAACAAACAGCCAGCTCCAGAGAAAGACATGCAGTTAACTGATATGAACCTAGACTAGAACAGTGACATTTTCAGAAATGAAATAAACAATTCTTAGAGGATTCGCTTCTTAAATTTTTATCTGCAAAGAGCTTTCTAAAATCTTGCTCTTTGAGATATGGCTTGATTTTATCTCCCAAGGCAGGTCAGCCTTAATCTGGCTGTGATGCTGGTTTCATGGCAATTTAAGGGTCAATAATTACTTTCTTCTGAATTTCTCACCTAATAGCTAAATTCTTTGCCTGTCACATGAATATCTGTGCTTAAGATCTTTGTATTCAGCGAGTCAAAATTCAGAAGCTATGGATTATATGAGCTAATAATTCACGTCACAAAAACACTGAAAAGGAATGATATACGTATAAGATGTAATCACACTGCAACTTTATTTTTGCCTCCCACTGCCCATTTGAAATATATTCAGTGGGGGAAACAAGTCTCTTTACATTTTTGGTAGTAGATGATTCTGTAATAGCTAGGTTACAAAGCCTTGTCTTGCTTCAGTAGTTATATTTGGTAGTCTGCATGCCTTCGGGGAGTATCGTTGACTCCTGTTCTTTCTCTGCTCAGCTATTCCACCTCTTGCTCAAATCCACCGCTGCTTTTTAACTCCCTAGTGCCAAAGAGTATGGGGAAAGAGGTCAGAACAGCAGGCAGGGAAGTGCCTACTTGCTTTCCCTCTGGGCCAGACAGAAGTTCCAGAGTGCAGTGCCTTCAGGGAGCTCTTCAGTGCTCTGCTCGGCCTATGTGACTGCAGTCTCCTGGCCACTCCTCCAGGCTCAGCCCTGGGTCTCCAGGTGTCCACACTTCCACTTGTTCTTTGAGTTCTTGACCCGAGTAGGATACCCTCCAAGCAGGATTAAACTTCTGGTCACACCATTCGCTATCATGTTCAGTGCAACTGTAGTTACTCCTAGCTACAGCCTCCTACTTTCTCACTTTGTCCAGGAAAATTCAGCTTTCATGGTGTGCTCTTAAGTCCTCGCTATAAGAAGAAATATTTACTCCAGAGTCATACATCTTCATACATCTAATTTGATTATTTCACTTATTCCAGGACCTGGCAATTTTGTTGTTTTGGTGACTGAGCTCAAACTTTAATTTTATCTCGTCACAGTTACACATGTAAAATATATGTGACATGTAGGATATGACACAGACACATACCATGTATTTAAGTAATGGTAGCTCTCATTTAGTATCATCACTACCATCAAGATAATATTCCTCACCTAGGAAGAAGTATGTTCTACTCACCATGTCTTAACAGCTCACGTATATAAGGATGTTTATAACAGCTTTGTCATAGCCAAAGCCTGGAAACAATCTAAATGCCCATTAAAAGGTAACCAGGTAAACAAATTGTGGCATATTCCTACAATGCAATACTACTCAGCAATAAAAATGAACTATATCTCATACAACACAGATGAAATCTCAAAATAATTATGATGAATGATAAAAGCCATATTTGAAAATATTTCCAGCACATCTGATTCCATTTACATACAATTCAATAAAATACAAACTAATCTGTAGAGACAGCAAGGATGGGTAGTTTCTTGGGGAAGGAGGCACTGGCAGGGAAGGAAGGGTGAGAAAGATTACAAAAAATATCGAGGAGCTTTTAGATTTGATGAAGGTGTTTATTATCTTGACTCTGGTGAGGGTTTTATTGGTGAATGCATATTGAAAATATAAAATTGTACACTTCATGTATGTTCAGTTTATTGCAATATCAATTATGCCTCAAGAAAGCTGTTTTTATCAAGATGTAAACAGCACAAGAAGAGTGGGGCGCCCACTAAATGATAGCAACACACTTCTGTGCTTTCCTGAGAGTTTCTCAGTGCTTGATGTTTGACCTTTAATAGCTCAGATAGTCCTTCAGAATCCTCCATTTGAAGGCAGTCTAGCCAACTCAGACTCAATTACTTCATTAGTAAAATAAGGACAATGCCACCTACATCAAGGATTCCAAGCCCCTAGACTCCTCCTTCCGGCCATTCTGAAAGTTCTGGCTCCCTGCCTGCCTGCTCACCAAGTGAAAGCAGCAAGAGCAGCACCATCTAGCATACTCCTGACCAAAGGTCAAGTTCCTATAAAACTTGTAATCATTTGTGCAAAATATTATCTATTTATTGTCCAGGTGGATTGAAAAATGTAAGCCTATGTTTTCTTTGAAGGAAAACTAGACAAATATTATTTAAATATTGTAAATAATGGCTGGTAACTCCACTGCTTAGCATAAAATTCATGACGACTGACACCATGGCATGACAGACCTTAATGAAATAGTGGCCAGACCAATCAGGAGACATGTGGAGGGAGGCAAGGGGACTGGGAGTGAGAGAGAAACCTCAGTTCCACCTATCCTGTCAGATAAAATACCTCTTTTACAGGCGGATCATCTTTAACCAGAAGTCACCCTCTCAACAGGCCCTCTCTGATGCCTACTGTGAATTTACCCTGCTCTTCCCTCCCTGATATACCTTCATACTTATCATTATCACTTTCACTTGCTTAGGTGGTTTATTATCTATTGCCTCCTGCTAAAATGTGAGCTCTTTTTTTATTATTATTAAATTATTATCTGTGTATATATCTTACCATTGCCCCTCCTCCCAGATGCGCCCTCCCTTCCCAGAGTTTTGTGTCCATTGGTTGTACTTATATGCATGTATACAAGTCCTTCAGTTGATCTCTTATCTCCCACAGATCTCCCTCCCCTCCCCGCTGTAATTTGACAATCTGCTTGTGAGTTCTATTGAAGGTGTGGGTTTCATGCATTCACTGTTGTTTTCCTGTCACCTACACTATTCGACAAGTGAAGATCCCTCACTTTTGTGGAATTAGCAATGAATCATTATATCGAGGGCAAATCTGAGGGAGCTGATGGAGGAGCAATGAGTTTAGACTTGTGTTCTCACACAGCTTTCTGAGTCTGGCTGCTGTTTAAAAAGAAAAATCAAATTCTGGCACTGTTGGCAGTGCTGACCTCTGGGATGCTCTTCCCCAGAGCAACATGCATTTGCTCCTAGATTGAGACCAAGTATTTCACCAAGTCTTTTTTTAAAATATATTTTATTGATTTTTTTAATTGATTATGGTCTCACATAATTGTCCTTATTCCCCCATTCCGATCCCAAACCCCTCCCTAGATACCCCCCCACCCCCCCGTTGTCCATGGCCACTGGCTAGGCCCATATGTATGCACACAAGTCCTTTGGTTGATTTCTTCCCCTTACCCCCTCCTCCCTTACTTTCCCTCTGAGGTTTGAGAGTCTGATTGCTGCTTCTCTTTCTCTGGGTCTGTTTATGTTGTTCATTATTTCCTCTAGATGTGTGAGATCATGTGATCCAAGAAATAACCTTGTAAGAGCCTAAACTGCAACAAGTCATAATGGTTATGCTGAGAGGCAAATGAATCAGTCTGTAGTGGGTTCACCAAGTCTTAATCCTAACTCCAGCCCCTTTTATTAGGGCGAATCTCATAATCATGGCAGGAGCTCCCCAAAAAGACCTCCTTCTGAGTGTTGCCCAAACAAGTCAGCTTTTCATTAGTATCATTCTTTCATTCTTTGTAGCAAGATACTGTGTCTTCTAATACTTAAAGACACTAAGCTCTGGGGCTGACTGTAGGCATAGGGGTTGGGATTCCATTTTCCTTCACCGACCACTGGAAATGGTATTTTGATACTGTGACTTTCTGTAGACTTTGGATTTAAACTGCCTCAGTCTTCATGCCAGATCTAGCATATTATAGCCTTGTAACCTTAGGCAAGTTATTTAATTTTACATGTCTTAATTCTCTCACCTCTAAAACAGGCGTGGCAACCATATTTCCCTCACAGAATTTCCATTAGCATAAACTGAGGCAATGCATGTGAGCCTCTTCACACAATAATTAGCCATTGTTTGTGCTCTATAAATATTAGATATCACTGCTATGAAATTTTAAATGTATGAGAGGAAAGACAATGTTTTCTTCAGATTGTGTAAACAATAAGAGGAATGCAGTGATAAATGTATGCATTAAACTGCCCAACTCTGATTGCTGGCAGTTTTCTGATAGTCTTGGTCAGAAAGCTTATAATTTTAAAACAGAATAATTTGGACTAATATTAAATTGACTACAACAAGGTGTCCTGAGATAGTGTACAGTTTATTTTAATGCATTTTCTTATAATGTACCTTTTTAATTTATATGCCTTTTTCATTCTGTCTTACTCCTGAGTGTGAAGAGAGATAGTGGGCAAAGCCAGAGGATAACCAGGACTGATGGGGTTGGCCAGCAGAGACTTCTCTGAGGGAGAACATGCCACTCTATTCTTTCAAAAGGAAAAGAGGTGACCTCTTTCCATATTCCTCGAGGTCTAGGTATCCACAAAATCTAATGATAAGCACTTAGCATTGAGCTCCAAAGCTACCTAGGGTCTCATTACCACATAAAAAATAGCTCCACCTCTCAAGCTTTCTGTTCCCAATACCCTGCTTGGTATTCCTTCTTGGCACTTACATATATATTATGCAATAATTTGGTTGTGTTTATTTCTATCTTCTCACACTGAAAGGTAGACTTCATAAGAGCATGTCTTTATCTATTTTGCTCACTGTCTCGCTCCCAGTCCCTAGAAGAATACCTGGTGCACAGTAGTTATTCACTTAAACACGTGGACATGAATTAATTTCATGACAAAGAGAAAATGACTCCAATCTTTGCTTCCATAAGAAAGCACTCTTTATGCTTGCTCAATGTTTTATATAAAGTGAGATAGTTCCACTGCAGAACCATTGTAGTATAAAATAGAATAAAGCCAAGGGTAATGAAAACACTAAGGAAAAGTTTTTAAATAATCAAAAATGCCATACTAGGATGCATGACTCTCTACAAGTACTCTCGATCAAATCACCTGCAGATAAAATTAATTTTAAAATTTCAAAGGAAAGACTGAAAAATCTAATCATCTTGTTCGCTTTCTCATAAGAACTGGACTGTCCAGATATTTAGAAACATATGGAAAGTTCATTAAATCTTTTGTTTTTACCTGAATAAATGCAATCTTGCAGAGACTAATATTTTTGCATTTTGAAATATGCATTTTTCCCAAAAATTGGTTATATTTGTAAATCACCACCAAGAACACCTATGCTTTTTTTCCTAAAAATTTCCTTTCCCCACAAACACCCGGGAGGGGGCGGGGAGAGGCCAAATTGTCTTATGAAAGGCCCTGGGTTTGCAGAAGGAACCGTTATTTTAACAAAATCAATCCTAATTTGCTTTTCACAGAAGGCTCACACCCAACCCTGAATCTGTCCTTTGTCAGAGCACTGGGATTTAACATGCGCAGCTCCATTAGCATCAGTGGTTGTCCTGCACACATCAATCCCTGGCTGTCAATGACAGAGCACACCCACAGAAGTCACTTGTTGAACAGCTGAGAGGGTTGTTCCACACTTGTCCTGCAGCATGACTGATGTCCTTTCATTTTTCCCTTTGTGCTCAGAAAAATCAATGGCTATGTAGATTCCTATTGCAGCAAACACACAGCAGTGGGATCTGAGCCCATCTGACCTCTCCCAAGACACATCTTCCAGAACATTTGAGAAAGCTCGGTTAGTATTTTAACAAACAATATGTTCTCTAATCACAGAAGTGTTTGGCTACACAGAGCTTAATGATGGGCTATTTTAAAGGAGTCCCTAAGACTCAGACTTATCTGTGATATCCTCTTTGTTTTTATAAATACTAAATATTTCCATTGCAGATTTTTGCCTCAGTCCCTTAAAAAAAAAAAAAAAAAAAAAAAAAAAAAAAAAAAGGCCACCTGCCACTCAGGAGAGCATAGAGACACTATATGGAAATGAGCTAAATCCTATTTTCCAGTAGCTACTACAATAGTAAGGAAACAAAAACATGTTCTTAAAATTATGTTTCTAGTAGTGATCATTGAAGATGAGTTTATAATAAAACATGAATGTGAACTATATAAAAAAGACCAACTTTAACAGATGTACGCTACTAAAAATAAAAGCAGGGATATGTCTGATCTCTACGGTGTCCATGAAAACCAGACTTCAACATTGCCTACATTAGAAACCTGCCATATAAATTTAATTCATTAAAGGAGATTGTCAGTGTGCACATTTTGAGCATATGTATAAATAATATTCATTTTGTGGCACATAATGAAATACACTTGAAGCATTTACCTTGAAATGCATATTTTAACAAGAGAAAGCACGTGGCATTATTTAAAGATTTATGATCCAGGTTAAAATTCCTGGTTCTGTCATTTATGAGCTTTGTAACCTTGGAAAATTACCTAACCTCTCTCAGCTTTTTCACTATTAAAATGTTATAACATTAGCATTATCAAAACTTCCTCTTTCAATTTCTTCAGAGTAGACACTTCATAGCATTCCTGATATAGTTTCATTAAAGTCATTATAAATAAAATTATGAGTTTAAGGAGAATAGTACATAAATGGTGTGTTTGTGCATATATATATATATATATATATATATCACAAATATATATGTATGCACATATATAAATGTATGTGTGTGCACATATATAAATAAATACATATGCATATAACATTAAGACACATTTTTAAATATTTTAAGGTAGCATTTATAGAACCTGGATTATTAAATAAATTATGAGGAAGTCATAAATATGTAAGTAAAAATCTTCAAGAATGAGTCTTTCAAAAACAAAAGTCAAAATATTGAAAACTTTTTAAAAAATAACCAAACACCTTTTCTAGTATATTGAAATAAGGTTATCCATTCCATGACTATGAAAAGTCACTTGTAATCATTAAATATATTTCTGATCCACATTTACTATTATTCATCCTAGGAGACGTAAAATATACTTTCAAGCAGCATGTATCTGGATGAGGGAGTTTCTACTAAAGCACTATGCCAGGTGATTACTCCCTTTGTAAATCAGCCTTTTAGCTCCTTATAATTCTTTGCCCTCATACTATCCTGGTATGAGTTACATTCAAAATCAATGTGCTCCCAGAATAGATTTCCCAGGGAGAAGTTTCATGAAAGCCATGAACCCCCAATGTGGCTTGAACTCTGAGTAACATAGTTCAAAATATACTGAAGCATTTAAGCTCCAAGACTGAGGCCTATAGTCCTGACTATGGAATTGGTTACCCTTCTATAATTAACTCAATGTTGTTCATTTCCTATGTTTGTCTTTCAACAGAAGGGGATACAATGCAATAGCTTGAAAAATGAAAGACCTTCTCATTTGCACATGAAAAACCATCTTATGTGGTAGCTCCATGGGGCTGTCTGCAAAGCCCTGTGTATACACTGCATTTAAGGGCTTAGATCTCTCTGCACCTGCTGTGTCAGGACAGACCCCAGGAGTGTGCAGCCTGTTAGAGCAGGAGACTTCAGGCTGTGTCTACAGGACGCCAGTACAGCTAGCTGGTCAATTCAATTCATTTGATGAGGGGGAAAAAAGTCAATCACTCCAGGAGGGGAAAATTCACCAAGCTGCTTGTGTGTGTGTGTGTGTGTGTGTGTGTGTGTGTGTGTGTGTGTGTAGACAAATAAATTGGTTCCCTTCATTTTCCATTTTGCCACCTGTTCTGTGAGGCTGTGTAGACTTAGCTCCAGGCTCATCGTCAGTTTTAATCACACTAAATGCAGCATTGAATCAACTTTTCAATCTGAAAGCTGCCATCTGCTCAACTCCAGAGAAGAGACTTTGAAGATGCTACCCAGTTGCAGGCCCACTGAAGCCTGAGGCAGCTTTTCCCAATGGGAAGGAAGAAAACACAGCCCTGGTTGCTGTTTCTGTGAGGCTGCCCTTAAGAGACAAAGTATTTTGTGTATTACTATATAAAGAGATTTATATCACTGACTAGTTGTTTATAATGGGGTTGCAGTGCTGCTGAGCTATAAAAGGACAGTAGCATTATCCAGTAAATAGAGTTATTAACTACAGCCAAATTGGTTCGATAATCTGAAAGCAACAAGGAGTAGCTCAGAAATTCTTGGACCACCCACACACTGTGAAGGACTTTAAGGGTAGTCCCATAAATAGTGTAGGGAACAGCAGAGATCATTAATACTACAACACACAGCATATTTACATTGTGTTCATTGGCTTGTCTATGAGCCACTTGGGGTGTATATCACTCCTGGAAGTTTCTTTTCATCAGCCTCATCACTGGTCACTGGTACCAGCTCCTGGGAGTGGGGAACTTATCCATGGATTATAACCCACATTAACTAAACTATAATATGCTCCTATATAATAAAGAGTAAATATGCAAATTGGCCCTCATGACCTGTCATCACATGATGGCCACCCCCACATCATCACAAAGATGGCCGTCCCCATGTCATCACAAGATGGCTGGCAGGGAAGGGCAGTTGGGGGCAACCAGGCCTGCAGGGGAGGGCAGTTGGAGGTGATTGGGCCAACAGGCAAGCAGTTATGTGTCAATCATGCCAGGAGGGGAGTGGTTAGGGGGCTATCAGGCTGGCAGGCAAAATGGTTAGAGACAATCAGGCAGCCAGGCAGGCGAGAGATTAGGAGCCAACTGCCCCGGATTGTGAGGGGGATGTCTGACTGCCAGTTTAGCCCTGATCCCACAGACATCCTCTAAGGGTTCCCAGACTGGAGAGGGTGCAGGCTAGGCTGAGTGACACCCCACCAGTGCATGAATTTTGTGCACCAAACCTCTAGTTTAATATAAAGCATATTATTACCTATGCTTCATAAATTACTTTCAGTACACAGAGATACTTAATGTTTGCTTAATAAAAAATAGGTGTTTTACTATGTATAATCTAAATTTTATATTAATCCTATTTTCTGCAAAAACCAATGTTTAAGACCTAAGCTTTGGTTGTCAGTAAATCAGACCTTATAGTAGGTGTCCCTCATATGCTGATGGTTACCATTATATGAAAGGGAAGAACTCAATAGTAAATATCATTGATTAAAAAATCATTTAGCATTAAACTTACAATTTTATTAAATGCCTAATAATATAGTACCATAGTCATGGCAATAAGCCAAAATGGGAATTTCCAGTAAAGTAGTTTATTACAAAGGGAAAAAGGTTAAATTTGTGAGACATTCATGATCAGTAAATAACCAAATTCTCTTCAGATTTACAAGTTGCAAAGGGCCATTTTGCTGCACAATTTCTACATCAACAAGATGACAATTTTGGCTGTTTCCAAATCTTATTTATGGTGAACTGTGCTACTATGAACATAGGGGTGCACATATCCTTTCTGATTGGTGTTTCAAGTTTCTTGGGATATACTGGCCATCAGCAGATGAGCAGATTAAAAAAGTGTGGTCTATCTACACAATGGAATACTATGTTGCTGTAAAAAGGAAGGTACTCCTACCATTTGAAACAGCATGGATGAAGCTGGAGAGCATTATGCTAAGTGAAATAAGTCAATCAGAGTGAGATAAATATCACATGATCTCACTCATTTGTGGATTAAAATGAACAACATAAACTGATGAACAAAAAGCAGATCCAGAGACAGAGAAATATCAATCAGATGCTCAAGCCTCAGAGGGAAGGTAGGGAGAATGAGGGTATGGAAGAGAGATCAACCAAAGGACGTGTATGCATGCATATACTAAGCCTAACCAATGGACACAGACACCAGGGAGATGAGGGCATGAGCAGGGGTGAGGGTGGCAATGGGGGGATAAGGACACATATGTAATAATTTTATCAATTAAAAATAATAATAAGAGGACAGTTGGCTAAAGTTGTGAGTTGCCTGAGGTTAGCTCTCAAACTAGTTTCCTTTATTTGTTTTCAAGAGGCCAGACTATGTTAAGACAAAAACTTGTTTTCACCTTCAATTTGAAGCAAACTAGGATAGATAACATTCCCCAACTGATATAATAAAGAAAAAAATTAACTTACATAGCAATTTGAAGATTTAACTGAGATGTAAAAAAGTTCTTAGCAATGGGGAGTTAGGATGGGCCACAGAGAGAAAAATAAATGTTATTCTAAAAAGCAGACATTAATTTGTCTAGAATGTTTAAGTGCAATTCTTCAAAAAGGTAAGAGGTTTAATTTTCAAGGTCTTGCTGGCTAATTAACAATTTGCTTTAGCATAACTGTCAAGTAATTCAGTACTACAAAAATCTTTTATTAAATATGATGTATACTGGAATTTTTCAATAGATAAAGACCAAATCCCTGTGTTCAATAAGCATATATATGTCAAATGGGAATGGGGGAACGATGGTATAGCAGAGTATTTGTGATAGTCTAAAACAAATGACTGCTTAACAACATGAATTAATGCTATATAGGACAAAAACACTGACAACTTGGAAGGTACAAAGGTCTGGGCTAAATACTAAATAGAGATAATTCTTCGGGAGAAAAGAACCGAAGGATTATAACCAAATACATGGATCAGGACTCTTTGCTGGACATTGATCTGAGTCATATATCTGATTCCAATCATCTATTAGTGCATGAATGAATGGAGGGAGCAAAAGACTGTGAGACTAGTGATCATCTATTTAGATTTAATATCTCTCATACCTATAAGTAATCCCTCCTAACCCCTTTAATAGTCTCACATGGCTATATTCCAACAACGTCAGTTCCCTGGGATACCTGTGAGTTCTGTCCTTCCCAGTGCCCTCTGTGCCTGTATTCCAGACTGATTCCATCTGTGTGGGCTGCACACCTCTCCTGCTGGGATTTCTTTTTTCATTGTGCACTGTAACTCCTCTCTTCATAATCTGGTCTGTGTTCTGCTTACTCCCCAGGTGTAGTAGAATTAATCCATAGACGTTTTCTAGGAAAGGATACATGGAAAGTAAATGGTTACAATTATGTATGCCTGACAATGTCTTTATTCTATCCTCAGACTGATTGAACCTGGACTATATGTAGAATTATTTGTGGAAAATGTTTTATTCTGAATTTTAAAGAATCATATTCAGCTTCCAGTATCACTACTGAGAGGTCCTTCATTAGTCTGATTGTGGTCCAGACCATGTAACCCATTTTTCTAAACAATCTAGATCCTTCTCTTTATTTTTGCCATTTGAACATGTCATGGAGGAAGTTTTTCTTCACCATTTTTGCTGAACGCTTCTGGGCCCTTTCATTCTAAAATCTCATATCCCCCACCTTTCTGAAAAAGTATTCTCTTATTTATTTGATATTTCCTATCACCTGATTCTTTGATCCTTTTTCTCTTTCCGAAACTCCTGTTAGTTGGGTGTTGAACTTCATCTCTTTGTATTTGTACTAGACTATACATTATTTTTCCTTGAACACTTCAATTTTTTTAAATAATATATTTTTAACTTCAAGGAACTCTTCTTCTGCCCCTGATTGTTTCTCTGATTATCATACTGTTTCTGTGTGATGAGCACATTGTTTACAGAGAAATAAGAGAAAATTGTCTTTTAAGTCAGTAGGCTTTCACCCCTCATTCCTTTCTGTTCTCTTGGTGAGGTTTTAGGAGGCAGTGCCTTCTTCTAATGCACTATATTTCACCAAATTTCAACTGTTCAAATGTGGAATGAAGAGAGATGATGTCTACAGACTTTCAGATGCCAAAGTATAAATCTCAGAGGCAGGGGAACCTTATAAGCAGGGGACACTTGAATAGAGGTCAAAGATGGGAACAAAATGAAGGGCAAGTCTATAGAAACGATCACTGTTGTGCTACCTCTGAGAAAGAAAAATCCAAAGTAAAAAACATTTGACCTTGCCGAAACCGGTTTGGCTAAATGGATAGAGCGTCGGCTTGGGGACTGAAAGGACCTGAGTTTGATTCCGGTCAAGGGCATGTACCTTGGTTGCGAGCACATCCCCAGTAGGGGATGTGCAAGGGGCAGCTGGTCGATGATTCTCTCTCATCGATGTTTCCAACTCTCTAATCTCTTTCCCTTCCTCTCTGTACAAAATCAATAAAATATATTTTTAAAAAAAGTTTGACCTCCAGGAAGGTAAGCTACTCATATTGTCATATTGAGGCAGAGTGCCAGAAGAAAGAAAGCTAAGGGGTAGATGGAAGGAAGACAATTTGAATGCATTTGCCTTTACAGTGTTCTATCTAGCCCAGGTTCAAGGATAAGGAAAGATCCAGGGGCAGATGAAATACATGATCTGAGTAAAGAAAATTATATAAATAAAGAGGTCAGGGGCAGAAATGGTTTGCAGAAATAGTTGTGGCAGGGCATAGAATTTGGGGGAAGGGAGTGGGAACAGCTAAAGGAGACATCAATAAAGATCAGGGACAATCAAGTCTAACTGATAAAACTCAAAGGTTACAGAAGTGACCATTCAATTTTTAAGGAAAAGTCAAAGGATATTTCTTATTCTAGAATCTTAATAGTGAGTGAGAGGATACTTAAAAACAATCCAAGGGTCTGCATTTGGAAGCATTTCAGGTGCTTATTTTAATTATATTTTCTTTATTTTACATTATAAAGCATACCCAATTTTGAAGCATAATATATTTTTGGAGTCCATTTATTTGGCAACACAGATATAATGATTAACAAAGCTTGGAAAGCAGAATTATGTTATAAAATAGATATTGATGCAGATATTGATGCATTTTATTTACTAGTTCATACATTTTGTCACACAACAATATTTTTGAGAACCTACTATGTACCAGTACTAGCTATTAATACATTTAACAGAAAAAAATAAAAAAAACATCACCATAATTGTGATAAGAGAGAAAAAATAACACAAAAATATAGTATCCTATGAAAAAAGTACTTTCAAGGAAACATAAAACTCTAAATATAACATTTCTTATACCTATAATCAAGTATTGTTGTAAAAATCCTTATAGCACAACTATAATAGGTTCTTTATAAGGAGGTATTATTTTGAAGGAATTCTTTGCAAACATTTTCAAAATGCATAAACAAGTCATTTGGTAAGAGCTATGATTTTAGCATATCTCACACAAGTTTATACAAGAGCAAATTGAAAGAGAAAGAGCCAGAGAAAAGCAAACTCAGGAGACGAAAACTATGTATGTTTAATAAAACTTTGGGCTTCAAAAATGAAATATTTGGTAATTGCAAACAGACAAAATAACCCTCTATAATTAGTATTTTATATCTCTTATGCAAAAAAAAATGACCAGCACCTAGCCCAGATCTAGATCAAATATTTGTTCGGTGAATGAATGAATGAAATATCAATGCAGTCAAAATGTGTGTGGACTACTCTGAGATAAGGGAGCACATCAGGAATCATGTAAATTCAGAAAACATAAAAGATTATAGGGGCTACCACAACCAATGTTCTCTAAATTGCTACCATCACCTGGTGGCTAAATTTAAAAATCCACATTTTTATAGTTGCTGCACATGCTACTTAAGCAACCATATATATTTTTTCCATGGCAATAATCCCCTCCTTTTTTAATGTATCCTCTTGTCATCTTTATTAATATCCAAGTTAAATACAGTCTTATTTTTAATTTATGTATTTATTGTTGGTACGGATATCTAAAATGTACTTGCATTGTCACATTGATTAAACAAAAGAAACAAAAATAAAAATGCTGAGACCCAAAGATTTAATCATTTCTTCAAGATGACACAATGACCCCACACATAGGTAGGTCCAGAATTTGTGTTTTCCAATTCACTATCCAGAACTGTAACCCCAATACAAAACTATTTCAAAATTCTACTTTCCTTCTATTTTGCAGTGACTTTTCAGACCACCATAAATGCTTGCCAAAAATTACCTGTTACATTAAAAATACATAATCTACAGAAATAATTCATGTTCTAAGAAATGGTTTAGAGAATGTAACCAGCAAAAACTCACATATCAAGGCACCCAAATCCTGCTTTTCTTTTTAAAATTTATTTTAATGAATTTATATTTACTTCATTTAATAAATTATATAGGTTTCAGGTGTATGATTCTATAATACATCACTACCTAAAGTCTAGTCTCCTCCCATCACTATGTATCCTACCTTTGCCTTCTACCTCCCTTCACCCCACTTCCCTTCTGGTACTCATCATACTGTTGACTGTATCCATGAGGCTTTGTGGTTTCTTTGGCTTAATTATTTCACCAATATCGCCTAGCACCTGCCCTCTGCCCCCAACAGCCATCATTCTGTTCTCTGTTTCTATGAGTCTACTTCTATTTTGTTTATTTATTCTTGCTCATTAGATTCCATTAGTAAGTGAAATCACATGATATTACATTTCTCTGACTGGCTTATTTCACTTAGCATAATGCTCTCTGGGTCCCTCCATGCTATTGCAAAGTTAAGATTTCCTTGTTTTCCACAGCTGCATAGTATTCCACTGTGTAACTGTACCACTGCTTTTATATCCATTCATCTATTGATGGGCACTTGGGCTGCTTCCAAATCTTGGCTATTGCAAATAGTGCTGCAATGAACATAGGGTGCATACATACTTTCAAATCAGTGTATTGAGTATCTTTGAATATATTCCCAGAAGAGAAATGACTGGGTCATAAGTAGTTTCATTTTTAACTTTTTGAGGAAATCCCAGTTTTCCACAGTGGCTGCACCAGTCTGTATTCCCACCAACAGTGCACAAGGGTTTTGCTTTTTTTTTTTGCTTTTTTTTTTCCCACATATTTGCCAACACTAGCTATTTGTTTGTTTGCTTTCTTTGAGATGGTCACTCTGACAGGTGTGAAGTGATATCTCATTGTGGTTTTAATTTGCATTTTTCTGATGGTTAGTGGGTATCTTTTAATGTCTATTGGCCATTTGTATCTCTTCTTTGGAGAAGTGCCTATTCAGGTCCCTTGCCAATTTTCTCATTTAGATTGATTATTTGGTGTTGAATTGAGTTCTTTATAAATTTTGGATAGTAAGCCCTTATCAAAGGTATCATTGGTGAATATGATCTCTCATTTAGTGGGTGATGGTTTCCTTTTCTGTGCAAAATGTTTTAGTTCGATGTAATCCAATTTGTTTATTTTTTTTTCTGTTGTTTCTAATGTCTGAGGAGATACATTAGAAAAATGATTACTAATAAATGTCCAAGATTTTGTTGTCTATGTTTTCTTCTAGTATTTTTATGGTATCAAGTCTTACATTTAAGTCTCTAATCAATTTTGAGTTGATTCTTATCCTATATAATAAAGAGGTAATATGCAAATTGACCCTCACACCCTCATACAAGATGGCTGGCCCAACACTTTGGAGAGCTTAGGAGAGTTTTCTGCAACACAGTGATGATACACTTTCTCTCTGGCTTTAGGTGGTGAGAAATGCTTTCCAGCTTGGACTTTATATTTCCAGCTTCCTGCCTTTTTCTCATTTTTTTTTTGGAAATAGGAAGAGCTACTCTTTGCCTGACTGCCTTTTGCCCTGGGGTCACACTTAGCACAGCGGTCACTACTTTGAGATGGCGCACGCACTTATTAAAGAGATTCTGTTTTTACATCTGATCTCTAAACCATCTGGGATTTCCCTTTCAAATAACCAAAATGTGGTGTCAGATAAAAACAGACAAAAATATGTGAGCAGACACAAAAAGGTACCTACTGTAAGATTCTATTTATAGGAAATACCCAGAATGGGTAAAGGAGCAGATATCAATAGAAAGCTGATCTGGGGCTCCCAAATGAGGAGAACTAGGAAATAAGTACTTTGATGAAGGGTAACCTTTTGGGGTGAGAAATCATTCTGCAACTAGATAGTGATGTTGGGTGTTGGAGTGAGAAGGTGGGCGGTAAGAAAGGAGCAGGTGGGCAGTTAGAAGTGAGGGGTCCTGAATTATGAGAGGGATGTCTGAATGCCGGTTTAGACCAACAGTCAGACTTCCCCTAAGGGATCCCGGATTGTGAGAGGGTGCAGGCCTGGCTGAGGGACCCATTCCCCCCCCCCCCCATCTATGAATTTCATGTATGGGGCCTCTATTTAGAAATAAACCAAAGGAAGGAGAGATTTTGGCAGTTTTATGTGTTTTTGTTTTTTAATCCCCACTTGAGGATATTTTTTCATTGACTTTTAGAGAGAATGAAAGGGAGAGTGAAACATTGATGTGAGAGAAAGACATTGACTAGTTGCCTCCTGTATGTGCCCTGACCAAGGCCTTGGCTGGGGAGGAGCCTGCAACCAAAGTACATGCCATTGACTGGAATCATACCCAGGACCCTTTGGTCCGCAGGCCAACACTCTATCCACTGAGGCAAACCGGCTAGAGCAATTTTGGCAGTTTTAGAAGTGATAGACTAAGTCAAAGAATGACTAACTGTCCATGTTTTATTATATTTAATTTTGTTTTGTTTTTATATTATAGATTCTTAAAGTTGTTAATATATTAGTACATCCCACGAAGCTATTAAGTGGAGTTATAGCCTGATGTAGTCATGAAACCATAGATGCTTTCTGTTTCTCAATATTTTATGAGGCAAGCAGTTAGTAAATTTGCTCTTGAGCTTTGGTTCTCAATATTTGGTCTGTAATACAAATGCATTTGCATCATGGGCACTTGTTAGATATTCAGAATCATGGTCCTAACCCCAAATAATTAAACTTTCAAAAGCTCTCATCTAAAGGAGTCAGCAAACTTTTACTGCAGAGGGCCAAATAGCAAATATCTGCAGCTTTGGGGGCCATACAGTCTCTGTCTCTACTACTCAACTTTGCCATTTTAGAATGAAGGTAGCCACAGATAATACACAGGTGAATTGAACTGGCTATGTTCCAATAAAACTGTATTAATAGATACAAATGGAAGCACAAATGTAGCCTGAGGTACTTTTGTCAACTTCTAGATTAGAGCATAGGGTTTATGTAGATGAAAAATAAGGGCCAGAAATGACAAATCTTTGAGTAATCTATTAAGAAGCCATAGAAAGCAGCTTTGTTAGGAGTGGGACCAATCTCTGCAGCAGTTAGAATGGAAACATGCTAGAAATGGAGTGTCAGCTTGATTTGGACACTAATTATCATAGGCCCGAATAAAGGAGAAATTCATAGTTCAAAGAATTTGATTAGCCCTAACCGGTTTGGCTCAGTGGTTAGAGCGTCGGCCTGAGGACTGAAGGGTCCCAGGTTCAATTCCGGTCAAGGGCATGTACCTTGGTTGTGGGGAGTGTGCAGGAGGCAGCTGATCCATGTTTCTCTCTCATGGGTGTTTCTAACTCTCTATCCCTTTCCCTTCCTCTCTGTAAAAATCAATAAAATATATATATTTTTTAAAAGAATTTGATTAGATATAGGATTAATTCAAATTATTGTATGAAAATAAATTTTTATTTTATTTATTTATTTATTTATTTATTTATTTATTTATTTATTTA
The DNA here is from genome assembly GCF_964339955.1 of Pipistrellus hanaki. Classification (NCBI taxonomy): domain Eukaryota; kingdom Metazoa; phylum Chordata; class Mammalia; order Chiroptera; family Vespertilionidae; genus Pipistrellus; species Pipistrellus hanaki. The sequence goes on along the minus strand of NC_140513.1, from coordinate 58,671,633 downwards.
TTTATTTTTAGCAGCAGGGAAAATAGGAATACCACTGCTGAGGATTAAGTTATCAGAAGAAAATCCTGGTAGTAGAGGGGCAAATGATATTTTATATGTTGAGTATAATTTGATGAAATTATATTTAAGATGTCTGAGAGGCCATCTGAAAGCTGATTCAAGGGGCATATATTAAATAGAGTTGAAAAACATCCTTGTAAAAAATGCCTCCTGATGAGATGAGATCTAAGAAAGAGCTGGGAGCAGGGGCACGAAGATAAAGAAGACAACATTTAGAAGATGACAGAAAAGGCAGAAAAGTAGAAGTTCAGCAGTACACACACCAATAGTAAAGCAATATTCAAAGGAGAAAGAAGAAAATGATTATTGCAGATAATCTAATATACTAAGGATTTCACTGAACATTTACTGAACATTGAGTGCTCCCAGGGTTTTCCTAAAGACAGCTACAGGGATAATATTCCAACACAACTACCCAAGGTCTACCCAAACAGGGCCATACAGCACAGTTTTATATTTCTGGTAATAACAAAGCTATCACTCATTTTTTCACAATGTAGTAACAGTAACACAAAAAACAAATCCTTACCATTAACTGTCCTTCTCTTCCCTTGCATCTTATCACCACAGTTCAGAATATTCACAGGGGGATACTTGAATGAAAACCAGAGATGCTCTGACAGAAAATGGCGGAAACAGCCCAGGTGGATTTAGGAATAAGCTATAAACACTGTTGTATAAACCCCCATGCACACTTTGAGTCTCTAGGACCAAAAGATTTTCATTCTTACTAGTAAAAAGGTTCACAGAATTAAAAAGAATTAGAATCAAGATGATAGTTCCTGTATTCTCTGTAGAGTTCATATTGAAAATGTGCATTTTAATCAGGTGAGCTAATAGCATCAATTTATAAATGACAGCTAATTTTTTGCCCACTAAATACTTTGTTTCTTCTTCTCAGAAACATAATAGGTTGGATATACCAACTGGTAAGCTGTGGCTAATCAATACTAAATTGCTAAAGTTGGAGCATGAACTTTCTTCTTGGGATTTTCCATTGACTATCATAAATAGCAGAATTCACCTTTCCTTTATGTTTTGCATGCAGATAAAACATCACTCTTTAGTTGGCAACTGTATCCTATTGTACTACAAAAATGGTATAGGAGTAATAGTGATACTAGCTAACATTCATTAAGAGCTTATTATGTGGCCAGAGCTCTTAAAAGAGCTCTACCTGTATTAACTCGTTTCAACCTTAGTGCTTCTTTATGCATTTTTGCAGACAGCAATTATACAGGAGGTGTCTTAATGATTATCATATCCCTGATGACCTTGCGGTTTCTTTCCCATGCTATATAGACTGGCACTGCTCAGTGAATTCAGCTGAAGCATTCTGTGATCAGAGACAGGGCATCTGCTCAACAGGTTCTGGCCAGCAATAAAAATTTTTTGCATGTATGTTGATTAATTCAAACCCATGGAGCAGACATGTAAATAGCAGATCAGCTTAAGGAGTACTCAGTTCATTTTCCCAGGGACAATATAGGAAAGTGAATGAGAGCAAATCCACGGAATTTAGTTTTATTCTTGCCTATGCTCTGTTAACTGTGTTGCTGTGCACACTAGTTATTTGATAGGCAACAGAAATCTCTAGAATGGACAGTTATTCTGAGAGGTAGAGTTGAGATTAACAAATGCACTAACCTCTATTTATATGCTTTTTCTTGCTCTGATCAGAGAGTGAGCTGTCCTGTCTCTGGTCCTCAATCAGACAGTGCACACACCATGGGCACTTGTTTCCTTTGCTTCCTTATGCTCATTCATCAAACCTGTAGCTGACAGAAACAGAATTCTGAAAAGCATCACTGGCTCAAAAATAAAACGCAGGTGATTTCTGCCTCTTTGTGACCCTTTAGCATCTGTTAAGTAGCATTTCCCAGGTGTCAGTTACTGACTAAAAAACAGAAGTAACATTTAAATAATGCCTTTCAGACTCAATTAATTCATAGTAGCAAGTAAGAAAATATATGGTTAAAAGATCAGTTTTGATTTATATAGAACTTTGCTTTTCAACCATATTAAAGATAGAAAAACAAAATAAATGGTCTATGTATAATAAATGCAGTTGTGATCCTTCTAGATACTAAACTGTCAGGGAAAGTCAATTCGTTCCATAAATCATGACACAGTATATAATACCTACAATTTCCGGTTTTCTTTAAAGATGAAAGGAAGAGAAACAAACATTAAAATGCTGCATACTACACTAGGGTCATCACTTCTATTAGTTCACTTAATGTTCACATAAACCTTAGAAGGTTGGCATTATAATCCCCGTTTTACAGATGAGAAGAGTGAGTTTCAAAAGAGTAAAATAAGTTGCTCAAAACCAAAAGAGTGAAATAACTTTCTCAAAACCATTGGTAAATGGCCTAGGAAAGAACAGGAACCTAAATTTTCAGCAGCATCTTCCCCCTTTGCCTTTCTCTCTGTAGGAAACCTTTCTGTATGTGTCATACCTGAGTATGTGAAGAAAAGACAGGGGAGGGAGATGTGGCAGAGAGTTAGGCAGATAAGGGGAGGAGAGAGAGACATAAAAAGGGGAATTGAGTCTTTGAACAAAAAATATATTCACTTTCCATTTTCTGCACTATTTAAATACAAACTAATCTTTCTGGTTTCATGGGCAAAATTTAGTTTGGATGATTACAAAAATGTTTCTGTGGGGACTGAGTGGGACAGCTGCTTTAATTCCAAACTGTTTTCTACTATTTATACTTGGGAGAAGATATTAGAGAAAAGTTAAGTATACAGCAGTCACTGACTTCAAATTAAGTGGTAATAAATGCAGATTTCCATGAAGATTCAATGAGTTAGTAATTACAGTTTTATTGCAATTTGAAATGGTGAAATAAACTCAGTCTCCACTGCCCCATGCATGTAATTGATGAGTTAATTTCTCTTCAGTTCTCTCGCTGTTCTAATATTTCTCCATCAATGCCATGAAAATTAATAGGATGCAAAATGTATAAAATTATACCCACTAAAAAAGCCATTGTACAGTACCAGGGAGGCATATTTATTTCATCTGTGGGTGGTATGGGGTCACCATCTTTTTTCCCCCTCTCCCAGTGACATTTTCCGATTTGACATTCTGTGACATTTTCAGTTTAATATTGCTAATACCCAGGCTACAGAATTAAAAGTACACCCCGAGGAAGGGTTGAACACAGACACATCCAGAGAGAGTAACTGTTTTTCCTCCTGCTAACAAATGTTTATATGAAAACAATGCACACAGTACGAAGCAGGGAACAACTACTTATCCTCATTTATTTTGTTGGTAGAGGTTAGGGGAGGGAGGTGGTCAATTCTAGGTTCCCAAGGGTTGACTCTTCACTGGAATACTGATGTGCACTGAACCAAAGTGGGACACTACCTGTGTGTCACCAGGAACTATATAATCAATGTGTAGACATTGAAAGAAAGGTGCTCAACATACAGCCAGTGAGGCATCCTTAGGTTGAGACAGCTGAAGAAAGGTCTCAACAATTATGATTCACAGGCCACAGGAGGCCCTATACTATATATCCTGACCTGATGAATAAGCCACAATGTTAATGGAATGTTGATGCTCACTGACATTTGATAGGGTTCTGTTCAGTGAATGAAAGGTTAGAGTCATCATTTAAAGTGCAGTTGAAAATGCCTATCTGACTACCCCTCGGCAGTATCTGTGGATTCCTACTGCATTCCAAGGATGCCAGTTCATCTCTTCCTGGTTCAGTTACTGCAACCTTCCCTTCATTGGTAAGCAGTACAATTTTTCCCTGGAAAGGGGAATGCCCATACAGGATTCAACCATTACTATTGAGTGAAAGAAATATGGACAATTTCTGAGCTATAGTAATTGGCCCTGTTTACCATTTTCAAATGCCAAATAAGACAGTTACTTTATACTGATCCAACCTTCCTTTTTCCCACTACCACTGGCCCACGATCTTTTGGAAGAAATGAGCCCTAACCCCATCCTTCAAATATGGACATGTATATGAATGATATCTGGGCTTGAGATGGGGACAAAGGACCTGGGGTGAACTCAGAGGATATTTGGATCTGCCAGAGCAGGTGAAAAATGAGACAACTTTTGAGTTTTGGGTGTTTTTTTGTTTGTTTTCTTTAAACTTATTTGTGATATAATTGACAAATAAAATTGTATATATTGAAGGCATACAATGTGATGGTTTAGGGTTGTGAAATGTTTACCACAATAAAGCTAATCATTACATACATTACTATTACCTCACACAGTTACCTTTTTTCTCATGTGTGATAAGAACATGTAGGATCTACTCTCTTAGCATATTTCAAGTATACAATACAGTATTAACTAGAGTCACTTGCTATACACTCAATCCTCAAAACTTATTTACCTAATAACTAAAAGTTTGTTCCCTTTGACCAACTTTAGTCATTAGTTTGCACCTAACGCTCTGTGATATTGGTCCTGGGCATGCCTGGCTTGCCTGAGTGCTCTGCTTTCGATCTTCAAATTACACCTTGGTGCAGATGCAAGGTCCTCTCAGGCAAAGGCACCGTATGCCAAATGCTAAGTGCCCCTGCACAGAACTTCTGAGAGCCAAACAATACCAGAAAAAGTCTTGGGCCCTGGAGGCACTCGAGCCTGTTGTGAGTTTTATTCTGTCAAAACTTCAGATTATGAGTGTAAATAATTGTGAATGCCTTTCAGTTTGCACCTGCCCTATTGGTTGTCATTTTGCAAGCAAAGACTTATGAAGAAGGGTAGATGAGAATATGCAGCCACTTGCCACTGTCAGTAAGCTTTACTTTATCATTATGTTTCTTTATAAATAATATCAGAAATGAAGCTCACTCTATTTTCCTTTGCTGTATAGTTTTTGTTTGTTGTTTTTAATGATTAAGCTATGTGCATTGCAGGGAGTAGGTTTGAAAAGCTCCCATTTTATGTGATTTTGCTAAGCATCAAAATGTAAATGATGACTGGATTTTTTTCCCCCTTTAGCACCAGTCCTCTGCCTTCCTTTCTTTATATGGAGAAAAACGGATAATAGATAAAACGACACATGTATTTCCATTTATTTTCATTATTTGACAATTTTTTTAGTTTATATCTAAGATGTACTTAATAGTAAGTTGCATGAAAATACATTACTTAAATATAGACTCCTTGTAAGAAAAATCATTTTGAGTGTTCCTTTTCTCTAAGTCAGTGGTTCTCAACCCTTTTAATGCCACAGCCCATTATTATATTATAGTTCCTCACGTTGTGGTGAACCCCAATCATAGAATTATTTTCGTTGCTACTTCATAATTGTAATTTTGCTATTGCTATGAATCGTAATGTAAATATCTGTGTTTTCCGATGATCTTAGGCAACCCTGCTAGCAGTTCTCAACCTGTGAGTCATGACCCACAGGTTGAGAACCACTGCTATAGAGCCTAAGATCATCAATCTGTTTCCATTACAAATGGCTTTTCCATACGAATGCCCTGTCTTAGGTCATGCTTTAGACCACATGTGTCAAACACAAGGCCCGCGGGCCAAATCCGGCCGGCCAGGCCTTGCAATGTGGCCCGCACCGCACTGTCATCACTGCACTCCGCTGTCAGTTTATGACATTGTCAGTTTATGACTGTTCAGTAAACCATTCGGCCCGCGATTTAGGCTGGATTTTAGATTTTGGCCCCTTCTCTGATTGAGTTCGACACCCCTACTAGACTTTCCTAAAATTTCAAACAAGCAGCAGCTGGCCTCAGCATGCCTCAAACTCTTGTTAAGTGGTCCCAGGCCTGGCACCAGTGGCAGTCAGCCTTGGTTCACAGCTTGGCCTCTCCCAGTGCAAATAGCAATTATCTGAATATCACTTTAGAGCTAATGTTGCATGACCCCAGAAGAACATAGATGGTGGTTCACCTTGGCCTTCATTTTCTGGGAGGCCCCAGAATCAGCATGCCCAAGGGAAAACTTCAGACCATATTGAAGCACTACCCAACCATTACACACTCAAGATATGAACTCAGGGACCACAAGAGCTCCACAGAAGTAAGTTCTGTTTTGGGGTGGGCCCCGCACAGCTGATCCTCCATAGTGGTCACAGCCAGTCCTTAAAGCCCATTGATGGGTCAAATCTCTTCTATTGATGTGTCAGCAACAATCAAGGCTCAACTACAACAGGAGGGTGTGCGGGGGGGGGGGCGGGGGGGAATCACACCTGGAGTGGCAAGCTTGGGTAATAGGGAAGGCTGTGCCACTGGACCCTAAAGAACATCTAGTACATAAGGACACTCTACCAAGTCCAGGAGACATAACAGCTCTACCTGATACATAGAAACAAACGCAGAGAGTCTGCCACAATGAGGAGACAAAGAAACATACCCCAAATGAAAAAAAAAAAAAAAAAAAGAACAAAATTCTAGAAGAAAAGAAAACTAAATACTAAACTAAATTGGAGACAGAGTTCAAAACACTGGTTAAAAGGATGCTCAATAAACTTAGGGGATGAGAGATAAATTAGTGAGAACTTAAACAAAAGATAGGATACATAAAAACAGAATTTGGAAACATAAAAAAAAAAAAAAATAGTGCCAGTCAGAATTGAAGGATACATTAACTGAAATAAAAAATACATTACAAGGAATCAACATTGGAGTAGATAAAGCAGAGGATCAGCTCAGATATTTGGAAGATAAGGAAGCGGAAAACACCCAATCAGAATAGGAAAAAGAAAAAAAATTCCCAAAATGAGGATAAAATAAGGAGCTTCTGGGACAGCTTCAAGCATACTAACATTCACATAATGGGAGTGCCAGAAGGAGAAGAGAGAGAGCAAGAATTGAAAACCTATGTGAAAAAATTAGGACAGAAAACATCACTATATTGGTGAAAATATACACATACAACTTCCTGAAAACTTCAGGAAGCATAGAGAGTCCTGAACAAGATGAACACAAAGAGGCCCAACCACATCATAATAAAAAGGCCAATTATTAAAGACAAAGAGAGAATATTAAGAGCAGCAAGGAAAAAAACCCAAAAAACAAAAAACAGTTATTTACAAGAGAACTCCCATAAGACTGTCACTTGATTTTTCAACAGAAACTTTGCAGGCCAGAAGAAACTATCATAAAATATTCAAAGTGATGAAAAGCAAGGACCTACAACCAAGATTACTCTATCCAGCAAAGTTATCATTTATAACTAAAGGACATATAAACTGCTTCCAAGACAAGAAAAAGCTAAAGTTCACCATGAAACCAGCATAAAATGAAATGTCAAAAGGCCTTTTTCAATAATAATAGGAAAAAATTAAAAATGTGGACAATAAATACATATCTATCAGCAAATGAATTTGAAAACAAAATAAACAATCAAAACAGAATCAGACTCATAGATATAGAGAACATTTTGACAACTGCCCGATGGGAAAGAGATTTGGGGAATTGTAGAAAAATATGAATTGATTAAAATGTATAAATTAGAAGTTATAGAATAATTATCGGATGTGAAGTACAGCAGAGGGAATATACTCAATAATCCTATATAATAAAAGGCTAATATGCAAATCAACCAATCACTATGATGCGTACTGACCACCAGGGGACAGATGCTCAGTGCAGGAGCTTCCCTCTGGTGATCAGAGTGCTCCCACAGCGGGAGTGCTGCTCAACCAGAAGCTGGAAGTGGGCCTAAGCTGTCAGTCAGACATCACCCAAGAGTTCCCAGGCTGCAAGAGGGTGCAGGCCAGCCTGAGGCATGCATCCCCCCCACCACCACCACCATCACATGAGTGCATGGATTTCATGCACTGGACCTCTAGTATTATAATAACTATGTATGATGTTGGAGGGGTAGTAGATTATGGGGATGATCACTTAGTTATATACTATCTAATTACTGGGTTTTACACCTGAAACTAATATAATATGTATGTCAACTGTAATTGAAAAATAAGAAATTATTTTTTTAAATAACAGAAAATAGGGATACAAACAAATATTTGTACACCTAGACCATAGCGGCATTATTCACAACTAGAGACACAATGCATGAAATTCATGCAAGAGGGGGAGAGGCTCAACCGAGCCTGCACCCTCTCAAAATCCAGGACCCCTCACTCCTAACTGCCCTCCTGTTCAATCCTAACCACCTGTCTGTGCGCTTACCACTTGGCTTGCTACTCCTTAGCGCTGCCACGGAGGCGGGAGAGGCTCCCGCCACCCCTGCTGCACTCACCAGCTATGAGCCCAGCTTCTGGCTGAGCAGCGCTCCCACTGTGGGAGCACACTGACCACTGGGGGGAAGCTCCTGCATTGGGTGTCTGCCCCCTAGTAGTCAGTACATGTCATAGTGACTGGTATTTCCAGTCATTCCACTGTAATGGTCACTGGGCTTTTATATATATAGATAGCCAACAGGTGTAAGCAACCCAATTGTTCATTGATGGCTGAATGGATAAACAAAATGTGGTATATATACCCTATGTGATATTATTCAGCCTTAAAGAGGAAGGGAATTCTGATACACACTACAACATGGATGGACACTAAGGATACAAAGTGAAATAAGCCAGATATAAAAGGACAAATACTGTATGATTCTACTTATATGAGGTACCTAGAGTAGCCAAATTCATAGAGACAGAAAGTAGAAGGATGGCTGCCAGATATTAGGAGGAAGGAAATATGAGGAATTACTACTTAATATATAGAGAGTTTCAGTTTTAAAAGGTAAAAAGAATTCTGGAGATGGATAGTGGCAATGGTTGTACAACAATGTGAATGTTCTTAACTTTACACTTAAAATAGTTAAATTAGTCAATTTTATGTTGTGAATATTTCATCACAACTAAATCTTTTTAATGAGTGAAAAATGCTTTGCAAACTGAAAATGGAAATGGAAAAAATTCCCCTTAATTTTATCAAGGATATACAACTAAACTAAATAAATATTATATTTAATAACGAATTACCAAAAGCTCCACAAAGAAAAACAAATCAAAGTTACTTGCTGGAATTGGAAAGAAAACAATAAAATTCTCACTGTTCACTTATAAGTTAAGTACATTTAAAGAAAAACATGTTCTGTAACTAAATTACTATCATAAATTACTGAGTTTATTAAAGTGGCTTGATACAATGTCAGTATATATAAACCTTGGTTGTATTTCTATGTATCACCAATAAATATTCAGATAAAAACATAAAAATATACCATTTATAATAGCATAAAAATTCAAATAACTAAGAATTGAATTAATCTATCAAAAGATATGTGATACCTCTGAACAGAGATTTGTAAATCATTATTAAGAAACTAGAGGTCCCATGCATGGGTGGGGTCTGCCCATCGGCAATTGGCTGGCCGGCCCCATCCCTTATGGGTCAAGGAGGGCCAATCAGTGGTGGGGCTGAATAGATGGCTGAGCTGTGGGCAGTTGGCCAGCCAGCCCCGCCCCCTAGTGCACTCCCTGTTGAGCTCCTGGTATAGGAAACAATTTACATATTAGTCTTTTATTATATAAGATAAGGCAAAATAAGAATGATGAATTATGTTTATTGATGCAAATCTAATATTGTTAATAAACTCTCCTGCTAATATAAAGATTCAATCCTAATCAAATTTCCATTGGATGTGTGTGTATTTATATATTGGCCAGTAGATTTCAAAATTTATTGCAAAATACCAATATCCAAAATAAGCAAGATAATCTTTAAAAAGTAGTTTGATGGACTTATTGCACCAGATGTTACAAATTACTTTAAAACTAGAGTAATTAAGAAAATGTAGTATTTGGGAAAAGATAGGCAAATGAAATATAGAGTACAGAGCCCAGAAACAAGTCCATGAAAATATAGCTATATATTTTCAAAGAGAGTAAAAATTGTTATAACCAATTTATAAAACTATTAGGTCTCATTTAATAAAAATTGAAGGTAAACAGACTTTATCGCCCAGCAATTACACACTTGATTATATACTCAACAGAAATTTGTGCATGAGTACTACTGGACATGAACCAGGAGGTTCACTTGCATTATTTGTAAGACTCCAAAGAGGAAATACGCTAAACATTAATCAACAGTATAAATGATTTTTAAATGCTAAAAATCACACAAAAGAATATAATAGATCAATGAGAAATAAACAAACACACATGACATCATGAACAATCTCAGGAAGGTAACAAATAGCAAAATAATTATGATTCCATATAAATTCAGTTTTTAAAAGAAATAGGTAAAATTAACTGTAGCATTTAGCAATACATACCTAGGTGATGAAATTATAGACAAAAGGTAAGGATTACTATAGAGAGGAAAGACGGGAGCTAAAGTTAGGGGAAAGCTGCCAAGGGGCCTTCTGCTAACTTGGCAGTGTTCTAATAACAACGATCATGATAAAGGATGATGGGTTTTGTGACAGACAAGAAACTATACACATTTTAAATTAATTTTGCTATATTTCACAATAAAAGGTTAAACTAAATTGCAGCCAAATATGAGTTATTCAAGTCAAATGAAAGTCAAAAGCATGCCTAAAAATGTGTCTAAATGATATAGGAGAATGTTAGTGTCTTTTACCAAAGCCCTTTGTTATATTTTATTCCAGGTCCTCCCGGCTATTAGAGAGACTGAGAGACACTAGCAGAAATTTATTAATACCTGAAAAACAGCGAAGGCCTAAAATGCCATCCATTTTGCTCCAGGAATGGAGTTAGATTTCACAATAAGTGACTGAGGAGGAAGATTTAAATGTCTTCTGCTGCTGTTTCCTTTAAATTTCTTAATTGTAATCAAATATTCCTATTTTAAAGTCCAAACAAGTGATTTTGAAACCCGCTGACTCCTCTTGAGTATACCTTTCAAACCCAAAGCTGCTTTAGGCAGGACACCCGGGCCTTGGTTTACAGGGGAGTTTATAGCACTGCGAGATGCACAGTGTAGGAAACTTAGCATTCACATAGCATACAAGTATTTAAGTTCTATAGACTATTAACAGAGACAGGGCAGCCCTGACAAGTTTGGCTCAGTGGATAGCCTGCAGACTGAAGGGTCCCAGGTTCGATTCCAGTCAAAGGCATGTACTTGGTTGCAGGCACATCGCCCAGAAAGGGGTGTGCAGGAGGCAGCTGATCGATGTTTCTGTCTCATTGATGTTTCTACCTATCTATTCCTCTTCCTTCGTCTCTGTAAAAATATATTAAAAACAAAAACAGAGACAGGGCAAACCATGAATAACAGAAAAGCGGTAAGAAATATGGCCCAAGCGTGAAGAGTTTGGATTACAAAGTAAATAGGCTGTCCCACTATCTCTCTGAGGGCCTCATCCCTACTGATACAGCTTGTTTGAGTCATGCTCTGCTTAGTACGGTCTAAGGCTTAGCACTACTCATCCTTTGCATCACAGATCTACTCAAACTGATGTTCAGATATCGTCACACATAAAGACAGACCAAAGGTTTTTATGCACACACCAACTGGTAGCCTCCAACACAGGAAGATTCACTGGTGCTCTCTCCTAAGCTTTGAAGAGAAACAGGGATGGAAAAACCACAGCTTTTAATAGATTGGAATATATATATAAACAAAAAATCTGTGTTGCATGTGCTGAATGTTACATGATATGATGTATGGTAGGGTGTGGGAGGACACAAGAACAGGATCATTACAGGCAACCTACCACACAGAAGTCAGTGGGTTACAATAATAGAAATAGTCCCAGACAAAGTGAAGTGGTGCTTAACTTTACAAAACCCCAGTTCTACACTGTATTCTGAAACAATGAGAGGATAAAGTCAAGTTAAGAATGCCTTCATTTTTTTTTTTTTTTTTTTTTTTTTTACAACCAGAATTATGTTCCTTTCTTTGGCAACCCTATGGAGGGTTAAGCTATCTGCTGTGCTGAGCAAACAGAGGGCCGCTCCCCAACAGCATCTGCTGGGGACTTGAGAAAGCTGTTCTCCCTTAATAGATCCCATTTTCCATTTTTATTTCTTCTGGTGTGTAAACTCTTAAAGAAATGATGCATTGCATGAAAATTCATCCACAGCTGAGAGTGCAAATAAGGGAGGAAAAACAAAATCATAAAAGACATTAAAAGGTACATTTCAGAAAGCAAGTTTACTCAGTTTCTTAGGCAATGAAGCATTCATGTTTTCAATTTTAACAGAGAGGCAGAAAATATAAAAACAAAGTGATTCCCAGGGAAAAGATACACTTAACATAGCCGAGAAAAGTTGGTTATTTTTAAACGTTTCCCCTTAAGAAAAAAGGAAATTGTGTGGCTGTGGATTTCAGCTGTCTCCTGAGGAAGTTGGCATTTTTGCAGTTTGTGTGTAAGATGCAAACATTTACTAAACTATTTGGGAGAGAAAGTGCATATATAATGAAGCAGCAGGAAGCATGTATTATATTTACCATCCCATAGCTGAGAGTCCCAGTACTTCCACGTGGTCATGCACTGGCCCATAACAGTGAACTATATTTTGAGAAACTAAAGGCTCAAAACTAATGGTTCAGAAGTAAATCTTTGAAAACCAAAACTTGTTGCAAAGAATATATTTAGATGTCTGATGTGTACTTATAGTATGCTGGTCTGAAGAAAACTCTTCTAACCAATTCCTTTTTTGCTAGAGGAATTAAGTTGAAATTTCCTGACATTAAAAGCATTTTCCCTGCACCTACTAACTGATGCATAACGATTTGTAATTCACTGATCTCAGCAAAGCTTAAACATGAAATAAAGAATGGTAAAATATCTCCTTCAGTCTTTGGCTGCAATCTGTCAAGTACGTAACTGGCTTTTAAAAAATAAAATAAAGGCACTTTAAACACACACATGTTTATGGCATAAGAACTAACTAGAAGTCATTGACTTTCTTCTTCTTTTTAATAAACATTATTACATTTTATTAACAAAAAACTTTGTACGTTTTCTTTTATACATGTGGAATTTTACATCTTGGTAAAATAACAACACATTCAAAATTTACCATTTATACAAATTGTTACAGAAAAACAATCAGTGAGTTAAATAAGTAAAATAAACCACACCTATTTTTCAAGTTATCTACAAAAATTTTGACTTTCTCCCCCTGACTGGTTTGGCTCAATGGATAGAGCATTGGCCTGTGGATTGAAAGGTCCCAGGTTTGGTTCCAGTCAAGGGCATGTACCTTGGTTGGGGGCACAACCCCAGTAGGAGGTATGCAGGAGGCAGCTGATCAATGTTTCTTACTCTCTATCCCACTCTCTTCCTCCCAGTAAAAAATCAAGAAAATATATTTTAAAATTTTTTTGACTTTCTTAAAAAATTCCCCTGAACATGTAAAAATAAATTAATTTTACCTGTCAGTTAAATCTACTAATTAGAAATATTATAAATTATAAATCAAAATATCAATGTTATCTATGAATTTTTCATAATACAAAACAGATTCACAAAACCTTACTTACAGAAATGAGGTAAGAACTGTGCAATATTTAACCAAGAGACATATTGCAGAATTAACATGTTCTTCCATCTAGGAACACAGTGGAAGTCTAATTACAGCTGGGTCTTTTCCACTGATAATCCACACATTTAAGAACAGTTCAATGATTATGTCCCCAATTATTTAATTTATAACAGCCATACTGTCACACCAGGAGTGTGTCTATTCAAAGTGGAAGGACTGTCATATAGATTTCACCTGTTTCAGAAACGGTAGTGGTGGATTGCTAATTTTGTTTGTTTGAAATCATTGTCAGAAATGGGAAGTTATTTAAATTAAAAGCCAAAAATTCTTACCAAATCCACTCATTTTTCTTGTGACTCATTAGTAGATAAATACCCAGGAAATAACTTTGCCTGAGCTGTCTACGGTGGCATAGAAAGATTTTAATAAAGACAGAACCATGGGAAAGCTGCTGGTGCAACACACTATCCCTGCTTCGAAATTGGTTTTATTCATATTATATCTGAATATCTAGAATATATGCTGAGGCAAATATTCATTGATTGTAGATTTACAAAAATTATATTTTCAATGAATAAATTTTCCCATTGGTTTTGTCTACGTGAATAATTAGTAATATCTTTCTTAAGGCATTTTATTGGATCTGTTTTACTTCCCTTGATTTGTGTAATTTGGTCATACACATACATGAAAGCATCATGTATTCAAGTAATACCAGTAATAGCTATTAACCAATGACAGCTATTGTTTATTGAACACTTATACTGTAGGAGATACTATGCTAAGAGTTTTAAATGCATTATCTCAACAAATTTTGACATGAATAAGTATGTTATTCCCCAGCTTAGAGAATTTAAATTTTTGAGGTCAGCATAAAATCAGTGGTAAATATTGGAATTGAGCCTAGATTGCTTTGATTCTAGTGCTTGTTTTCCTAAATTATACTCTCTATGGATAACTAAATTAGGAGACTAGAGCTTTTATCAAAACAAAAACAACCTGCCTGCACCATGAGAAGAGACTGCAATGGGGGATGAGTGGACCCAAGCACCAATGTGACTAAAGCCAGCTTCACTGAAGTTCACTGAGGGCAACCTCTGAGCTAGGAAGAGCAGTCGAGGGAGAATTACAACAAGGGTGTATATCTATCTGCAATAACTAATTGTTTATTTGCAAATACACACACACACACACACACACACACAAACATACATACACACACACATATATATGTATGTATATATATATTCTTATACACATGCATATACATATCTATATGAATGGTGTTGTCTCAGCAACTACAGCAAGTGCAAAATTGAGAGATTATACTCAGGGAAGACCATGGCGGGGAAGCAAATGGATATTAGAGATACATGATTGGCTCAATGCTCCCTATTTTCTGTATCTTCTATTTTATAGTCTTTTTTAGGTAAAAATTTCAAATACACAAAGTAATGGTATATTATCTGTATTTTATACTTAAAGGCAATTAAAATAGTTCATCTTGGAAAAAAAATAGTAGCCCAATTACAAGAGCTAAAATATATTTTTCTTGTGGCAGTTACTGCTATTAACTACTTCTTTAGTTAATTATTTATTTAATTTTAGCTATTTAGCTAGCCAGAACATCACTTTCATCACAAATGATGACTATGATGTTTAACTTTTTTTATTGAAGTAAAAGTAGAAAGAAATACAATTCAATGATAACCACAAAAGGCAATTTTGGCAATTGCCAAATATATTTAGGTAATTGCCACATAGATGGGGAAAAAAGTACCACCACTATGACTCCACAGCCACCTTAAAGGCAACCATTATTTTGACTAACTCATAAATTACTTTTGCTTATTTTTAAAATCTTATATAAGTGGAACCATATAATGTGTTTTTATTTGCCGCATCTCTCTCTTTTGGCTTAATATTGTGGTCTAATTCTATGTGGCATTGCATGTTGTTTATTCCTTTTATTGCCATATGTTATTTAACTTCCATGAATGTGCCAAAATCTCCTTATACATTCTAGTATTGATCGAAAATTTGGGTGGTTTCCAATTTTGGGAACCAGCATTATTACAAATAATGCTGATATAAATAATATTGTACATATCTTTAGCATACAACCCTGTAATTTAAGGAGTATATACAAGGAAGCAAAACTGTTTGATCATAGGATAATATTTCAAACTTTGGAAGGTAACACAGTTTTCTAAAATTCTCATACCAATTTCATTCTCACCAGCAGTTCATGAAAGTTCCAAGTTGTTTCATATTCTCATGTCACATAATCAGTCTTTTTCATGAAGTTCAAATTGTATACTACTTTTTAATAAGCATAAGTTAAAATTTAGAATTAGCAATTTTGTGTATTAATTTATACAGGCAATAACTATCATTAGGAAATAAACCCTAGTTGAAACCGTTTGGCTCAGTGGATAGAGCATCTACCTGCGGACTGAAAGGTTCCAGGTTCGATTCCGGTCAAGGGCATGTTTCTCTCTCATTGATGTTTCTAACTCTCTATCCCTCTCTCTTCCTCTCTGTAAAAATAAATAAATAAATAATTTTTTTTTATAAAAAGAAATAAACCCTAGTGCTTAGCAGTAGATTTGAGAGTCCAATGCAGATTTACCACTGTTTCTGCTACTTCCTATGTTTGAATGGCCAACACATTTGTTTGCCTTTCTCTCAATTTCCTCATTTAAAAAATGAAAATAATATCTAAAAGGGTTATGATAGGTTAAAATAGTCAAGTTTGTCATAATACCAGGAAAACAAATCATTCAAAAAGCATTCTAATATTGTCTCCTAATAGCATTCTGACATTGGCTGAAACCACCAAGCAGCCATAATGTTGACTTTTGACACCATATGCTCTGTGATTTAGAAACAAAGTTGGAATTCAGAGCCCTATTATCTTCCTCTACTCCTGATTTATAAAAACAGAGCCGTATAAAATCTAAACTTACCTCAGGTTCCCTGACCCATTTCCTTGTCTTTGAGTACACACATATCTATAGCACTTAATATTGTTTCTGATTTTCCTCACATTATCCGTATATATACCCTTTTTTTTCACTAGATCATGAGTTTGTTTATATCTCTCCCTCAGCCAACACAAAGAATATCTCATATAAAAAGCAATCAATATTTTTTGTTGAATTGCATTCATTTGTTAATATCCCAAAACCCCAACACTCAAAGTGCATCTACTATGCCACTCACATTACTATGAAGCATAAGACAGTATAGATTCTCTATAAATGCCAGTGAGAACAATGGTGGTAACAAAAGGAATCAAAGTATCAACATTAAGGAATCACTAGACTGCTGAGTATTTTACAAATCTCTATAGTTTTCCAAAAGTCCTTATTTTCCTAAAAACTTGAAAACTGTGTTTGCCTACGATAAGCCAGAATATTTGGGTCTGTTTAATAATTTTGTGCACATGAATTCTAAGCAACTTATTATTGGCAGAACACATTCTTCTGTGTCTGATGCATCACTCCTGTCCAATGACTGAAGATCCAAATAATCAATGAAGAGACATGTGCTTTGCATAAAAAACAGACTAGGGAAGAAATAAACCAACATAAAAAGCCCCCTTTTCTTCATTTTTATTCCTACTCATATCTCTATAAAGGATACACTTATTTTGTTGTTAATCCTCACCTGAGGATATTTTTCCATTAATTTTTAGAGAGAGTGGAAGGGAGAGAAAAACAGGGAGAGAGAAACATCAACGTGAGAGACAGACATTCATTGGTTGCCTCCCACATGCACCCCAGCAACTAAGATACTTGCCCTTGACCAGAATAGAACCCAGTCCACAGACCAATGCTCTATCTACTAAGACTAACTGCCTAGGGCCATACTCTTTATATGACTCTTACATTATTCTTGCTTTTAAGTATTTAATACACATCTACTCTGCCCAAGATACGGAGATGTACCTATAAGAATAGATCAAATGAGCCGAAACCGGTTTGGCTCAATGGATAGAGCGTCGGCTTGAGGACTGAAGGGTCCCGGGTTCGATTCCGGTCAAGGGCATGTACCTTGGTTGTGGGCATATTCCCAGTAGGGAGTGTGCAAGAGGCAGCTGATCGATGACTCTCTCTCATTGATATTTCTAACTCTCTATCTCTCTCCCTTCCTCTCTGTACAAAATCAATAAATATATATATATTAAAAAAAAGAATAGATCAAATGAAATCAATGCAGTAAAATAACAAATAATAAAATTCACAATCTTGTGGTTCCATCTGTTTAAATAAAACCAAGAAAGGAAATATAAAGAGAGCAATCACAGATAAGATGCTAGGACAAATCATAGAGATCATATTTAACTGAGAGAATGAGGAAAGATTATTTCGAGAAAACATGCAACCTTGGTCAGAAATAGAGAAAAGCTTTAGATGAATGTTACATTCTTTCCCTAAAAATGTAGATGGCTCTAAGCTCTCTCATCCAAGTAAATAAGTCATCATTTTGTTTTCCTAGCAATGATCATAAGTGATGCTGTGATTTGTGTGGGATTTTAATTTGACCCTAATTCCCACTTTTCAAGGAAATGTGTATTTCATTTAACATCTAAGCCTGTATTGGTGACTCTGATCACACAGTGTGAATGCATAAATGAGTGTTTGGAACAAGACTATACTTGTAGAAAAATTACTTACTTAGCAATTAATGAGCCTATTTTCATTGATGCCTGAGGCGCTTGAAAAAATGATGGGAATAAATTGAGGCAATTTATTTAGAAATTGCAAAATTGTTCACATGAATAGTATTTGTTACCTAATACCTTTTATAATGAGACTCAATATACTTCAGAATTTAGTGGAGGAGGCAACATTTATAGTATGTAAACATCGTAAAAATCTCAGGAAGAATTATTTTTAAAAACTATCTAATGTAATCCTGAAAACCTGATGCTGTGATGTGATATGTATGGAAAAGAAGAATCCTGCCTGTGCTAATGTAATGAGGGAGGGATGTACTTATGAGATGAAAAAAATCTTTAGAAAGAAGGTTCCTCTTATAAATTAAAATATGTAATAATATTCAGTGACGAAGAATGAATAATCTGTAGTTTAGAAATATCCATTAATATTGACAGGATGTGTAAAAGAAAGAGTAAAATATTGGGAGTCAGTCCACAGCTTTATAAATTCCCCAATAACTTTTTACACGTATTTCAAAAAATAAAAATGATATTAAGATAATGATTCCTATCATCCAATTTAAAATTTAATACTTTTTTTCCTTCATGGACAGGACATTCTTCCCAGAACTTGTCAGGAAATAGTTAAATTACACAATCCAGCCCCAGGCATAATAGATGTTACAGAATGCTTCCCAGGATTGAGTCACAGCTTTTCCTGTTTTTGTTTTGTTTTGTTTTGTTTTTTGGCTGTGTGTGTGTGTGTGTGTGTGTGTGTGTTTATTGATTAAGGTATTATATAGGTATCCTTATCCCCTTATTCCCCCCCCACACTCCCATTTATACCCTCATCCCATCCCTGGTATCTCTGTCCATTGGTTAGACTTATATACATGTAAATGAGTTGAGTCCTTTGGTTGATCTCTCCTCCTTACCTCCACTCTCCCCTACCATCTCTCTGAGGTTTGAGCATCTGATTGATGCTTCTCTAAATCTCGATCTGTTTTTGTTCATTAGTTTATGTTGTTCATTATATTCCATAAATGAGTGAGATCATGTGATATTTACCTTTATCTGACTGACTTATTTCACTTAGCATAATGCTCTCCAGCTCCATCCATGCTATTGCAAACTGTAGAAACTCCTTCCTTTTTATAGCAACATAGTATTCCATTGTGTAGGTGTACCACAGTTTTCTAATCCACTCATCTGCTGATGGGTTTTTTTTGGCTTTGATATACAGTGGTGCCTCACACAACGAACTTAATTCGTTCCAGGAGCAAGCTTTATATGCGAAAATACCTTTGCAAGCTCTTAGTTCCACTTGGTTGATGTTGAAATAGTTAAGCCTGTATTTTGTCACTAGGTTACATAATCTTTGTGTAAACAAGATGGTTCTGATGGTTCTGAAAGAAATGTGTCCTTTCTTCTGGACACAATTATGAATCCAACATTTATACAAGAGTTTCTAAGTATACTTTTTTGAATTAAAATAATTGTCTTGGCATTGGTTAATAAGATTATATATGTTTTGTGTGTATATTTCTATGATACATCATCTGTATATTGCACTGTGTGCCCACCATCCAAAGTCAAATCTTACATCACCATATATTTGACCCTCTTTACCTTTTCCTATCCCTCTGATCCCTCTTTCCTCTGGTAACAACCTGCTGTTGTCTGTGTCTATGAGTTTTTGTTTGTTTTTCTTATCTGTTCATTTGTGACTTTTAGCTTTATTTCCCACGTATAAGTGAAATCATATGGTTCTTAACTTATCATGTTTTAGAGGTGTATTCCACAGTGATCTTTACATAATTGCATATGTATAAATGTTTAAAGAACATACTATAAAAAATACAGTGAGAGTTATATGAGGGGTGATAGGTATATGAAATGCAAAATTATATTTGTAATCAATATTCTGTTGCCAAGACCTATTGACTGGGTAAGTAGCAACCTTTACAGGGGATGTGGATAAATGGAGGCTCATTTTTTATAAAATTCCTCCTACACTTAACTCATATCTAAAACAGTCTAAAATTTCATTAACACAACCACTTAGCAGCCAAAGCAAGGAGTATATTGTACTCCTACTATTCTTTTGGTCTAAAAAATCTGGCACAGATGATTTTTCCTGTGCTATGAACTCAGAACTTTCTGTAAGAATAACCTGTTATTGGAAAATAATCAGAAGATATAGTAATTCTGCATCTGACAACCTGCCAGTCCATTTCATATCTCAAATTTGAATTTTTAGGTCCAGAAACAAATGATGTAGTAGAAGCACTGGGGCAAAAAATGTTGACACTCAAACAGCTGCAGAATTTGATGGTACATTTGCATTTTTCCCACAAGGTTTTCATCCAAGCTTTTCATTTTGAGGAGGCTGAACAATGGCTACATCCAGATTCTGTCATAACTATGCCAACAATGCAAAATCATCTAGTCAAATTCTCTTAAATTTAGATGGATTAGTTTTAGAGTGCTGGTATTATTTACTATGGATGCTAGCTGGTACTCCTTGCTTGTTCTATGGCTCCTCTTTTCTTTTTCCCACTTGATGTGTTAGAAAAAAAGAAGATGCTCGTGTGTGTGTGTGTGTGTGTGTGTGTGTGTGTGTGTGTCCCTGCTTGAAGGTTCACAATGATCACAGAAGTGGGTCCTGGCAGAGCCACTCAAAGGCATGGTTTATTTGGACCAATTCCCTTCTACTAATGGTGATGGGAACCATAGTTGCCAAACAGCAGATTTCCATTCAACTCCAACAATCTGGCTGGTGTGGAAATTGTTCATAAGCAATCAGTGTGTTCCAATTTGATAATGTGCCTACTGAGGCTCCGTGATTATTCTCTCTGATAAGCAATAACTAGTGTCATGCAACACAGGTTCCTGAAAGGTGAAAGACTAATTTCCAATTTCTACAAACTGCCTATGATCTTCTAGTTACAAATGCAGACTCAGACATAGTCAAAATATGTTTGCTTTATTTTTCTGTCCTGCTGTGGTTGAACATTTCTTTTCTAAAGCATCCCTTTCTTTTCAGTAGCATTTGGTCCTAAAGGTTTTATCAAGGAATTTTCTCCAAGCTTACAGACTACTTATTAACATCTCTCAGAAGACCTGGCATCTAGGTAAATGTGAACAGCTGAAATAGAAAGTATCTGGTTTACAGCTCAGATCTTTCCTTATGGCACTCAACACAGAACTTTGATAGTTCAAATAAGCAACCATCACAACCGACAGTTTAACTAATTAGCATAGTTTCATAAACCTCCAGTAAGATTTAAAAAAAAAGGGGAGGCGGGGGAGACCTAAAAGTTGATTTAGATATCAGCAATTTTATTTCAATATTTATCCTACCATATTTCAAAATTATAAATTGAAATTAAATCTGAATTTATTTGGCAAGACTCTGAAAATTAATATGCATTTATTGATATCTGTGAAAATCTGAAATTTTTTATACAAATGCTCTTTCATTCATACCTGAAAGATAATCAGCTCTACAAAAAATAGACATATAATAAAATTCATGTTTTCATACTAAGCATACAGTTTTGTCCTATTAAATACAAAGAAAATAATTGCCATATTTAAACAATGAATTATATAAATTAAATATAAATTACAAAATATTCTATAGTACTCTATTATCTAGATTTTTAAACACTTTACAAAATGTGATAAAGACTTCCAATTGTTTGTGAACACATTCTTGCAAGTCTTTAATATACATTAGGAAAATCTCAATTTGTTTACCAATATTGCTAATTAAATAATTCATGATATAAAAGAAAGTGGTTTGTAAATAAAATACTTACTGCAGATGCATATTAATCCATTTTACCAAGACAAACTGTCTATCTATAGAGATTCATATTATCTATTTTCTTTCACCTGAAAGGACATAAATAATTCTAGCTTTAGTTTAAGTTTACAGTCAAACCCCTACATTAGTTTACAATATTGAAAATATATATAAAAACAGAGCTGAGTCACTTGTCATTCTGAAAGCATTTCTATGTGACAGATAATAAATAACTTAACTATTTACTTTTTAATTGGAAAAGATATTTCAAAAATAAATGCACCAGATGTCCCCATATATGATTGAAAATAAAATTTCCCTTATATAAATACAATTACAGATGTGCTTAATATTAAAATTGAGTAATGTTTCTGGAAATATGGTAGACTGGTTAAACACAGAAAAAAACTTTCCAAAGTATGGGTGCACTAAGGATAAAGAAAAAAAAACCATAAAAAATTATAAAGAAGTTTGATTGAATATAAATAATCCATCATTGAAGATTAATTGATTAAGAGTATCTGTCAATTTCTTGTGGCCTACAACTTGACTTTAAGTTGACCATAGGCATACAGGGTTATGACTGTATTTTGGTAGTCGGCAAAACAGGAGAAACACAGAACTAAGTCAAGTAAACTAAAGAGAAAAAGTCCTCTCTCAGTGTTGGCTCCACCTAAAATGAAAAAAATTAAAATAGTCTTCCATAAGAATTCATAACCATAGGAATACACTAATGATGGTGTTAGAATCAAAATTCATACTTCTTATTGTAAGTGAAAATCTCTAGATTGAAAATTTAGTGTAAAGTATTCTTAGGTTTTTACAACACCTAGGTTCCTATCACAAGTAAAACATATTTTCTTACACAAGGACAACACTTTTAACATGGGCCTCAAAAGCTGCTACAGATACAGTTCCAAAGAATGCCAATTCATTTTCTGTGTTTTAAGTCACTAAACAAGTCCTTTTATGCATGTATTAGCAAAAACAATAAATCATAAAACTATACCCAGGAAAATAATATTTTGCTCACTCTCTAATCTAGATAATTATCTAAGCTTCTTACTTTGCTGAAAACGTAAGTATGTTAGAAGTGAATTATTACTTGATTAGGGGTAAATAATTTCAGCTAAAGTTTTCTGAGTTAGTTGAGCCCCTTACCTATTCTATTGAGAAAATGCTGACCTCTTTTAGTTCCATGAACAAGGCTAGTTCCTTCCTGACTCCTGGCTGTCACTCACAGACACTAACTATTCTCTCTAATGGAAATCTTTCCCATCATTTTTTATCTAATTAATTCTGGATACTCACTTTTAAGTTTTGTTAGAGAGGAAAGCAAAACATTCATTTTTTTCTGTATATATGTCAGTTGTTTATTGTTTAATACAGTTTTTCCTTCTAGATTGGAAGCTCCATGAAGGTAGGAGCTATACTTATGTTCTTAGCCACTGTGTGCCCAGTGGCTAGGATAATGCCATGGGAAAATTAGACAATTGATGTTTATGGAGTGAAAAAAAATAAACTGCTTTAAGAATGGTTTCTTCTAAAATTATATCATCAGTTTTCCACTTACAATCTTCCACCATCTTTAATTTCTTACAAGATAACCTATAAATTCCTTAGTATGTCAAAGAGGACCAGTATCTGACAATCCTTCTGGTGTCATCTCTTGCAACATTACAGCCTCGGTTCCCGGCCTTAATCCCATGCTCTACTTCCGTGTGCAAATGCTTACAGAACCAGAGCTCCAAAAATTCTGCAATGCACGAAACTGACTTTGATGCTTCCTGTCCTTCTACAAGGAAACCTAATCTCTCCATTTCCTCCAATTCCCCAAAACTCCTACCCCCCTGACAAAAACTTACAAAAATTTTGTCAAAACTCAACTCCAAGAAGTGTTCTTCCATGCACTGTGCAGCCCTCTTTATAAATGCCTGCTCTTTCCTTTGGAATCACATCTGAAACCACAAGGGGTTGTTCTTTACTGCTCTCACCTATTTGTTTTGCTTGTAATTTTGACCATATTCATTTTTTCAGGGGCATTATATATGTCACACATATAAAAGACCCCCATGCCAAAACTGGCTTGGCTCAGTGGATGGAGTGTCGGCCTGCGGACTGAAAGGTCCCGGGTTTGATTCCAGTCAAAGGCATGTACCTCGGTTGCGGGCACATCCCCAGTGGTGGGTGGGGTGCAGGAGGCAGCTGATCGATGTTTCTCTCTCATCAATGTTTCTAACTATCTCTCTCCCTTCCTCTCTGTAAAAAATCAATAAAATGTATTTTTATAAGAGAGCCCCACACTTCTCTCAAGGAAGAAGTTAGCAAATACTTAAACAATTTTATGATGAATTTTCATGAAGTAATAAGACTTCTTCTGGGATACTAATTATTCACTGTGTCCAGTCAGCTAAAAGTCTGATCATCTTCAACCAAATATACCCTTATTTTTTATATAGCTTAAACATTACTAAATGGTTCTACCAAGAATTTACCTTTGAACTGGCCCACCAGAGGCTTTTAACCCTGCAGCATATTGCCAGGATGCGCTTTCAACATGTCCTCATAACTATTATACATATTCTCAAGAGGTCCTTAGAAGAAAATCTTAGTAAGAGCTGAGTTCACATGTGCTCTCCCTCACAGAGACCTAGGAAACAAACAAAAATGTACAAATTTAGCTCAACCTGAAGAGCCGTTGATCTTCCTAGAAAGACATAAAAGTGTTAGTTTAAAAATAAACCAGTTCAACAGCATAAAGAATTGCACAAACACTTACGGAAAAATGTGGATGTTCAACTTAAAATGTAAAAAAAAACACAACATAACAATTTCCATTCCTCTATTAACTTCTTCATCTTGTGAAATTATTCTTATCAACATTTTAATGTCACTGAGTCTGAATGAGAGAGGAATGTGGCTGCCTAAGCAGATGGCTGTCACAGACTGCATACCACTATTAAGAATTAGTACACAAGCGGAAGCAGCCTGATATACTATGAACCATTCCTGAATACCGGTGCCGCCTGAGC
Source organism: Pipistrellus hanaki (assembly GCF_964339955.1). Classification (NCBI taxonomy): domain Eukaryota; kingdom Metazoa; phylum Chordata; class Mammalia; order Chiroptera; family Vespertilionidae; genus Pipistrellus; species Pipistrellus hanaki. The sequence continues at coordinate 58,646,622 of NC_140513.1, read as the reverse complement.
TTAGCCTTAAGGAATAAACAAGACCAGTTAGGGCTATAATAGGTCAGCCAGTTCCAATGGTCACTTGAAGAACTTGCCTAAGTAGATCAACGTGAGGATTCGATTCTATTCAAACATTATGGGAGAAATGTTTGCTTTCTCTGATTTCAAGTTTTGCCCATCTGTGCTGCCTTGCTGTCACTGTCTGTGTAACAGCGTAGGGGCCTCCAAGGGTTGCCAAATGTTCTAGCATATGCAGCAACTGATATATCCAAGGAAGGGCATTCCATTGACACAGCATGGGCTCCAGTCAATACAGTCACAGTGCCCAAAGGATCCCCCTGAGCTAAATTGTAATCTAAGGGCAGCACAATTTCTTAGTCACCTGTGTCACTATTCTTTACTCTTAGCCTTCCTTCAAAGGGTAATATCTCTGCCAATATATCCTGCCTCCCTTCTCAATAACATGCTCACAGGGAAAGATCTGAAAACAGGCCTCAGCAGACATCTCAGCCATTGTCTCATCTTCATCAGAAGGCTTTGTTCTTAAGCCTTTTCTCTAATGTCGAATGAAAGAAGAGAAAAATTCCTCCTGAACATATGGTAGGGCTATTTAAGGAACAGTAGAAAGAAATTTTTCTGATACCCTTGAAATCATATTATTCTGCCTAAACTGGTCAGAATAAATTCTAAATTATATTCTAGAATTTATTTTCTTTAAAATTGAGGTTTAAATGGCACTCATAGACTCTGTTTTTCTTTAGGATGAGATTCACAAATAAATTTCTTGTAATAGTTGTATTTCATAATGACAAAAGTGTTTATTTTTGGCTGCAAAAGAACTGGAAGGCTTTGAATATTCAATTGTCTCTTTCTGGGGGTCCCAGTTAACTTATCTATAAAATGGGAATAAAAATACTCATTCTAAGAACTTCATAGAAAACGGGAGTGCCCTAACTAGTTTGTCTCAGTGGATAAAGTGTTGGCCTGTGGACTGAAAGGTCCCAGGTTTGATTCTGGTCAAGGACATGTACTTTGGTTGTGGGCACATCCCCAGTAGGAGGTATGCAAAAGGCAGCTGATTGATGTTTCTCTCTCATTGATGTCATTGATGTTTCTAGTTCTCTATCCCTCTTCCTTCCTCTCTGTAAAAAATCAATAGAATATATTGAAGGGAAAAAAAAGAAAATTCATGGGAGTGGATTTTGAAATGGATAAATTACTTAGTATGTGTGAGATGCAGTTACCATAGTGCCTCCTTTAAGGAAGAAGTGGAAGTTCAAATTTAAAATTAAGTGGCCATGCCTCTGCTCTCACCTCCATCTTTCCGTAATGTGTGGTTTTCCTAAAAGCCCAACTGAAGACATTTCTTTTTTCTTATTTTCTAGAGAGATCTGTGCTTTGGGGGAAGGAGCATTTCCTTGCTGTGACCTATGTCACTATGCTCACTACTTAACAGAAAGCAAAAAGAGGGAGCAGTTTTGGTCTTTAATGGAATGCTTGTCTCTGTGTCACAGAGGTTGCGCTCAGAGGTCCTTCCTTCTGGCTGCACCATTTTACCCTGCTAAGGATCTGAGCAAGTGAGGTGGGTTTAGGTGACAGAAACAGAGATAGAAAAAAAAAGTTGCTAAAAGTTTATTTTCTTGAAACAGAAAAGAGATCCTGAGATTACAGGTTTAATGTATTGATACCCCTCAGACAAGGCTGGCTATATGGGCTTGGACCTCTACGCTGAACATTACAATGGTCCAATATCTAAATTTAGAATCCCTGAAAAAAAATATTTAATTTATAGAATGAGAGGACCTCGCAGAAAAGATCCACAACATTCTATTCATTTCCTTCTCATAGATAGAATGATATTTAATTTTTTAAAAAAATTAATAGGTGTATATGGGGGGGTAGGAAAAGGGTTTGAAGGAATAATCTTACTTTATTACAAAACATGAATCCCACAGACTAGGTAATCATTTGCAAAAGCCTCTCTCTGCAGGAGTTGCTGTTCACAAAACTGCCTAGGCTCTCTATCCAAATATTTGCTCTGATAGACAGAATTATCATTGTTATTTAGCATATATATTGCTCTTCACAATCTTATGTTGCCTAATCTTAGCAACATATCCCCAGTGAGCATTATCATCTCTATTTGCAGACAAAAGGAATACAGCACATGAAGGTCAAGTGACTTATTCATCCTAAACAACCATCCAGTGCTGAACAGGAATCTGAGCTGAGGACTGGACAATAAAGCAACAGACACACCCATCCACTAAATTATAAACAGAGGGCTCACTTCTTGAACATATGAGGAGGGGTTCAAGTTCACTTTTTCTAATGCCTTGCCTCAAAGGGAGAATTAAATCATTAAAATGGCTTATCCTTCCTGCCTTTTCAAGTTATCTCTTTTTATCCCAGCCTGAGGAAGAGTAGAGCAATAATGCTTTCAAATCTGCCACAAAGAATCACCTGCAGGTTTAGCTCAAACCTGTTTCTAAAGGAAAGTTTTTCTCCATTCCTGACAACCATCACTCATGCTCCGCCTGCAAGGCATGGTGTTCTCCCTCAGCCCTTACTCCACTGAGTAAAAATAACTGTGTCAAATTATTTCAGAACCCAAACACCTTTGTGGAAGAGAATCTCCACGAGCATACTTTCTTGTGTGGTTGCTACCTGTCTCTTGGGGGAGGGAGATGGAGAGAGGAGTCATTTTGCTCTGATTTATCTCCCCCGGAACACTAGACTTATTAGAAAAGGAAGGAATTATACTTCTAATTTCTTTTTTAGGTTTTCCAAAAGGCATAATGTGAATATGTAAATCAATTTAATTTTCCAATTTCTATTCAAGTTTTTGAGGACCTAGTTTAGTGCATCCCTTTCAACAGTCCTTATATAATGCCACTGACCAAGAGAGTCCAACTTAGTAACTAAGATGACCACAGACTTGATACACTTTGGCAAGAACCAATTTCCAGCTGCTCACTTTGTTTGGAGAAGTGATTCTCTGGAATTGGGAGGTTCAAAGAAATTCAGAGGTCATGTTTATCTGATTTGATTAACAATATACAGATGACTTTTATTACCTTTTAGTTTATCGCTGGGCTAGCATCAATTGTAATTTCTATAAAAGGAAATAGTTCTTTAGTGTACCTAGACAGTGTCGAGGTCAGTATATATCACAATATGCATTTGTGGTTTATATTTTTAAAATTCAACCAACAGTTGCTGTGATACATTATATTATCTTTCTAAATGGTTTCCACAAATGTATGGCTTTGTGATTTTCCATCAAACAACTCCAGAGACGCTGATGTATTTTTGGCAGAAAGCCTTATTCCAAATCTTAGACTCCATGGGCATGGTTTTAAGTGGTCCCATCAGATGGGTAAGTATCATTCCCATGAGAAATGGCAGTTTCAGCATCTATCTCTGGGTTTCAGGTAACAGGGATATAATGTACATTAGGAAAAGAGGTATTGCTCTTTCTTTTCTTTTTAATCTAGTGAGAGACACTTAAATTTTCAATAACAATAGCACAGTCCTATCCCTCTGATAGTATCCAGGAAACAATTTTAGTTTGTTACCTATTGATGGATTCAAGAATCAAGAGAAGGAAAAAATAAACCTTTGAGAGCTGCCATTAATATAATAAGGCCACGGTATGTACATCAGGGAGATAAAATCTCTCCGGTAAAACACAAGTAATCCTGTATCATTCTGTCTCAGTGTATCATATTTATATCAGTGTGTCATATTTATCCCTAACTTACCTGATTGCGACATTTCAGTTGCATTCTGATGAGCCTTGGAGGTGGTTCGGTAAAAGGCTCTTCTTCCCTGGGCACAGAGCAGACACACAAATGGAAGCTGGCCAGCAGACAGAAATGATGTGTTTTACTGGCAATGCTTTTCCTACTCCTTAATTTCATAAAGGTCAGAGACATTGCTTTAGATAGAGTCCTATTAAAACCCTAAAGGATGGAACCTGCTCATCTCAAATATCTAGGTGGTGGGTGAGAGAAGAAAAAGGAGAAAAAAAATAGCCCAATCCTATGCACATACAGCTATCTGAGGGGAGGATCAAGCCCTAAAGATTTTAATTTCAGTGAAGTCATACAGAGCTAATGGAGCCACTGGCGATCAATAGCTCCCACTCTTCTGTGAGGAGGAGAGATTTATTGAGCTCTCCCCACTGATCCTGTGTCAGGTACAGGCAGCAGTGCGGATCACTGCACCCCCAGTTCCTGCAGTGCGTGAACAACTGACTCCATTACTAGCAGCAGCTCAGCTTTCACAGCTGGCATTAGAGTTCTCTGATAATCTCCTAATATGTCCACTGGAATAATATCTTTATGACATTTAGGCTGAGGGATAAGAGAACCAATAAATCATTTCCCTCTGTCTCTCCAAGTTCAGAACCATTTCAGGAAAAGACAGAGGAGTTGGAGTAATGGCAATAAGAGTAGCAGCTTTATTGCTGGTAAACTAAACCTGTCAGTTCCTGTCCCTTCTCTAGTCCATTGGGACTTACTCTCCAATAAGATTTTATCTGCAGCACACTTATGCTCAAAAGCAAGATGTGGAAGAAAGGCCGTTAGACCTTCATTCACCAATCAAATAAGGCAATTTTCTCTAAGAGTAGAAAGATTTGCAAAAAGCATTTCTCCAATACCACGTCCTAAGACTGGAGGTTCTCACCTAGAACATGGTCCTCCCAAATACTGAAGTCACACCTGTATGCTTGGCCTTATTGGGTATTTTGGGGACATTTTAAAAGTATTCAATTACTAAATTATGAGTATAATCTTTTATAAGCACTACAGAAAATAGTAAGGTTCAGTCCTTGCCATTTCATTCAAAGATAATGATTTTTGCTGAAATCCATTTTATCCATTGCTTCCAAAATCAGGAATGCCATGCTGTCCTCCAAAGAGATAAACACTACATGCTGGCATAACATCAAGTGGTGGTTATGAAATGATATGCACAGTTCACAAGTAAGCTAGGTAGTTTGCTGCTATTTGCCCATGAAGAAGTCAGCTTGCATGTTTGCTACTCAAATCAAATCAGATAACAGTTTTCAAGAATGAAGCTGAAATTTGACAGTCCTTAGTTAAAACACTACTATAACTAATGTTCACTGAGCCACCAGCAAACAGGTGACTTCCAGATCCAAATATATGTACTTTATCTGTTTCCTTACTTTATATATACCCTTACTCACTGCTTCTGAAACCATACACTCAATGATATCTAATCAACTAAGTCAGGCTTTCTAATTAACATATTTATTAGCAAATTTAATTCCAACTTTTTTTGCATCTAGAATGCTTACTTAACTTGGTCAACTTACCAAAACCAGTCCCTAATTTCCTCAAAATTATTGATCTCAAAAATAAATGAAATAATCAAGTTTACTGGATTGCATTCAAAATGATTATTTTATTTTTCTTTATTTTTTGTAAGTATTAAATTGCAAATTCAAATTGACATTTTAAAAGATCAGTCACTTTTTGCTATGTCTAGCAATTAAAAATATGAGATCAATGTGCTATCTATTCCTGAAATAAAAATCCTCATATCAAGGGCAAGCTCCCTGAGCATAGTTCATCACATACTAGGTGTGACAGCCTACAAAGACCATGTTATCAGGTGTATAAACAGGTATGTATTTTTTTTATTTTTTCATTTATAGATAAAGACATAAAACACAAACATGAATTAGCTAGTAAAACAGAAGATATAAGAAAAGACTTAATCCCAATTCTCTAAGAACATAGAGTTTAAATTAAAACTCTTATTATTTAATGAAAGATTGTGTAGTATTGTAGACACTGAGGTAGGCATTATAATTTTTATTCTGTACATTAGAAAATTAAAATCCAAAGAGGTTATATAACCTGGCATAATAAAAGTAAGTTGTAGAGCCAAGATTTAAGTACATATTCCTTTATTTCAAAGCCCATATTATAACTGACCATTGTAGAAGGCTGGTCATTATTAGGCTATTGTAAGGCTCATTAAGTCAGATTCTGTTTCTGTTTAAATTACTCCAAAGAAAGAATAAGAAAGACACTCTTAGAAGTTATATAAACTTTAAGAATTAAAACATATTTCTAAACATAGCTTTGCATATTAACATATTTATATATATAAAAAGGCAGTGACCATAACGAAAAAAGACTCAACCAAACACCTGAAGATAGTCCTGCAGTTAGTGCTGGGTTGCCATGGTGACCCCACACTGACTGCTGCTGCTGCAGGTGCAGGGACCCAGAACTGACTGTTGAGGGGGCTGCAAATCAGGCCTAGCGAGAGACCTGGTAGAGAATCAGGGACTGATCCATAGTCTCTATGGTAGGAGTAGAACAGCCCTTGCCTCTCTCTTTCTCTCTGGGCCTGGTCAGCAGCATGTTCTTTCTCTCAGGGCCTCTGTTTGGCTGCTAATCAGCCCCTCCTCTCTGATCAGGCCTGTGGATAGGCCTGGATATGCTAACTGGCATAGAAACTGACCAATCAGAACCAAATCTGAGTAAACTGTGATGATCCAATGGCTGCCTAGGAGGTGGAGCGTTTGACACTGGCATAGAAACCAACCAATCAAAACCCAATCTGTGAAGGCAGAACCTAAGGTGGTTTTAAGGCAGTAGGGAGCAAAATCAGGCTGGCTGTGGAGGCAGTTTGGGTCAATCAGGAAGGCAGAGACAGTTAGGAGTGATCAGGCTGGCAGGGAAAAGCAGTTGGGGGCAAGATCTGGTCATCAGGGGAGGCCATTGGGGGTGAGATCAGGCCAGCAGGGGAGGGCAGTTTTGGGCGATCAGGCAGGCAGGCAGAGAGGTTAGGGCGATTGGGCAGGCAGGCAGAGGCAGTTAGGGGCAATCAGGTAGGCAGGCAGGTGAGCAGTTAGGAGCCAGCAGACCCAGATTGCAAGAGGGATGTCCGACTGCCGGTTTAGGCCAGATCCTGTCGGGCCTAAAAAGACATTAATTTTCCTTTTATAAGAGTATTGAAGTTTCCTTTTAAAATATATTTATCTTGGATTAATCATTTTTGGGATACTGCTTAACAGTGTCTACTAAACCTGAACATATGCATGACATTTTATGACTTTACAATTCTATCTCTAGTTACATACCCAACAGAAATGTATGTACATGTATATTAAATTGTAAACATAAGAATATATCATTGCAACTTTATTTGCAATAGTCCCAAGATAGAAACTAACCAAATGGTTATCAAGAGTTGAATATATAAAAAAATCCTGGTATATTCATACAATGAGAGCTAACCCAGTAATGAAAATGATTATATAAAATATTGGTAAATCTTAGAAATATTGAGAGGAAGTATTTATTAATATTATATTAATAAACTATAAAGCTGCTAGAAAATAGGAGGCATTCAATGTGTGTTAGTTTGGTTTTCTGAGTGGTACTTGTAACAATGTGGCTGTTATTGTTATTCGTTCTCTCAGCATTCATGGATGAACCCTTTCTTTACTTAGAAGCAGCATGATATTGTCCCTTTGAGACACTTCACTATATTCCCTATTTAGAGGGATGCTACTGTGTTGATGATTACCAGCTTTTATCAGAGATTTCACTGATGCAGTGACTAAGTTAAGTTAGCATATATGCCAGTATGGCCTTTTCAAAAGATCCCATTACAGTGGGAAGATAAGCAGAGAAGCTTCTCCCTTTGCATCCTCTTCTGCATCTTTGCATTGCAGAAGGTAAGTCCAAGGTGCACATGGAAACCACAAAAGAGAAAACAGCTAATCCAAGATAAGTGAAAAGAAGGAAGAGAAGAAAAAATAAGACTACTATTGTATACAGAAAATATGACAGTTTACATATAAAATCCTACAAATATACTAGTACAAAACAATTACTAGAATTAAATGAATTTACAAAGGTCACGTGATACAAAGTAAGCACAGAATAACCAACTTTACTTCTATATAGCAGTAGCAAACAATGAAAAATACTGATTTTTTAAATATCATTTATAACAGTTTTAAAAACATAGGATACTAAAAAATAAATCTAAAAATACACAAATTAAACAATTCAATAGTGAAAACTGAGCAACATTGCTGAAACCTATTAAGACCTACATAATGAAGAAATACATCATTTTGATTAGAAGATTCTACATTATAAATACATCAGTATTCCACAAATTTATCTATAGATACATCACATTCAGAATCCAAATCAACATGCTTATTTTGGCAAGATGATCAAATTGGTTCTAAATTGCATATGAAGGCGCAAGTATCTGTACTAAACTAAATAAACTAATTCAAAAACAATAATGTTGAAAGATTCACTATGATTCACTGCCTGATAACAAGATTTATCATAGAGTTCCAGTAATCAAGATAATGTGCTATTGGCATAAAAGTAGACAGACTAATAAAATAAAAAGTTCTTGGGGGAAAATTTATAAAATTATGGAACTAATTTTCAACAAGTATTCTGAGGCTATTCCAAGGTGGGGAGACACTGTACACTGGCATTGGAATAACATTTAAAAAAAAACAAACCTTGGATCCTACCTCAGACCACATGTAAAATATTAATTCAAGATGAATTATAGAACTATTGTACATATAAAAGATAAAACTATAAATCTTCTAGAAGACAACGTTGAAGATTATTGTTGCAACTTTGTGATAGGCAGAGATTTAGTGAGGAGATATAAAGAAGCAATGAACATGAAAAATAAAACTTAAATTGGACTCTCAAAATTAAAAATGTCTTTATCATTGTTATCAAAAGATACCATTAAGAAAATGTAAAGACAAGCCACATAATCAAAGAATTTGTTACAAATATATCTGACAAAAGATTTGAATCGAGGAAATATAAATTTCTACAAATCAAAATACACACAATCAAAAAAGTGGGCAATAGACCTAATTAGATACTTTTCGAAAGAGGACATAAGGAAGACCAAGAGACATATGAAAACATGTTCAAAGTCACTAATCATCTGAGAGATGCAAGTCAAAATGACAATGATGTACCATCTCACACCTGTCATAATGGTTAGCATTAACAAATGACAAGTGCTACAGAGGATGTGGAGAAAAAGGAACCCTCCTGCACTGCAGGTGGGAATGCAGACTGGTGTAGCTATTGTGGAGAACAGTATGGAATTTCAAAAAAAAAAAACAACAAAAAATACCTAAAAATGGAATTCCGATTTGACCTAGTGATCCCACTTCTAAGAATATATACCAAGAAAACAGAAACACCAATCCGAAAGGAAAAATGCACCCTTATGTTCATAGCAGCATAACTTACCATAGCTAAGATTTGGAAACAGCCTAAGTGCCTATCAGGAGATGAGTGGATTAAAAAACTTTAGAACATCTACACAATGGGATACTATGCTGCTATAAAAAGGAAGGAACCCCTACCATTTGCAACAGCATGGATGGACCTGGAGAGCATTATGCTAAGTGAAATAAGCCAGTCAGACAAAGATAAATATCACATGATCTCACTCATTTGTGAAATATGAGTAACATAAACTGATGAAAAAATAAATAAATCCAGAGACAGAGAAGCATTGATCAGACCTTCAAACTACAGAGGGAAGGTAGGGGAGGTTGGGGGTAAGGGAAAGAGATCAACCAAAGGACTTGTATGCATGCATATAAGCCTAACCAATGGCACAGACACCAAGGGGGTGAGGGCATGATCAGGGTGCTGGGGGCACAATGAGGGGTTAAGGAAACATATGTAGTACCTTAGTCAATAAAGAAAAAAGAAAAAAAACCACAATCCAATTTTTAAAAAATTGGACTAAGGTCTGAACAGACATGTGACCAAGAATTGGGCAGTAAGTTCATTAAAAGTCTTCTGATGCCATTTTCACCACAGTAAAAGCCAGTTAAAACCCTAATATACTTATTTTTATAATCATAAGAATAGTTATAATGAAAAAGATCAGAGTAAATGTTGACAAAGATGTGTAGCACCAGAACTTTATGATATAGTTAATGAGGTCATAAAATAAACTACTTTATAAAAAAATTTGGTAGTTTCTTATAAAGCTAAATATATACTAACTTCACGACCAGAAATTTCTTTCCTAAATATTTACCCATGAAAAACCAAAGCATATATCCTCAAAAAAAAAACTTGCATGGAAACTTTCTTAGCAACTTTATTCATAACCACTCAGAATTAAAAGAATTCAGATGTCCATTAACAGTGGAGTGGAGTTTTCAAAAGCAAATAGTAGTATACTCATACAATAGACTATTGCTCTGAAAGAAAAGAAAAAAGAAAAAGAAAAAAATGTTCTACAGAAATAAGCAACCACATAGATAAATTTCAAATCATTACATTGAGCAAAAGAAACCAGACACAAGAGCCTCATTCCATTTATATGAAGATTCAAGAACAGTAAAAACTAACCTCAGTGATAGAAATCAGAAAAATGGTTGTCTATGGTGGAGAGTGACTGGAAGAGAGCGCAAGGAAACATTCTAAGATGATGGGAAAGTGGTCTGCTTTTATTAGAGTAGTTATAATATAAATATATAGATTATCAGAGTCCCTAAAGTATACATTTATCATATGTCAATATCCCCACTATTAATAGTTTTAAATTTAATGAGAAAAATATTAGCCTGATTCTGATACACTACTCAACAAACTGAAAATGGATACAAGATCTCTGAAAAATCTTTTGGCAATAGATACTGAAGTTGAATGTACTCATAAATGTGCATCTGGACATTCCACTTATAGGTATGTAACCTATAGAAACGAGTCCAAATGTTCACCAAAGATATGTACAAAACTTTTTTTTAATATGTTTTATTGATTTTTTTACAGAGAGGAAGAGAAGGGATAGAGAGTTAAGAACATCGATGAGAGAGAATCATCAATTAGCTGCCTCTTGCACACCCCTACTGGGGATGTGCCCACAACCAAGGTACATGCCCTTGACCGGAATCAAACCTGGGACCTTTCATTCTGAAGGCTGACGCTCTATCCACTGAGCCAAACCGGTTTCGGCTATATGTACAAAACTTTTCACAACATATTCATAATATCTCAAACTAGCAACAATCCATATGTCCTGGACAAGAGAATGGACAAATGAAGGTGTTTATGGAATGGTATTCTAGACATCAATGAGATTGTTGATGGATCTTACAACATTGAGTGAAAGAACACAAAAGCACAAGTTGTATGATTCCATTTTAAGAAATATATAAAATCAATGTCTAGTGTTAGGACTCAAGATAGAAGTTATCTTAATATTAGTGACAAAGAATACCATAAGGGTGCTTATATCAGTATTACTGTTTCTATTTCTCCACTGAGTTCTGGTTACATATATACATTTTCTTGAAAATTCATTATAGTTTTATCTTTTGTATGTGGTTCTATGATTCATCTTGAATTAATACTTACACTAATGCTTCATGCATTGTATGTATGCTGTACATCAACAAAATGTTTAATTTTAAAAATCTCATAAACTAGAGAAATACATTGAATGTTTCGGTCATGATGTGTCACTCAAAATTATCATGAAACGAGGTAGCATGAATCCACCTGCCTAAAGGTGAGTAAAAGTGATCAAAGAAAGGTGTGATTTTTTAAATCTTGTTTGCCATCTACTTCAGAAATAAGTTTACTTTTATTTGAGCATCTGGCTTTTTCAGGTACCCCTGGGGCAAGACCAAAATTTATAGTTTTGTGGTTATATAGGCCACTTGTTTATATGGAGAATTTTATGGCTTAGTTCCCCAGGCTTATGTCAGTATTACTGTTGGTGTTTTCTCTGTTAATTATCCTCCGGGACTTCAGTGCGCACACAGATGTCAATTCAGATGGGCCAGCATGTATCTTTCTGAAAGCAATGGACTCTGAGTATTAACCAGATGGTTGAGGCAAGTTCCCTCAAGGCCAGGATCATTCTAAACTTTGTCTATGGATTTAATTGTGAATAGGGTTCCATTTTCAATATCTAAACTTATTTACCGAGTCATTAATTTCTAAAATTCCTTTCTTATAACATTTTTAATATCATAATAAATGCCTCCATATAAGAATGAACATTTTTAGAATTTACTATGGAAATATTTTACATATTAATAATTTATTTAATCATTACAACTAATCTATGCAATAAAAATTATTAAAATTGTCTTCATTTAAAATAATAAAAATTAAGCAAAGAGAGGTAAAAAAAAAACTTGGCCCAGGTGACTTGGGATATAGAAGACAATGACAGGTCAGTGGATTCCAGCATCTATGCTCTTGCCCATTATGTTAAGTGTTTCTCAAAGTAAATATTAAAAATTTGTAAATATGCAGGAAATGTGCTCAATTAGGAACACGCATTGCTGAAAATCTGTATTCTATCTTGCTAAATTTATTTACATATGCATAAGTCTCAGATTCCTTACAGTTTTGAATAATAATAGTACCTCAATAAGAGCATCAGTTTAAAAATTACATGAGATAATGCTTGTAAAGCACTTCACAAAGAGCTGGCACATATTAAGAACTTAAGAAATATTAACCAGAGAATTATTATTAGTATTCTCATTTATGGTATTTAACTACTGTGACTTGGAACTAAAATCTACATTATTTACAAAAGAATTTTGAGTACTGAGCCCCAGAAAAATTTCTGGAAGTAATAGATACCGCTGTGGCTGAGATTCTTATTTGAACATTCCCCCACTGTCAGGCCATTCAATGCCATGAGAGCTTTAGTTCCAACCAAGAACACCCCAAACCAACAATGCAACTACATGTTAAAAAAAATTAGGAATCTTTTTCTAGAGGTTGTATGTGTGTGTGTGTGTGTGTGGGGGGGGGGGGGGTTGTTGTTGTTGTTTTTGTTGGTTTTTGTTTTGTGTGTGTGTGTTTTGTTTTGTTTTTACTTTTTTCCCTTGGATTATTTTTCAACTTCAATGGAAATTAAAACCAATTATTTTTTTTTCACAATTTAAATTCCACACTCTGCATAATTCAACATGTTAAATTTATGTGTAATCATTAGGTCCTGAATTGTTTTTCATATTAACTTTTACGGTGTTTGTATTCTTTGTTTTGTTTTTGTTTTTTTGATTAAAAGTAGATGAAACTGTGGACTCACTCTTACTGGCTGGGAAAATTCTCGGCTACTGTCACAGAGAATACAAACAGGGTTGTTAGCAACACTGGTGTATTACTGGACAGAACATGGAATTTGCCTTGCAGGCCCAAGAGCCCAATGGACTTGACACATATGCAGCAGCCACCAAAGAGCAACAGCAGTGATGTGGATGGTTAGCACTCTGTTCTTGCTGCCTTTCCTTTGTTACTTCGAACTTCACTGAGAAAGGTAACAAGGCAAAGAAATACATTTTCTTTTAAATATCTTCTTCAAATAGTTTCTATGAATAATGTAAAAAATTATATCCCTTAACCCTCCCTTCCCAAAGGCTAGGAATCAAAGTAGCAGCTCCCTGTCACTGCTGTTGTGATTATTATTAAGACAAACTTTTGGATAAACACAATACTCCAGAAACTGTGTAATAGGTCTACTTTATATACCTTTCCAATGCATCTTCCCAATAACCTTCAGAGGCTATTGCCATTGATATCTGAAATAACTAATATATAGAAAAGATGTGTGGCTGTCTCAGATTATACAGCAGGAACTGGAGAATATGTGGTATGGATAATGAACTGACTAATATTAGAGAATGTTTGCTTGTCTAAGTTCTTTAAAGTGTGGGTGTCAATGATGTTTGCATTAGAATAAGGAACTCCTAATTTTGGACAATGGGTAAAAAATAGATTCCTGCCCTGGTCAGTGTGGCTCAGATGGTTGAACATTGTCCTATGCACCAAAGGTGACCAGTTCCATTCCTGATTGGGACACTTGCCCAGGTTGGGGGTTCTTTCTTCAATCAGGTGCATGTGGGAGCAGCTGACAGACATTTCTCTCTCACATCAATGTTTCTCTCTGCCTCTCATTTTCTCTCCAAAATCAATACCAACATATTTTAAAAATAGATTATCTTTCCTGCTCTATTTGTTATTGCCCTTTTGCACGTAATCTTTCTTCTTACTGACAGCCCCTAAAGGGGGTGACTGAATTGGAGCACCAGAGCAGTACTGTGCACAGCTATGTGCACAGCTATGAAGCAAGGAATCCCTTTTCTCCACTTTATTGCCAGAAAGCTTAATCAATATTGTTAGTCTACTTTTATCCCTTAGCCTGTGTCTCACTGAGCTCTGCATGAAAGCCTACCTTCTATTGGTTATACCTCTGACCACTCTTTCCAGATAGGCTCAAACATGACAAAAACACTCCAAGAATTCAGAGACTTGATGCCCGTTTCAGTGCTCTTAGGTTCTCCCCTTTTCGGGTGCTCTCCCTCAGGCTCTTTAGCAGAAGCTACCATACAAATCCCTTTCTTGCCCAACCAGTCAAATAAGTTTGGATATGTTTTAGGCTCAGGAAGAACCACCTTCATTCCATCCATGTTCCCAAAACTTAACAAGGTGCCTGGTGCATTCCAGATGCTCCACAATAATCAGTTAACTGAGCTGGTCTAAAACAGTTGCTTTGGAACAATATGTGGATGGGAAATATAAGGGAAAGATGCAGAAAGGAAGACTGTACTTTTACATTATATAAATGAGTTTAACCATGATGTCCTTAAACAAGATTGGATATTCTGGAAAATGATCATGTGTCAAGAGTGAATGGTAAGGTAGTATGCTCATATTTGAATATACTTATTTTGACAATGTGAGGAGGGGACTTGGGTGTGTGGCATCCAACATATTTTTGAGACTAGATTTCGAATCAGCCCTGGAGAAGTACATTGGAAGTCATTACCCCTCAGATACTATTAAAATCCAGGGGAATCACACAGAGAGAGAAAAGAGCAGGGAAAGTAAAACTAAAATCTAGATTTCTCAGCTCCTGTTACAATGTGCTTTCCACCAATCCTTGCAGAGGAAACCTTATTCCAGGACTAAGGTAAAGATTATGTAAGTGTTAAATCACTAATGATGGAATCTTGGAACCAGCGATTAGCCAGCCACACTTCAAAATATACCTCCCCTCTCTGCCATGCATTCCACTGAATTATAAGCTAGCCAATGATCTTTCCTGCTTTCTTTTTTATCAATAATAATTATCACCATCCGATATATAACATATTTTACTTAATGCTTTTTGTATCTGTATCATTGCATTTGAATAAGATCATAAGAGAAGGGGATTTTTTTCTACTTAGTTCACTCCTTAGAACATTGTAGGTGCTCAAATATTTGCTGTAAGAAAATAAAGGGAGGAAAACAATCAAAATTGCTCTGTATCCTGGAGTGGCAGGGAGTGCTGAAATCCTGTGAAAGATTTAGCACACTGTTTGCCCTATCTCATTTCAACTAGGTTTTTAGGAAGGAGATGAACTTGTAGAAGCAGTTAAACCACATCGTATTAACATTGAAACATACAGTCAAAAGTCATTCAATTACACAGTTTCTTTATTCTAATAGAGAAGCTATCAGAACATAGATAAAGAGAATTAGTTGGCTGGTAATTAGACTTCTGGGACACTAAAGGATAACTGTTTCAGTTTCAACAGCCTATACTAAATGCATTAGGTATACTGTATCGCATTGACAAAATGAAAAAAGTGGCATTCACATGCACTTAAGCAGTCCATGTTTGTTAGGAACTTCCCTACTCATTGGTGGCACAAGCTGTCTACAGAGCACTTTTGCAAAGTATCACCTCAAAATACATAGCACGGATGGAAGACACTCTACTCCTTGAAGGAGTTGGCATTTTAGACGCAATCTAACTGGTGATTAGACACAATCTGAAAATGTTTAGAAGCTGTTTCAGGTAATTCTGATGTGCAGATTTGCTGTAGATGCAGTTGTCTTTCAGTTCACTATGCTTTTCTTTGAAAGGGCTGGGAGTGAGGATGATCAGACTGTACTCTCTGACTGCATCATTCCCCATGGCTCATTCACTCATCCTCTTTCCTAACTCCCAGCTCCGGGACCATTCGTTCATCCAGAAACTTCAGGCATGTATCTGACAGCATTCCCAGATTAAAAAAACCATGCCGAAAATACTCACAAAAAGTGAGTCGATTTCACTATTTCACAAGCTGATCGATTTCATTAGGTTTCCAGCTAGTAATTAAATGATCTTCTAATAATGGTAATTTTACCTCCATTTTCCTAATATTTACTCATCCTTTCCTGTTTTCTAGATTTAAGTAGAATAATAATTACATCAGCAGGAACCTTTGTCATAAATTTGATTTACTGGGGGTTTCTTTAGTATTTCATTGTTAAGTGTATTTGGGTGATGGTTTGACAAAGAGATGATTTATCATATTGAGGAAATATTCTTCTATTCCTAGCTTCTTAGAGGTTTAATTTTTAATAAGATGAATACTAAATTTTACTAAATGTCCTTTTAGAATATTTCAAGAAATTGAGAAAAATTTCTCCTTTGAGCTTTTAATATTATTAAAGCTTAATAGGTTGATGGATATAAGACTATTATTTCATTCCTACCACATTCAAAGGCCAATATACTATTAAAGGTTATTTTCAAGTATATTATTTGGTGGTTTGCCTCTTTTCCAATATATCAAATAAGTATGTAGTTTTTGCTTTTCACTTTTCTTGGTTTTGAAATTATAATGATAGTTACTTAAAATTAATTTTAAAGTTTAACAATACTTTTTCACTCCTCAGTGAAACAGTTCAGATAAAGCAAGATATTTTCAATTGTTTTAAATTTTAAATAATATAATCTTCAAATTCTTTAGATGCCAAAGTTAAAAAAAATATGTGATACCCATGCAGAAAAATATATCCACAAAGGAATAATGTGGACTCAGAACTTGCATGAAGATGATTTTTTGATAATTAATATTTTTGTAATGATTAGGAAATGGTACACCTATTTTTTAAAAACTTGCCCTTAGATTTAATTATCATTTCTACTGTTTCCTGTTTTTTATGTCCTATCCATATACTAATTCCTCTTCCATCATGCTGGTTAATGTTATAAATCATTGTGTGTGTTTCTTCTTATAATAGTAACAAACTATTAAGTTATAAATTAGGATAATTTATAACTTAATAGTTTGTTACTATTATAAGAAAAAAAATAACAATAAAAGTGTAATATCCATACATATAAAAGTGTAATATGCTAATTAGACCAGAGATCCTTCTGATTGTCCTTCCGGATGACCTTCTGGATGAAGTCAGGGCTCAAGAGAAGTCTGAGTCTCAGGTGCCTGCTGGCAGCTGGAGGGAAGCCCAGGTCCTGGGTGCCAGAGGAAAGCTGGTGTTAGCAGTCAGGGGAAAGAAGGCCTACTCTTGCAGAAATTTTGTGCATCAGGCCTCTAGTCTGGTATAAAATTTTAGGTTTAAGTAATAACCTTTTTAGATGGTGATCCATTTTATGTTTTGTCTATTGAACCCTATTGTTGATATTACCATATCTTTAGTCTGCTTTGTATTTAACCAATGACTGACTTACTCTTTTCTTTTTAAGCTAGCTTGGCTGATTTGTTTTAGCACTCTCAGATATAATGAGCAATCTGATCCAATCTGAAGGTCTTATTTTCAATTGAAGAATTTAATATAACCCTATCCTTTGTCAAAGTGCATACATTTATTTTTCTTTCATCATATTTATAATGCTTTCTTGAATTCTATACTTTGTTTTCTATGTTTTAGTTTAGATTTCATCAAAGTAACCTAAATCAAATTTATTTGAGAGGATACTGCAGAAAGCACAAGTAAGGAGATAAGGAAGAGAAAAAGTAAGACTGGGAACAGTTTGTTTTTGTTTGTTTGTTTGTTTGTTTGTTTAAGACAATGAGAGTCATATGAGTGCAGGGAGTACCAGTGTGAGCAACTGAGGCTCAACCCCACTGAAAATCCTCTGAGGGATTGACAGAGTGGACCACAGGACTGTTCCACTGAAAGACAGGGAAGCTGGGGATTTCATCAGCTGACTCTCAGCCTACAATGGATGAGGGTTATTTCTGAGGGTGTTAAATTCCTGTGCTTCCTTTTCAGCAGGCTGAGCAAGTTCCTGTAGTTCCAAAGAATGCCCTCGGGAAAAGGTAGGGGAAGGTGAGACACAAAAGTGTTTACAGTAGAAAGCTGCATTTGTGGGGACTGTCCACTGGATATCTGGTGACCACAGCCTTGGGACGAGAAGATATGGGACACTAACTGTATCTGCTGCACAGAAGTGGAGGATACTCCTAATTTTACTCCACTAATGTAAAATGTGCATATATTACCAGTAATTCTACAAATGTAAACCACTTATATTTTTAAATACTTCACTGTATACATTCCCAATTATCATCATCAACAATAAAACACCCACTTTGGATTTATCATAACTAAAATATAAAGGCACATTTTTGAACTCCATCCCCCTTGTTCTCCACTAATATACCTCTTTGCCTTTGCAGGAATGGAAAAATATAACTTGTAATTTTAAACCACTTGCTATTAAATTGATATCATTTTATGTCTTCAGAGGGTCCTAAACCACTCACTATTAGATTAGTGTCATTTTATGTTATTTAGATGGCCGCTGCCTGTCAATAGTTCAACTTCTGATTTTCCAACTTTACTAAAAGAGATATCCACTTAGTGGAAACCAATTTTTATCTTTTCCTGAGCTAGCAATCTTCTATAATAATAAAAGCATAATATGCTAATTAGACCAGACAATCTTCCAGACGAAGCCAGACCTGCGAGGGAAGCCCGGGTCCCAGGTGCCTGCCAGCAGCTGGAGGAAAGCCTGGATCCCCTGTGCTAGATGGAAGCTGGTGCCAGCAGCGGGGGGAAGGAAGGTCTACTCTTCCAAGATTTTAGTGCATCAGGCCGCTAGTATTATATAAAAGCCTAAATGACCAGTTGGCTGAACAACCAAATCATTGGTCAACCAATCACAATGACACGCACTGACCACCAGGGGCAGATGCTCAATGCAAGACCTCAGCAGGAGCACCACTAAGCTAATGGGTGGGCTCCAAATGCTGGTCTGTGGGTATCAGGCCAAAACCTGCAGTCTGAAATCCCCCGAGAAGTCCTGGATTACAAGAGGTGCAGGCCAGGTTGAGGAAACCCACTGGTGCACGAATCTGTGCACTGGGCCTGTAGTATGTGGAATAATACTCATGATTCTGGTAGCCACAGCAAGATGATTTTGCCCAATTTTAGGCTAATATAAGTGTTCTGAGCATGTTTAAGGTAGGCTAGGCTCGTCTGGAGAGCATGGCTCAATGGTTGAGGGTCGACTTATGAACCAGGAGGTCATAGTTAAGATTCCCAGTCATAGCATATGCCTAGGTTGCAGGTTCGATCCCCAGTGTGGGGCATGCAGGAGGCAGCCAATCAATGGTTTCTTCTCTCTCTCTCTCTCTCTCTCTCTCTCTCTCTCTCTCTCTCTCTCTCCTTTTTCTCTGCCCCTTCCTCTTAAAAATCAATAAAAAATATATTCAAAAAACTGTTAGGCTAGGCTAAGCTATAATGTTCAGTAGGTTCGATGTACTAAATGTATGTTCAACTTATTATTTTCAACTTACTAGAAAATAACCCCCTTATAAACTGTAGAGAATCTTCCATAATTATTTGTAGTATGTGCACCATGTTAAATAACCATTTAACTTAATTCATTATTCTTCACTTTCATTTAGCTTTTCAGTTGGTAAAATGTAACTAGAAACACTTCTTTTAAAGATGTGATTAATATGTTTTATAAGTTTCCTTATATGTTTTTATATATGAATAACATTTTGATTATATATTTTTTTCTAAACCCTTTACATTACTTATTACTTCTTACATTTCAAAACAGTTGCTAGAACAAATCTATAACTCTAATTTCCCTTCCTTCTTTGAACTTATTTTTCCTGCCTGGATGAGCATCAGGATAAGCTTAGAAAAAGAAAAAGGAAAAAGAAATTTATACATTTCAGCAAAATACATGGTATTACCTGTCATAAGATGAACTGCTTTCAAATTCAGGATCAGAATTTTTCATGTTATTTTTGTTTGTTTTAATCTCTGAAAATTTTCCATTAGGACATCTTTCTATATTATAGTATTTGTATATTTTTATTTGATTTATTCATTGGAATAAAATAATTATTCATATTTTGGTTCTTTATTGTATGTACCTCTTTCCAAGACTCTCCTATCTTTTCCACATGTAACTTGTCTGGTTTTCTGATCTTTAGTGTTTCTATTTCAGTTGTTCATTTGGCTATTATAGTTTTTAAATTATTTCAATTATTTCCTGAATTCCACTAGTTTTTGTTTGTTTGTTTGTTTGTTTGTTTGTTTGTTTTGTTGTTTTTTTAAACAGAGCCTGGATCCACATTCCTCTGAATGACATAAGATCACAACATGAATGTCTTTAAAAATATTTCACTCCAGTATTTTCACTCAGAACTACTATCTTCCTTTACCACAGTGTTACATTTACCTTCTTTTATATAGATGATTTATTTCAGTGTTTGTTGTATTTTGTTTACACATCATTGAAGAAAAAGCACACTCTAGCTAAGTAGTTATTCACAAAGATATATTTTAGTTTGTTATTCTTAGTGTTTTCATAAAAGCTACTTAAAACACTTTTCAGACCTCAAGTTGAAAACTGGTTTCATATATATTTATATTATACATTTTGGTGAACTAACTGCCTGCATAATTTAGAGCCATAGTAGGCATGTTGTCACTGGCAAACTTCCTGTGAAAGAGGCTAAATTTTCAATTGTTTTTCTTTGGTGTATTCTCCATTGTCCACATGGAATCACTGTCCTTTCTGAGAGTGCTGTCTGCCACCTCTACTCCCTCCACTCTAGAAATACCCTATTGTCATCCTAGTTCAAATAAGAATTCTTGCTATTGTTTTTCCTTGCTAACTTAATTCTAAATTGAATTGTTATATTTTAGTAAAAAATGTTCAGCAGATTTCTCTACTACCCCATAACCTGTCTTTGACTATTCAACTATTGTCTTAAAATAACAGACTAGAAAAAATATTAGTTTCTTTCTTGATCACCTTTGTTTAATTCTTATAATCCCATACTAACTTCTCTGAAAAAAGTTTATAAGGAATTCCCCATTACCTTCATTTAACATTGTCCTATTCTTGATTCTTCTGGCATATGGATGGCATCCTCTCATGATTTTTATCAAAAATGCTAAATTATCCTTCTGTTTTTTATATTCTTTTGTTCATTTGATGCTGATTTAGAAAAGAGGGTGAAAATTTATATACTGATGCTCAAGTTTCTTCTCATCCACGATTCCTGTCTACTCCATATTTTAGATGTCACCACACAGATGTCTACTTAAGTCTCCATCTGTTTCTCATAATAAGTCACTTTCAGATATTTGTTTTTTCTCCCTCTTTGTTTCAAGAAAATGTACTATTCTCTTTTGTTACCGTATGTGTTTTATCCCCTTTTTTAGGCTTTGTCTCCACCCTTTTGAATGGGCAAAGTGTATACCAGTCTAAGGTGTGATGACAATAGTATGGGTGAGGTGTCATTTGTCCACTTCACTGTCCTAAATGGGAGCCATTCTGACAGCTTTCCCATTTCACTTCATCTGAACATCAGGTGCTCTACACAGCATCTAGTGAAGTTCTTATACCTAGCAAACACTCAGCTCTAGGTCCACAGGATTAAATCGGATCTTTCCTTGTTCAAAATGGCAGTTTCTCAAGCATCCATCAGACCCTCAAACCTTAGAGGGAAGGTATGGGAATATGGGGATAAGGAGGAGAGATCAAACAAAGGACTTGTATGCAATATAAGCCTAACCAATGGACACAGACAACATGGGGGGTGAGGACATGAGTGGTGGGATAGAGGGGAAATGGGGAGGATAAAGACACATATAAAATAACTTAATCAATAAAGAAAAAGAAATGTTTTTTTTTTTAAAGAGTAAGGTACAATTGCTCCATCTCTCAGCAGGATAAAGCATGAAGAGCATCCTGGCACACATATCCCAGCCCTCTTCTGGCCCATCCCTGTTTCCGAAAAAGTGATTAAGCACCCAAGTGTGCAAGAGACTTAACATCTATCCCTTTCTCTGTAGTTCTTTTTCTGGAAGGTTAGTCTTTGAATAGACTAAAAAAGATGAGTTGCTCATGATATGGGACTAGAAATCTTGCTTCTAACCAAAGCTAACTTCCAATGAATTAAAGGTTTATACTTTATTAGATTATGGTTTCTTTAAATCTTGAGTTTTCTAATACTTCAGAGCATAGTGATTAAACAGTATAGTTTCCCTATTTTCTTTGTAAATAGATTGCTGGATTTACTTTAAATTGCCTACTCTCATTTTGCTTATTTATATACTTTAGTGAGAATCAGAGATAATATTATCAATTACATCTAGTCTCCTCTATGCAAACTAGAATTGTTCAACTTATTTTTTATATTTTCATTATTTCAGAGTTTCCCCCATTTAAGCCATTACTTCAGTCACCCGAAAATATTATTACATAACTACTACATATCCTCAGTATGCTATGTTCTGGACATAGTAGCACATATAAGGTATTATCATTTCCTTTAAAAGACTTAGTCTAGTAGGAGAAAATGATCTGTACATAAATAAGCTGCATGCTCTTACATGGGCCTTATGATATAATTCATTATGCTAGATTTTCAAAGGAAAAAGTGTTAGGTTCCAGGTAGGTTCAAGGAAAGAGAGTCAAGATTTGAGCAAAGTTTAAAAAGAGAAATAGGTACAAGAAAAAAACACACAAAAGAGTGTAGGACAATTGTCAGAGTCAGAACATTTCAGGTGGTGAGAACAATATCTGGCATGAAGCTGCCAGGCACACTGCAACATGAGAAATACCAGCCACTATTAATTCTAGGGGGAAAAGTGGCCAATTAAAAATGTGAAACTATAGAAATGGTCCAATATAAAATTCTTATGGTGTGTCTAATATTATTAGAGTATTATTACACTTCTCCAGAGATTGGTCTTTTGTTATAGTTTCTACCTCCATTTTTATAACTATTATCATATAGGAAATATTTGTCATATAAATCACATTTAAGAAATATGCCAAATATTCCCAGTTTGTCATTTTAGTTTGAATGATTAAAACTCACTCATTTACATTGCTCTTAACATCAAATAATCTATAAATATTAAAATAGCCTAATTGGTTTTGCTTCAGGTAAAATAGGTTATAGACATTTAACTCAAACATACAACTCTGTATTTTCTAGATCTAAAATAGCACAGATCATAATTTCTCCCTGCACTGAGAGACAAACGATATGCATTGCCTGAAGTAACAAAGCACTAATATATGGCATATGGCATACAGTTGAGAACATTTAAAGTGCTTACATACTCGAAGAGGAGGTCACAACCTATTGGGCATAACCAGAATCTAAAGGGCACATTCTATTACTGGAATGTCAACCAAGAGAATGGCAAGAGAGTGAGTCATACTTCAAAAGTATTTACAATGCCAGAGAGATACAATTTGACAATGAAGAGTGGAATGGTAAAATACGCTAGCTTAAAAATGCAGGAAATATAAACTAAAGAAAAATTATGATGGATATTTACAACAGACTATTAGTATGAAAGGTGAGTGACAATGAAAAACTGTAAGTCAACAATTTGTACACTCTAAATTGCTCTGTTTCATATTCAAAGGGGATTTCTAACTCTCCCATAATTTTTCTGGGATAAGGATAAATAACAGTGACAAATAAGCAGTATCAAAGCATTCTTAAATTAAATAGAAGACAACTTTATGACTCATAAAGCATAAGACCCTGAAAAAAGATACTGTATTATATCTCTTACACACTAGAAAAATAATATTCAAGCAAGTTTCATAGGCTACTATAAAAATCTCATGGCACAGTTTTGTTGAGTGCCTACTATGAGCCAAGCACCATCCTAAACACATGGCATATGTCAATGACCAAAACAGATGAAGACTGCCCCAACAGATGAAAAGCATCCCCCCATATATAGCTGGAATAGGCATAAAGTAAACAGTATAAAAACTAAGGGAATTATATCTTGTATTAGCACTAATAAATACTATATAAAAAGACGAGTAGTGAGGGGGGTTAGAGTGTCAAGGTGAAGGCAGAGGTAGGTTGCAATATTAGATAGGTTCATAAGAATATGTTTTATTTTGAAATTTGAATTTGTGTACATTTATATTTGAAAAAGGTGACAGAGTTAACCAAGTTGATATAGAGGGCAGTGGGAAATGAATATCAGTGAATAAAAAGCCATAAGGTGCCATGACTGAGGAACAACAAGGAACAGTATGGCTGAAGGACAGAAGGGGAGTAGGAGATGAAGGCAAAGAGAACCTTACAATATGTAGTATGCTGTGGGCCATTATAAGAATTTCTCCTCTATTTTGAATGAAAATAGGGATCAACTGCAGAATTTTGAGAAAGGGAAGTAATGTGCCCTAACATGTTTTTAAAGGCTCTGATGGCTGCTGTGTTTATAATAATAGGGAGAGAAATTTGGACAACTGTTAGAAGACTATGGTAATAACCTTAGGTAAATGGAAGATGGATCAGTCTTTGAAGTAGCGATGAAGTCGGTATGTGGGTTCTAGATATATGTTGAAGGCTAAGTGAACAGAATTTGCTGGTAATTGGGATGTAAGAGAAAGAGATCATGTAGAGTGATTTCAGTTTTTAGACTGAATTGACAGGAAGAACAAAGCTGCCATCACATGAAATGGAGAAAGCTGCACATAGAGCAGAATTGGGGGAACAGAGGTTATAATAGAAATTTGGGATATAATGATTTGAAAGAATTTTTAGATATCTCAGTGGAGATGCTGAATATGCAATCTTACCTAATTAAAGACAAACATGTAAATTGACTGTACCTCTACTACTCTACCAGCCAATCAGTAGTGATATGCAAATTAGCCCAACAAAGATGGCAGTTAATTTGCATAGACAGGCACTGAGTGATGGGGACAGGATGCTTACATCTTCGCCATGGCACTGACACAGGTGTTCTGCCCCTCTCCCAGTCTCTCAGGGCCTCTGGGCAGGGTGGGAAGGTGGGGCCAGAGCAGAAAGAGGAAGCTCCAGGAATTGAGCAGGAAGGAGCTGGGCCGGAGTGGAAAGGTGGTGCCTGCAGCAAGGGAAAGGAAAGTGCATTCTAGCATGGATCCTCGTGCATCAGGCTTCTAGTTAGAATTAATAGTCTGGATTCTGAAATATTCTGTCAGATATACAAATAGAGGCATATCAGTAAGTATATAATAATGAAATAAGATTAGATAACTAAGGGAGTAAATGTCCATAGAGAAGGGAAAAGGATCAAGGATTGAACTCAATATGAAAAGGGTGAAGGGAAGAGAAGAAACAAGCAAAGGAAACCAAGGAATATCAATCAGTAAGATAGGAGGGGGAAAATGATGCGGTATCCTAGAAGACAAGTGAAGACAGTGTGCCAAGGAAGAAAATGCTTCCAGTAACACAAGAACTGAAAATTAAACATCTGATTTAGAAATGTGTATGTCATTTTTGCCTTGATTCGGTTATTTTGGGGGTGTGATAGAGATGAAAGTTTAATCAAAGTGAGCTAAGGTAGAATACATGATTTGGAGAAAGCAAATATATAGGATTATTTCTAGAAATTTTGATCCAAAGAATAGCAATGAAATATGGTGGTAGCTGATAAAATAGGGTTTTATCCATCTTAATATCAGAGTAAAATAATTATATGCTGCATCAGTTAAGATTCAACCAGAGAAGCAAATCCATTAAGAGTATATTAGAATAGGTGGTTTAGGAATAAGACTTTTGTGACAGTTATTTTATTTGTCAACTTGACTAGGTTAATGAATAACGACCAGATGACCAGAAACATTTTTTGGGGTAGTCTGTGAAATTGTGTCAAGAAGAGATTAGCAATTGATTCAGTAGACTAAGTAAAGAAGATAGTCGTCACAGTGGAGGTAGCCATCATCAAATCTGTGGAGGGATTGAATAGGGGAAAAAAAAAAAAAAAAAAAAAGGTGTAGGAAGAGTGAATATGTGCACTGCTGACCTGAGACATCCATCTTCTGCTCTCAGGCATCACTGCTCCTGGTTTTCCAGACCTTTGAATTCAGACTCAATTAAACCACTTACTTTCCTGATTCTCCAATTTGCAGATGGCAAGTCATGGAACTACTCAGCCTCCATAATCACGCAAGCCAATTCCTATCATTTATATGTATGTATTCCTATATATCTATGTATGTATGTCAGGATTTTCCAAAAAAAACAGAACCAATAGGAAAAAAATAATACTTTATTATACATTACATGTTATATGTTGTATATTATATCATACTAGAGTCCCGGTGCACAAAATTTGTGTGTGTTGTGGGGGATGTCCCTCTGCCCAGCCTGCAACCTCTCCAAACTGGGACATCCCTCTAACAATCCAGGACTGCTGGCTCCCAACTGCTTGCCTGCCTGCCTTCTTGATTGCCCCTAACCACTTCTGCCTGCCAGTCAGATCACCCCCTAATGACACCCCTGCCAGCCTGATTGATGCTTAACTGCTCCCCTGCCAGCCTGTTTGCCCTAACTGCCCTCCCCTGAAGGCCTGGTCACCCCAACTGCCTTCCCCTGAAGGCATGGGTCTTCCCCAACTGCCCTCACCTGCAGGTCCAGATGCCCTAACTTACCTCCTCTGACAGCCTGGTCACCCCTAACTTCCCTCCCTGCAGGCTTGATCACCCCCAACTGCCCTCCCTTGCAAGCCTGGTCCCTACCAACTTCCCTTCCCTGCTGCCTGATTGCCCACAAGTGCCCTCCCTTTCAGCCTGGTTCCTCACAATTTCCCTCCCCTGCTGCCCATCTTGTAATGGCCATCTTGTGTCCATATGGGGGCAGGATCTTTGACCACATGTGGGAAGCCATATTATGTGTTAGAGTGATAGTAAATTTGCATATTACTCTTTTATTAGATAGGATAGAGGCCCGGTGCACAAGTAGGGGCTGACTGTTTTGCCCAGAAGGGTATCCCAGATCAGGGTGGGGTTTCCTTGGGTGTGGGGCAGCCTGCGCGAGGGGCCAGTTTGGTTTGCAGGCTGACCACCATCACATACACACACACCCTCGGCAACCCAAGTGAAGGCCCTGGTATCTGGGATTTATCTTTTACAATTGAAACTTTGTAGCCTGGAGCAAAGCCAAGCCTCCTGCTTGCTCCGTAGTGGCAGTCATTTCTGTTACTATTTATCTTCTATAATTGAAACTTGGTAGCCTTCAGTGGAGGCCTGGGCCAACCAGGGTGTGCAGAAAGCTTGGGCTTCCTTCATCACCAGGACAACCCTAGCCTCCCCCTTATTCACTCTAGCTCTGTGGCTGCTGCCATTTCTGTTGGGATTTATGTATCTTCTATAATTGAAACTTTGTAGCCTTGAGTGGAGGCCTCGGCCAGCCAGGGTGTGCGGAAAGCTTGGCTTCCTCCATCGCCAGGGAAACCCAAGCCTCCCTCCTGCTCACTCAGTGGCCACAGCCATCTTGATTGGGGTTAATTTGCATATTTGCTCTTGATTAGCTGGTGGGCATGGCTGGTGGGCGTGGCTAGTTGTAGCAGGGTGATGTGGCTAGTTGTTGTAGCAGGGTGATGGTTAATTTGCATATTACTCTTTTATAAGATAGGATAATATATTGTATATATTGTATATTGTACATTATATATCATAGATCATAGATCCTGTTCTATATTCTTTATTCATATTCTCTATTCTATATCCTATCCATCCTACATATAATATATCATATATCAATATATCCTATTGTATTGGTTCTGTTTCTCTGAAAAACCCTAATACAAATTTACACATTTCTGAGAGAAGCTGAGAATTTAAGTGTCCAAAAGCAAAAAGACAGAGTTGGAAGGTCAGATAAAAGTAACTAAATTACTAACCAGACTTCCTGAAGCACTTAGGTGATTGCGTAAACAAGGGTTAAAAGTAAATCTGAAAAGATAGGCATGGCCAGGTGTCAGAGTGGCACATAACAAAATGCTAATGTAGTAGACTATGAAACATAAAGCTTCTGCATCTGGTGTTGTGCCTGAAGTTACGGTTGGTCAGTAGGAAGAAGACTGAAGAAGGGAAGAGAAAGGATGTGGAATCTGCCAGAACTTCTGCATCTATTTCATACCACAAAAGAGAGCAAAGGAAATCTAGAACCTACTGCTATTAATGCACCTGCCTCACATTATATCTAAACCCAATAATCTCCAGAGAAGATGCCTATTGCTGCACTTCAACCTTCCAAATCTCATGAAAAATTTCCTTTTAGCTAATTCTTATCTGGAGCCATACAAAGAAGAGGTTTCTGTGAAACTCTTAGCCAAATTGATCCAGAGTAAAACCACACATATATGCTAGTCCAATAGAGAGAGGAAAAATGATGATGTAGGCAACAGAGAGGAGTAGATTTATAACAATAACCTTGAGTAGGCAAGAGAGCATCATAGCTAGTATACAACTAGAGGAATTGCATTAGAATAGAGCAAATAGAGTTTGGGTTTATGAAAACTTGTCTCCTGGAAATGGCAATCATATCTGCTGAATGCACTAATAACAAGTATTAAAATCAAACATTAAAATCATCACATTTGAAAAATTTTGGTGTTTATTAGGAGGTAATTACCATTTAGCTGGATACAAATCTCCATATGTCAGTTACTAACATAGGTCAGTTACTAATAGCAAGAAATGTATTTGTTATTGTAGCTCAATAATTTTATGGTGTATAAAATAAAATGAAGGTACAAAAACATAACACAGTTGTTTATTTCTAAAGATTAAATAACCTCCACTGACCTTGATTTCAATGGTCATCTATAGTCTCATGAATTCAATCTGTTGTCATTTTTTTTCTCTACTATATGGATCAATCCTCTGGTGAGTATATCTGATTGCCTATTTGGCAACTCCATCCCTAAACTTTCAAAGGCAAACCTGATTCAACCTGGCCAAAATTTGAACCAAGGTTTTAAGGACAATAATACAGAACTACAGTAGCATTCCTATCTTTAACACTCTCACTCGACCCCCATATTTAATTGCCTCACACTGTTCCTTTTATCACTTACACATCTCTAGAATCTGTTTTCACTTATCTCAATGAACATCAACCTAAAACTTTCTCCTGGATTACTAAAGTACTCATGTTGTTGGTCCCCATCATCATATTACTACACTCTCACTCTAGTCCATTCTCCCCTCTGCATCTAAGAAATCTGTTTGATGTTTCCTTAATTTTAATGACTAAGTGAAGCCCTTATTATTAAATAACATTCTTTTGGGGGGGGGGGTTATTACTCTCAAAACCATTATCACACTCTTAACAAAAACTTCTTCCAGCTTATGTGAGACCCAGCTCATCTCTCTCTCCCCAAACAAAAACTGTGAGTGAAAAGTGATATTTCTATTGTTATATTGAAATTTCAGTGAGTCCAAGAGAAGATGCCACAGTCAGGTCGAATTTTGGAGCCTTTATTTCAAAAGCCAATGACTGTGAAGGGCTAACGCCTCTCCAAACCTCGCAGCCCCGAAATAAAGTTAAGGGTAAGCTTATAAAGGCAAAAAGAGTGGCGGGGGGGGGGGGGGGGGGGACACAATTCTGGGATTGGTGCAGTGAGACCATATCTCAAAGCCTGGCCTGGCCTGGTGCCAGCCTGAACAACTCATTCTGGGGGTTTTATGTTTATGGCTTTTCCAAAATGGGAACAGTGCTGAAGTAAACAGGTCCTACAAGATGGAGGATTAAGAGGGAGCAGTGACCAGACCATAGACAGATAAGAATGTACACCAGATTTCTATCACAGACTCAGATTTCCAGCCCCCTCCTTCCCTCATTTTTCTAAAAGTGTCTTATTTTCCCATTATTGAAGCAAGTGCATTTACAGAAGCTACAAATAGCATAGCCACTTATCTGGTTTAGTTGCATCCTGGAATTAATAGGACAAGGGACCATCTGTGCTCATAAGGAAACCCTAAAAGGCAGTTCTTACAAAACTTATGGGAATAAAATGGAGTGCCTATGGTTCAGATAGAGGGCAAGGGGACAGGATGGAGTCAGTTCTTTCAAAGTCCATTTTTCACTATGATTTTAACTACTTAGTAAAAAATATAACCAATTTTAAAACTATGTTTTTTTATTTTATTAGTAAGGGAAAACATTATCCTTTAAAACACACGTGAAATCAGCAATTTGATGATTAAGAAAACTTTTCTTCACAAAAATCAAAGATTTCTGGAGCACTGACCTCAGGTGATCTAGAAGACTGTGCTACTGAGCCCAACAATACACTGATATCATAAAGCCATCATAAAAAAGTTTACAGAAGACATTATAGATGCTTTGAAAAAAGAAAAAACAGGGATTTCAAGATGGCTGCATTGTAGGTGGAAGCTACACTCACCTCCTCTTGGAGCCAATCTAGATATATAGCTAAATTATAGTGCAATCAACTTGAATAACCAACTGAAGGCTAGCTAAACTGAAATATTATAACTGATGATTTATAGAAGAAGCCTCATAGAGACTGGTAAGAAAGGCAGAGGCATGGGAAAGATTGGCCCCCACACCCACATGTGGCAGTTAAAAAACTAGAGGGATATCTTGGCTGTAAAATTCCTTACACCAGGAGTGTGGGGTCTCAACTCCATGCAGGGATCCCCAACTCAGAGCAACAGAGACCAAAGAAGAGCCCACAGAATATCTGATGGTGAAGAGGAGAAAGTCTGCTAGAGTCACAGGTGTTACCTTCCCAGGGTCAAGCACTCCTATTGTTACAGCACCAGACTGGGAAGTGTACTGTTCAGTCCTCCAAGTACTGGCAATGCCACTCTGCCATGTTCAAGTCCTGCAGAAGAGTTGGCTGGCTATACCCAACAGGATGCTCTTTTTCTGGAGAAGCCCTTGGCAGAGGTTCAGACAATGATGGAACTGTGTAGGTTTGGAAAGGGAACCATCCTTCCCCACCTCCAACACACAGCTGGTAACTCCCCTCTAAACCCCCATCACCACACACACTCACACCTGTAGAATCTCTTGACCTGCCCTGCCACTCCGTGGCCCACCCTGTTGAGTTGAGATACAGGATTGCACAGAGCTCAGACTTTGGAAGCACATTCCTGGAGGCTTTATTCCAGGAATCAGACAGGGAGGCTCTGGGTTTGTAGCTTCATTGTGGAGGGGCTACTCCTATCTGCCCTAAGACCTCAGCCTGCACTATCCCAGGAAAGGGAAAAAATGCCCAATCCCTCCTACAGGCTTGCATCACCACATCTAATGAAAAACTGTTTAGACCTGCTCTAACAAGTCCTGGAGCCCCCTCCCAGTGCTGAGCTCAGCTTGGGAGGAAGAGTGTTCCTACTCGAAGCTGAGACAGACTATGTCTTTCTTGGAGACTATTGTCTGGGACCAGGACAAAGTGCTTGGCCCCCTCCTATGGGCTCAGCCAGCACCACCCCCAATAGAAGACTTTTGATCTATCTTCCCAAAACCCAGTGGCTCTGCTCTGCTGAGCTTGCTCCTGCAGAGGGGGTGGCTAGATGCACTGCAGCCAGTCTGAAGGCTTAACTCCACACACAACAGTATTCCACATTCAACTACAACAGGAGGGTGAACATAATTGACAAGAAACATTCCTCATGCACCGAGCTCAGGTGATCTGAAAGACTGTGCTACTGGAACCAATAAGATGCCTACATCATAAAGCCATCATATCAAGTTTAAGAGTTATAGCAGATCTACCTAATATACAGGCAAAATTGGGAGACAAAGAAATATTTTCCAAATGAAAGAACAAGAGAAATACCCAGAAAAATAATAAAAATGAAATGGGAGCAATCAAGATACCAGATGCAAAGTTTAAAACAATGGTTATAAGGATGCTCAAGATTCTTAGGGGAAGAATGGATGTTATCAGTGGGAACTTAAACAAGGAGATATTAAGCATTAAATAGGACATGGAAATCATAAAAAGGAACCAGAATACAATATACCAAATGAAGAATACACTAGACTAGAAGGAATGAAGTAGAGGATCAAATCAGCGATTTAAAGGACAAGATAACAGTAAGCACCCAAACAGAGCATCAAAAAGGAAGTATTTTTTTTTAAGAGGAAAGTCTAAGAGGCCTGTGGGACAAAATTATGTGTAGCAACATCTGTATCATAGGGTAACAGAAAAAGGAGACAGTGAGCAAGGAATAGCAAACCTTTTTGAAGAGAAAAAATGTCTGAAAACTTCCATAACCTGGTAAAAGAAAAAGTTATCCAAGCACAGAGTTCCAATCAAGATGAACCCAGAGGCCCACACCAAGAAACATAATAAAATGACAAAGTTTAAAGACAGAGAATTTTTTAAAGCAAGGGAAAGAAAGGGAAAGAAACTGAGGTTGAAGTAGTTAAGAGTATATCAAACAGAGTGGAATTGCTTTTATAGGTGTTAAGGAGAGGAATCCCATTTGAATTATGTACTGAAGGCAAGTTTGTTGTACATGGATGGGATAGGAAAAAGGGGAGTGGGATCAGATTAGTGAGGAGATAAAGATGTGTAATATTATCTGTGGGTCAGTATAACAGATTGCCAATTTGAGAACTTCACCTAATAATCCCAGTCATGGAAGAAGAAATAAGTTGAAGGAGATCATCAAGTACCCTCTGAGTACTTAGTACATATGAAAAGTGAAGTTTTATTTCCTTGACAATTGGTTTATGACTTACCCATCTGTATAAGTTCTAAACTTTATGTCTATTATTTTAGAGCTAAATTGCTCAAACCCAGATTATTCCAGAATACTTTTAAGAGAAATAGTGGTGCAATATATTTTTAAAGAGGACAAGCATTTCAAATAGCAAATTACAACAGAGTTTAAAACAGAGTAAAAGATGATCTTGGGCTTTTGAGAAACTTGTTTTATATATTTGAAAAAAAGGATAAGAAGAGTAAAACCACTTTTTACTTAAGCAGCATATATTACCGAAATATTGCTGAAAAATAATTTGAGAAGTTTCTATTCTCAATTACATATATCTGTGAACAAAAATATATATGGCACCTCTACAGTGAAGCATGGGCCTTGTAAAATTCCAGTGGCCCTTCTAGAGAAATGAGTTGAATGTCCTTCTAGAACATTCTCTGATCATTTCCCAACTTCTTAAATAAGAATGTAATGTCATATTAGATAATTATTTTAAAAATAAACTTAAACATGAAAGGAATAATTCAAATAAAATCTTTTTCACAATATAACTAATTTTGTGATTTAGAATCTAATAATAAGAAAAAAAAATGAGCCCATCTTTTTGTTTCCCACATGATTTACACATAAAAAAAAAGTAGGCAATCCTTTCTGCACTATTTCTTCTTAAATTATCCCATGAATCATAAATTACACCTCCCATCAGTGTCAGGCCCCCATTTTCACTGCACACAGAAAGTTACCACTTCACTGGTCACTTAACATCAGAATATGAGAAAGAGGTACTGGATGTCTCTCCCCACAATCAGAACACAGAAACAAAGGTACATGGATATTTTTATATTATTTTAGCATATTCTTTATGTATACACAAAATAAAAATTCACAACATATTCTATTCATGTTAATTATAACAGAATATAAACATAAAGTTATAAAAGGGACTCCACAGGATCAAAATTCTTTAAAGCAAAAGATAGATCATTAGATAAAATTTCCAAAAATGGGAAATCTACTTAGTTAACCACAGCTCTCCACCCCACAGCACAGCCTTTTTTAACATAACAAATAGCATAAACTCAGCTATACCTAATATTAAAGAGAGAACATCTATGTGTTTTACAACTGTTTTATGAGAGAAAAACGGAAGACAGATTTTATTTCCTGGGACAACTTTTTCTGTGAGCAAACTCTAAACCTTCTCAGATAACTGATAATAGAAGAAACAACAAATAGTAAAACCCACATATAGAGAGCAGAGTCCAGACTATATCCCACTAGTTTCCACTAATTATATGTTCCATAAAATCTTTTATCAAGGCCACTAACAAGTACAAAATGACCAACCTGAGTTTCACCTTTGTTGCCTTTTCAAAGTACTTATTTTCCCTCCAGACACTCTAATGAGCAGTGATATGGTGCAAAGGTAGACATCAAGAAGTCAGAAGGGAAGAGATAATGGCCTGTATAACAAGAAAACTACAGGATCAGTTCCTGGGTAATAGAGTGTTGGTAAGACTTGGCAAAAAGAGAGCCACTGGCTATAATTCATTTAGACTTAAAAGAAACTCTCCTTCCAATATCAAAGCATAATGAAGAACGAAGTGCAAAATGCATTGCCAAGTTATGATTATAGCATTCAGTGATCCATCCAAGGACTAACACTGTCCAATCACGAATATCAAAGAAGGGCATATAATGGGTACAAAAAAATTGTTCTAAAGGTGGGTCTATAGGAGACAAGCAATTATAATCCAATTCAATGAATGGCACCAAAAACACTTTTGCTTTTTTTTTTTTCCCCAATACTGATCAATTCAATTGAGTCTCTCCTATTAAGACATTATGCTTGGGGGTACAAAATGTACTTCTGTTCCTGAGATTTTTAAATATAATGAGAGTATGATATAGTGAGAGTATGACCATGCACTTAAATAACTTCAAAAAATAATAAAAGAAAATAACACTGTGAAAGTTTAGTAAAGTGAGCAATTAATCCAGAAAACCCCTTACTACGTACTTGCTAGGATTGCTTAAAGGTTCAAACAGCATAACATATGGTAAAATCTTTGTATAAGGTAGGATAAGACCACAAGGAAAATGATCAATCCATTCATTTCAGAATTGGGAACCTAGTATGTACTGTGCATTCTGCTACATATGAGACTACAAAGCAATAATAAAAACAAATACTGCATATTACCCCTGATGTGAAAGCAGTTATTATACAATAGAAAATGAGAAAAGGATATATATACAACACTAGCGAACTAAAAGATTATAACTCTATATTAAAAATGCATCTTTTGGGAGGAGAAACCAAGATGGTGGCATAGGTATCCGCCTAACTGCAGCCTTACACAACAATTTCAAGAAATACAACTAAAATATAAAGTGGACATTATCCAGAACTACAGGAAAGTTGACTGACTGGAAATTCTACAACGAGAAGGAAAGAGAAAACCAGAAGGAAAATCAGAGGAGTTGTAAAAGCCTAAGGTACAGAGACACGTTGCATGCATGGAGAGGATGGAGCCAGAGAGGAGGGGCATCTGAGTGCCTAGCAGGAAGGAGATAAAAGCTCCAGACTGTGCTGAACCCCAGTTCTGACAGCACTGAACCCCAGTTCTGAGTGAGACCCTCGGGCCCCAGGCTCATACAGAGGGAATCTGGGCTGTAAGGCTGAAGCTCAGGGGAGCAGCGAAAGGCAGAGCCCCCGAGTCCCGCACATTGTGCCCAGAGGACAGACTGTTGATTGAGCCACTGGATTGCCCTAAAGAAAAGGAGACAAGCTCCAGACTGCTCTTAACCCCACTTCCAACTGCACTGAACCCCAGTTGCAGGCTCAATGGGGGAGAGACTAGACTGTCTGGTAGCCGGCGAAACTCTAGGGCACATTTCTCTCAGAGGTGCTCACAGCGAGTACCAAAGGACACTGAGGAACACTGAGACTCAGGATCCTCATAGGGCGGGGCTAACCGGAAGCCAAGGCTGAAGGCTCCACCCTGAAACTCCGCCGCATCCAAGCTGAGCACAGAGGCTCTTGCAATTTTCCAAGTCTAGTTGAATAAGGCTGTCTCCTGGCATAGATACAGCTGATCCTCCCACCCTACCAACTCAGGGAAGCAGCAAAAATGCCGAGACAAGAAAACAGATCTCAAAGGAAAGAAAGGGAGGACAAAAAGCAACTGGATATAGAGTTCAAAACCACGCTTATAAGGTTTTTCAAGAATCTTCTAGAAAAGGCCGATAAAATAAACAAGACCTATGAAGATATGAAAAGGGATCAACTAGAAATAATAAAGGATCAATTAGAAATAATAAGGGATCAACAAGAAATAATAAGGGATCAACAAGAAATAAAGAATACATTCTCTGAAATAAAAAATATTATACAGAGTCCTAAAAACAGAATGGAAGATTGTAAGAATCAAGTCAAAGACTTGGAACACAAAGAGCCAGAGGACACTTCTCCACAGAAGCAAGAAGACAAGAGAATCCAGAAAGTAATTTTATTATTATTTTTTAAATAAATCTTTATTGTTCATATTATTATAAAAGTTACTCATTTGTCCCCCTCCACCAGGTTCCCACCCCACCCTCTTCCCTTTCCCCACAACTTCAAGTGGACCAACATCAGAATTATGGGGGTCCCAGAAGATGGCAGAGAGCAAGACACCGAAAACATATTGAAAGAAATAGTTACAGAAAACTTCCCCCATCTGGTGAAAGAAATAGACTTACAAGTCCAGGAAGTGTACAGAACCCCAAACAAAAGGAATCCAAAGAGGACCACACCAAGACACATCATAATTAAAATTCCAAGAGCAAAAGACAAAGAGAGGATATTAAAAGCAGCAAGAGAAAAGCAGGTAGTTACCTATAAAGGAGCATGCATACCATTGTCAGCTGATTTCTCAACAGAAACCATGCAGGCCAGATGGGAATGGCAAGAAATATTCAAGGTGATGAATAGCAAGAACCTACAGCCAAAAATACTCTACCCAGCAAAGCTATCACTCAGAATCGAAGGCCAGATAAAGAGCTTCACAAATAAAAAAAAACTAAGGGAGTTCATCACCGCCAAACCAGAATTATATGAATTGCTAAAGGGGGTTCTTTAGGAAGAGGAAGAAAATAAAAATAAAAATTATGAACAACAAATATGTAACCATCAACAAGTGAATCTAAAAACCAAGGGAATTAAAAAAATCTGATGAACAATATTAACTGGTGAATATAATAGAATCAGAGGTATGGAAAGGGAGTGAACTGACGATTCTTGGGGAAAAGAGGAGAGGGGGGTGTGGGAAGAGACTGAACATAAACTGTGCACCTATGGATAGGACAATGGGGAGTGGGGAAAGGGAAGAGGGTGGGGTGGGAACCTGGTGGAGGGGGGGAAAATGAGGAACTTTTGTAATAATATGAACAATAAAGATTTATTTAAGAAAAATAATAATAAAAGATTATAACTCTAAAGAACACTTCTCATTATGTTTGCTTCATTTAAATTTTCTATATAGATTGATATAGTTATAATTCTCTCTTCTATAAATTGATAGATGCATAAACTTACAACAATTCATAAACTTTGCAAGCTAAGTGACTTGTGCTGTAAATTCTCAGAAATATGCTGTTGGTGCCCAGAAAACTTAGTCTGTGGTGTGTAGGGAAGAGACCGTACAGTCAATAGTGCCCAAAGGTGGCTGCAAGTCAGAGCTCTTCAGGGAACTTTTTAAAAGCAGATACAGACAACATTGTTGTGAGGTCCTGGGAGGGACAGGTGTGGGGTGGAGGGGGTCAATGGGAAAAAAGGGGGACATCTGTAATATTTTCAGCAAAAAAAATAAATTTATAACAGATACCTAAGCCGTGCCATAAACACTCTGAGAACCACTTTGCAAACTTTTAGCCTAGGACATGTGAATGATTTAAATTTTGGCAGGAGCATGGAGTCACTGCCAAAAGAACTGGCTTATGTGTTAGAGAAGGTCAGGAACCACAATGAAACAAAGGCTATTATTGTACATCAACTCTCCCCTACTGCTTCCAGTTCACTTTCTGTGTTTCTTATATTTATTTGCCTTCTCTTCTCCTTCTCTGGGAGATCTGAGAACCATTTTTCATCTAGAATTAAAGGAACAAAATTACAGTCCAGGTTAACATTTATATAATA
The DNA here is from genome assembly GCF_964339955.1 of Pipistrellus hanaki. NCBI lineage: Eukaryota > Metazoa > Chordata > Mammalia > Chiroptera > Vespertilionidae > Pipistrellus > Pipistrellus hanaki. The sequence goes on along the minus strand of NC_140513.1, from coordinate 58,608,647 downwards.
TAACAAATCACCCTCAGGAAAAAGCACTGACTATAGTAGTAATTAATTGGGGGGGAAATAGACATAAGGAATTATGCCATTCCTACTACTATCTTCACTTGGAAATCATGGAATTATTAAGCATGAACAAGGTAGATATTGATTGATGGCTTGTTTAAGGGGCAAAAATCAGCAATTTGATCTATGAGTTCTGCATTTTTAAAATTAATTCAACAAACATTTGAATATTTCTCTACAAAGAATTTAATGTTATTGAGCATAAAAAGCTGTGGTACATTTACACAATGGAATACTACACGGCTGTAAATACTACAGCATGGATAGACCTACAGATTATTATGATAAGTGAAAAAGCCATTCAGAGAAAGACAAGTATCACCTGATCTAGCTCATAAGTAAAATATAATGAGCAAAATAAAATGATGGATAAAGAAAAAGTGGTATATATATATATATACCACTTTCTGTGTTTCTTATATTTATTTGCCTTCTCTGAGAACCATTAAAGGAACAAAATGGATATATATATATATATATATATATATATATATATATACACATACATACACACACACACACACACACACAGTAGAATGTGACCCAGCCATTAAAAATATATATATATATATATCCTTTCATTATGCTTAGAGGGTAGAGGGTATTATGCTGAGTGAAATAAGTCAGGCAGAGAAAGACAAATACCATAGTATTTCACTTATATTTGGAATCTAAAAAACTAAACAAATAAACAATACAGAAATAAACCCATAGATACAGAGACCATTTTGATGGTTGCCCAATGGGAGGGGATTTCAGGAGATGGCTGGTAATGGAGAAGGGATTAAGAAGCACAAATTGGTAGTTATAAAATAGTTATAGGAATGTATAGTATAGGGAATATGGTCAAAATATTATAATAACAATGTATGGTGTCAGATGGGTCCTAGACTTTTCAGGATGATCACTTCATAAGTTATATAAATGACAAATCACCATATATACACCTGAAACTAATATAATATTGTATTCCAACTATAATTGAAAAATAAAAGAATTATTCAAAGAAAATCTAAGGAGTCACCACTCGCTTAGCATAACCCTCTTCTTTTAGGATACCTTGGAATACATATCTATGCCACCTCTAGTAAGAAAATTGTGTTGTTTTTTAACTTCAGTAGTTTTTTTTTGCATGTTTATTCTTGCATAATAGAGGGTTTACTTTTTACCAATTTGAAAACAGGTTTGTAGTAATGCCTATTCTACAACCAACCTAAAAGGAATTATCATGGCCACAGGCACTAAGTAATTCTTTTTCAAAAAAATGTGCATTTGTCATCAGACATACAAGCCATGCTGAAATCCTGATATGAATTTATAACACTAGACTATAAGCAATATGAGAACATGAAGTAAATGATTTTAGTTTCAACACCGTTATATGTCCCAACACTAAATAGTATAACTGGCACAAATTAGATGCTCAAATACATTTTTTACTAAGTGAATAAGTGAATGAATGAGTGAATGAATGAATGGGTGAATTCAAGAGCTAGAATTATCTGATATTTCCAGTATTGATAGTCTGCAAAATGGAGATCGTTTCTATGGAACAAATCAACTGAAATGCAAAAATAAATATCAACTGATCTTCTGAGGAAAACTAAAGGAAGTTTTATACTAATTAGCAAAAACAAAAATACTCTGATCAACCCTTTGATGCATTCATGCATATGTAATCCAACAAAAGTATTTAGTTGTTAAGGATTATAAGAAAATACAAGCAAGCCAAAAATAACTGAATAAGTGACTAACATGACAACAAACAAAATCAGTACCGACAAGGGCAAGATAGTGCCATGTGGAAGCAACAATTTAAATCACTCATTCATGATAATACATTGCGAATTAATGGTGGGTCCTCAGTAAATCATTTTAAGTCACTTTCTTTAAATCTGGTTTACTAACCACCACCAGGCTAAATTTCATTGACTTGATCTTCATTTCCCTGCTACAGAATATAACAGACAATAACTCTTTGGCTATAATTGCAACCATTGAATTTCCTTAGTTGTTGTATTTTATTCCTTTTATAACATATTCAGTTAAATAATTTGAGTACAATAATCCCTCGGTATCCATGAGGGATTGTTCCAGGAATCCCTTCCCAGTGGGTAGCAAAATCTAAGGGTGCTAAAGTCCCTTATATAAAATACCATGGTATTTGCATATAGCCTATGCACATCCTCTCATGCACTTTAAATCATTTCTAGCCTGCTTATAATCCTATATAATAAAAGCCTAATATGAAAATCAATGGAATGGCAGAACGACTGGTGAAATAACCAGTCGCTATGATGCACACTGACCACCAGGGGGCAGACGGTCAACGCTTGAGCTGCCCTCAGCCCGCAGGCCCCAGGCCAGCCAAGGTGGGTGCCAGCAGGGGCACCCTGATCACCCTGGTGGTAACCCCACAGAGGAAGGTGACCAGTGGAGGTGGCAGGGGCAGGGCCAGCTGGCAAGCGGGGTGGTGGTGGGGAGACAGAGCTGGCTAGCAGGCAGTACCAAGTCAGTCAAGGCAGGTGCCAGTGGGGGCCCCCAATTGCCCCACCATTCACCCCACAGATCAGTCCTGATTGCCAGCCAGGCCTAGGGACCCTACCTATTGGGCCTCTAATACTTAATGCAATGAAACTGAAATATAAACAATTGTGATATAGTATTGCTTAGGGAATGACAAGTAAAGTCTGTACATGTTCAGTACAGACAACTCATCATAGGCCTAACTGCATAGCACATCAGCAAAAATGTAACTTTTCTTCCTTGAATATTTTCTATCCAAGGTTGAATGCAAGAATGCAGAACCGATGGATATGGAAGATTGAGTGTTTATGCATATTATGAGTATCAGAACTCCTGCCCAAGGATAAAATAGGAAATAAAATGTGGAAATATAAGGCACTCCCCCATACCAACCACCCAGGTATCCCAACCCAAAACAATCTTACAGAAACAATTGCAAGCATGTGTTTTTTTTTTGTTTGTTTGTTTGTTTTTGTTTTGTTTGTTTTGTTTTGTTTTGTGTGGGTTTTTTTTTTTTTGTGTGTGTGTGTGTGTGTGTGTGTGTGTGTGTGTGTGATGGAGGGAAGCATAGGGGAAGAGACTGGATCTCTAGGATAAAAATGAAACAATGTCAAAAGTGAACTGGTAGCTAGAGATGGAAGAGTTACATCCCTTTCTGACATAAGCAACAAAATAGTCCACCAGAATAGTTTAAACATTAAGTAAAATGATCTCAACACAAATCTAAAGACAGATAATTCAGGGAATGGTTCAGAGGCCTGGAGATCCAGGATTTTTATTTTCGTGCTCCAACACCCCAGGATCATTACCTTCATCCTTTTTCTTGTCTGTTCATGTTGCAGGATGGCAGCCACAAATTCAGAGCTCTAGTGTAGATAAAATACAGCTAAGGGAATTTTCTATCACTCTTTTTTTCTCCTCCTTCTTCCTTTTTGGAAGATAAATATTTCTCAAAAGTCTTCCAAAAGACTTTTTCTCAAGTTTCATTATCCCAGGACAGGTCACATATCCATGATCAAGTTGCATTCTAAACTCAAGCCCTGCCAACAAGGACAGAGGGAGACAAGTAGTGGTTGCAACCAATTCTCTTATCCTTTGCAGAAACTGCTCACAGCTTACACCCTTGGTATTTTCTTCCCTCAATCTCATTTCTCCCACCCTGTTCTTCCAGCTGACTTCATTGCCTGTTACATAAGTCTAAATTAGGGGTGTCGAACTCAATCAGAGAAGGGGCCAAAATCTAAAATCCAGCCTAAATCGCGGGCCGAATGGTTTACTGAACAGTCATAAACTGACAATGTCATAAACTGACAGCGGAGTGCAGTGATGACAGCGCGGTGCGGGCCACATTGCAAGGCCTGGCGGGCTGGATTTGGCCCACGGGCCTTGTGTTTGACACATGTGGTCTAAATAAAGGTAGCATTTTGTCTCATGTTGAGTTGATATACAAGTTGTATTGTAATTACCCTGCATTAAGTATTTTGCCTTTTGAATTTCAGGGTTTGTAACTGATTACATGAACAAATAACATGGAGATAAAGAAGGTTCAACTACACAAGCAAAAGTTGGAGAAAAACTATTCTTCTATGTACAAAACTAATATCTTCTGTTAGCTAAATGAACCATGAAAATTGTCAGTGATTTTAATAATATTTTATTTACAAAGTATTAAATTTTTGGTAATGAAAAGTAAAAGCTTAATGTGCTTAGAGTGTGGAAAATGAATAGAGTCTGGCTATTTTAAATTAATGACAAGAAGAAACTACTACTCTCCATTTTTTTAACATTAGCATTGCTGCAGTAACTAAAAAGTAAGAATTCTCTCATGTCTATTCTTAAAAAGTATACAATTTATAAAGCACAAAGGTTTGTAACACAAAGATTGTGAGATTCTAAAATCATAATTGTTAATCTGTCATAATTTCTAATCTTGTTTCATAGATTAAAAAATGGATACACTGAGATTTAAAGTGACTTGCCCAGAATCACTCAATGAATAAGAAAAAAAGCTGAGATTTTCAGAAGTCTAATAAAAAAATTTTTTTCTACTTCATAATTTCCCTGTACACCAACATTTAATAATATTCTCTAATTTCAATCTAAAAACTAAAATGCTCATGGATTAAAGCAATTTGGCTAATTGAAAGTTGATCAGAGTCTCCTTTTTGTTTCAATTTTGGCAACCAAGTCTTTCTAAAACACACTTCTTTCCTTCTCTGCCTTATTAGAAAGGTTAAACGCGGTATTATTTAGTGCATTCTTACTTATTTCTGATCTGGAAGGCTCTTTGATATCTTAGTAATGGACACCATTTTTTATGATTCTGTGATCAGATTTTGAGTTTATAAAGTTAAGCTGAATATTTCATTTCTGGCCCTTGATCGTTTCTTGGAAAATGTTCATCTGATCAGTTCATGTAATTATTTGTCTCTAAAACAAAGCTTTAAGCTCTTTTCTTTAGATGTCCATCTTTGTGTTAAATAAAATGTCAAGCACCCAAAAAATAATCTAACTGGGACCTGTTGTTAACTTTCATTTTGGTCTTTCCATAGTTCTAATATTGCCCAGCATTTTTATTAGGCAATCATTCAATGATGAATGGTTTGAGGATATGAAAAATTTAGTCACTGTTCTAATTCTCTGGTCTTGGCAATACAAAACCAGCATGAATAAAGGGCATCAGGAATTGTTGAGAGGAGAAAGCTTTTCTCTTCTTTTCTGAAAGAGAGCTAAGAATACATGAAGCCCCCTTCTGTTCTGCCTTCCTTAAAATTAAGCTAGTTAGATAAACCTTTGAGCATTCTTCTAGATGTGGAACAATTATTCTATTCTTTCACACGTGCTCCATCATTTTCTGTACTTCTCAGTAAACCAGTTGTGGAAATGTGTAGGCTGACAGCTTCAAGGGCAGATTCAGAATTGACTTATCTTCCCTTATTTAACTGAGGGTTAGGCAGAGTCAGGTAGAGTGGGACAGGATAAGATAGGGCAGGGCAGGGCAGAATCAAATAAGACTTTCTAAATTGGGAAGTATTTCAAAACTGTCTTTCAGAAACTTAGAACAATGTGTTCTCAAAATGTATAATTTAGTCAATAAACAGTAGTTAAAAGAAGCATGAATACACTTATTTTAAAATATTGATTCCTTGTGAGAATTCTGTCCTCCACTTTGCTAAGGAACTTACCTAGAGATAAGATTACCTTAAAAATGAAATCCTCTTGTTATTTTGGCTACAAAATACTAATAAGTTATAAAATGTATCTGTTTTAAACTGATTACAGCATAAGATGAAAATTGTTTTAGTAACAATCTAGCCTATCCCATTGGAGTGTCCAATATTTTTTAAAAATATAATAACAAATCTTGGCAACGAGAAGAAAAGGGAACTCTGGTATGTGTTAATGGGAATACAAAATGGGACAGCCCTTAATGCAAAATGTTTGAGGTTCCTCAAAAAATTAAAGGTAAATCCACCCTATGCTCATTTCCCTCCTAGCTTCTTGAAGATCAGCCACCATCATGAACTACACAGCACCTATCTGGACCAGTAGTCAATGGAAACAAATGGTCACTGATGTCCTTCACCCTGAGAAGGCAACAGTAGCTAAGAAAATTTCAGGAAAAACTAGCCAACATGTATAAAACCACACCAGATGTATCTTTGTGTTTGGATTTGGAACCCATTTTGATGGTGGTGGGACAATGACTTTGACATGATTTATGATTCCTTATATCATACAAAGAAAATAAACCCAAACATAGGTTTGTGAGACAAGGCCTATATGGGAAGAAGACTTTAAGAAGACAGAGAAAGGAACACAAGAAAGAATGAAGAAAGTGAGGGGGACTACAAAGGCCATTGTTGATGGCTTCCTTTTTGGTGATTGCTCAGATTTTTCAGGAGATAATTAATAAACTAAGCACTTTAAGGTGAAGAAAAAAAAAACTATCCTATGAGCTAGCAATCACACTTCTGATATTTATCCAAATGAATTGAAATCAGTATCACAAAGAGATATCTACACTTCTGTGTTCATTGTGACATTATTCACAATAGTCAAGATATGAAAACCTAAAGATACATCATTAGATGAATAAAATGTGGAATTATATACACACAATGAAATATTGGTCACCCTTTTAAAAAAAGAAAAGAAAATACAGCTATTCACAGCAACATGGATGGACCTGGCTATCATTATGCTATGTGAAATAAGCCAGACACAGAAAGACAAAATACTACATAATCTCACCTATATGTGGAATCTAAAATAGTCAAACTCAGAAGCAGAAAGTAGCAGAGTAGTTGCCAGGAGCTTAGGGGAGGGGAAAATAGAGAGGTGACTGTTAAGAAACACAAAGTTTCAGTTATATAAGATAAAGAACTTCTGGAGATGTACTATACAACATCATGTCTGTAGCTAACAATATTATATTGTATACCTAAAAATTGATAAGAGGGTAAACCTTAGGTTAAGTGTTCTTACCACACACAAAGGAGGCTGAAGAAAACTTTGTGCAGTGATAGATATGTTTACAGCCTTGATGATGGTGATATAGTCATAAGTTTGTTTATACTTACCCCCAAACTTATCAATTTGTATAGTATACATTAAATATGTAAATTTTTATTATGGTAATCATACCATATAATGTTTAAAACAATAAAAATGAAATAAAATAGGATAGCAAGTTTAAAAATACAAAAACAATCTGATGGAATTAGATTCAGACCCAATATTATGGGCAGCTTAGAGATAATTTCTTATCTTTGCACTTACTCTAAATTGATGAGTAGATGCCCTAATGATTCTTTTACCGCTTAAGTTGGAGACTAGAGAAAGGGGGGGCAGATGAATCTCAGAAGCAATGAAGTTTTACTTGCTACCACCAATAATATTTTCTAATGCTGTTTTCCTCCATCAAGAGAGAAAAGCTATATCCTCCATTTACTCTGATATTGTCATACACTTGCTCTCTTTCAAACCATTTCCTCAAACATATTTCTTCTATACTGTCTGGATTTAACAAAATAGCATAGAACATTTTAATCATTGATATGCACCTGGTATGGTATTTCCTGTATGCAAATACTTTTAGTTTGCTCAGAGGACTTCCATCTTTAATATTCTATTTTACCCCAGAAACATTTTTTTATGCTATTAGAGCTAGAATGAAATTCCAAAACCAAGAAGCCCACATACTTCCATCTTCAGTCGAACCTGAACTATGGCCATCAGTGACTTTTTACAAAGCTAAATTCAACAAGTTCCTGGAACCACAGCTTTCTCACCAACTTATAGTTTATTTGACAGCACTGTGCCAGTTAGAAATTTTAACTGCAAAGAAAACCCACCCTGGCTAATTTAGACAAACAAAGAAGGAGGATTTTTTTTAATATAAGGCAGAGATAAAAGAAACAAAGAAAGAACCAAAGTACCAGGTCAAAAAAGGGAAGAAACAAAGCAGTGCCAGCTATTGGTAACAGGAACTAATAACAGTATGTTAGATGTTTCCTGGTAATGAAATAACCACTGTTGGTTTTGGTCTTTGTGTCTCTGCTCAAGTTTATAATTCCAGGGATCCTGGAACTTGCTAACAACAACAACAAAATGGGTAGGGCTGCTCTTTGAAAACTCCCATCACAACCATATCTCACAACAAAGATGTTAAGCCCAGAGGAAGATACCAGGTGCTCATACCAGCAGAAGGAATGCATGCTGGTTACATTAAAACAAGATCTGCCCTAAGCAAACAGATCAAAAGTATTCAAGATAGTTTTTTATTACCAAAGTTAAGGGGAAAAACATTGAGGAAAAGGGACTTAGGAAATTAGAAAAATAAACGGGAATAAAACAAAATCATGGCAATTTTGATTTTAACTCATTTTCCAGCATACAATTAATTCTTCAATATCTATAATAAAACATAATATGCTAATTGGACCAGACGGTCAAAGGGCCTTCCTTACGACCTTCCAGACAAAGCCAGGGCTGCAAGGGCTGAGCCCCTTGCAAGATTTTCATACATCGGGCCTCCGGTATGATAATAGTGGGCACATTTGTGAGTGCAATTCAGATTCTTAACATTAGAACTAGAACAATGAGAAGAAATTTCATTAATCCAAGAAAGTCTTCATTAGGAAAATTTAGAACTTTTAGAATATTTTAGATATTTATGTAACTGTTACATGCATAAATTTGATCCAAATCATAATAATTAATAGAGATCTAGACCAAATTTTTCCTCTGATAATTAAACAAGAACAAAAAGTAATGTTTGATATAACTAACAAATAGCAGTGAGCACTCTACTAATAATAAGTTTCAAAACATTGAAGAATTATATAGTCCAGGTACTGCTTAAGAACTTTATGGGTATTTACCCATTATCACTCGCAGGCCATGATGTAGGCTCCATTAGTACTACCATTTAATGGATGAAGGAGTTCAAACAACAAGTAGGTACTATTATTATTATCACTTTTACAGATGAGGGAATTAAGATCACACAGCCAATAACTGGAAAGGTACAGATAACAATCTCATAATAATGATTTTCAGTCTAACAAATGTTTAAAATGCCTATATATTATATTTTATTTCTCAATCAGAAATCACTCCGGAACTCTTATTAAGGATGTTATTTTGCTTAGCAACCTATTTCTTAAGGTGACAAAAACAAGTAAACTTCAGGCAATCCCCTCTGGAAATGATCCCAAATAAAGAATCAGCAGGTATGAGCTAATGAAATGTCACTGCATTTGCACAGGAAGCACCAAGAGCACCAGGGCAGAAGTAAGAATGGGTCAAAGACAGCGATGCTATCATAAAACCGTTCAAAAAAGGAACATTCCTGCCAACAAAGTCATTTTTATTTTTCCATTCAACAAAATTTCTTTAAATACCGCTGAGTCATCTCTTTAAAAGTGGGTTTCACATGAGTCATCCTAGCTAACAAATCACAAAATCCTTAACAAAACTTACAACCAACTCTAAGGACAACAGTGTGTGCTCCTGAAAACCCGAGTGCAGGTAGGGCTGAGAGAGCGGTTGCAAACCGTCATTTACTGGAGCTGATAGTGTTTGAATTAGAAGAAAATCATAGTCTTCAGCAAAAATTCAGGAAATAAATTATACAGACTACCTTTGCATAATAATTGGTTTTTGAAGTAACAGTGCATGTTTTAGAACTTAATGACCCCCCTGTTATGCTTCTCAGAATAGTGTCCTCTTAGTAGGCTCTTCATGGTCAGTAGTTTCAGGTTTCAACCCATTAGCCAGGGAATCAAGTATTGAATACCAATTATTTATTTACTACGGTATTTGTGCTACTGGTGATACAAAGGATATGATTGCTTTCCACAAACAGCTCATTTCACCCATCAAAGGTTTTCCACTCTATGCCGGGGCTGCTGAACTTCACTTAGGATAGCTAGTGGATAAAATGTCTACCTCTCCTTGAGACCTATCCAGGCCACATCTCATACACAGGCCCTCTGGATTCAACCTAACTTACTTCTTGTATTTTAGACCACTAGCCAATATTAAGGGACAGTACGAAGATACCAATAAATGATATAGACTTTTGTTTGTTTGGACAAATTAGTTTCTTGCCCTTAATAATGAGAAATTCAAAGTAGAAACTATCACTTTAAAAAAATCAATAAAGCAATGAGGAACGTTAATTCAGTAATATTGTAACACAGCATTTTTTTTTTCTGGTAATTGTAGCAAATTAGAAAATAAATAATGACTTTCACTGCCAAAATAAACTTTTCCTTTATGAACTTAAATATTTCACTGTAAATTAAGTAATTAAGTTGTGTAATTTCTCCGAGTGTCCAAGTCTAGAGAACTTTTCTTTTTCTTTTTTTTTTTCTTTATTTTTATCTTCAAGCCCTCATTCTGATTCTGGTATATAGTAGGTTTGAAAAGTGTTTGTTGAGTAAGTGAATAAAGATAGAATAATAATACAATTAATTACTCATGGGTAAAAGATTTAAACATTAGAAAAATGTTATTCATAGGCAAGTGTCTAGTGGAGAGAGGGGATTGTTTCTTCGGTCCCCCCACTCCATTTCGGGTAAATCTATCCCTCGTAAATCTGCTAGGAAGCTGTGTGTTACTGGAATCATTCATTATAATACCTCAAAATTCCTGTATTTTTCTTCTACAACCAAAATGTATAACATGAGATAGCAAGTTAATCTGAGCATGGTAAACCCAAGTTATAGAGAAAGACTCTGTGGAGAACACATCTATCTTTTCTTCTTTACCTGCAAGTAAGAATTGGAAAATTCAGACATGAAAACAAGTGGTTTCAAAATGGTATTTCATGGACCCCTGCAGGGCTGCTCAGAAAACCAGGAGAAAAACTGATTTGGGCTTCTCACCACTACTATCCCCTCCACCCAATTTCAATAAGAAAAATCTGTTTTGCATATTTTACATGTAAAATCTAAATAAAACTATCCTTGTAACAAAAACATATGATTTTAAAAATTGGGAGTCTTCTCTAAATGAGTTGTTTCTTTTATAGTAGCAAAGTTGAATAATCATCCATTTATTGTAGTGCTACAACCACTTAAAACATTTTGGACACTTCTCTGAAAAGTCCCTTTCAGTAAGATGGTCCAAACTGTTCAGTTTATTCTTTGAAGGAAAATACTCAACTCTTAGTTCTAGCTGGGATGGCTCAGTTCGAATCCTGGTCAGGCCATATGACTAGGTGAGGGGGTTCCAACCTTGGAAGGGAGTATGCAGGACACAGCCAATCAATGTTGCCCTCTCACTTCAGTGTTTCTCTCTCTCTCTCCCTCTCCCTTCCTTTCTCTCTCTGCCCTACTCCCCAAGAAAAGGTAAAAAAAATAAATAAATAAAATAATGGAAAAAAAAAAAAACAAACAGAAAATATTCAACTCTTACAAGCTGACAGACTTACAAAATACTTATTCAGACCAGCTCCTATATTCAAGGTAGAAGATTAAACTGCATAACTAATAGCATGTTTGATCAAATATAACTATAAAGCAATGAGATGTTCAATTCCCATGTGGATGAGGACAGGAAATGTGCTGAAAGATGGAAGGGTGTCCTTCAGTATTGCTCATTTGTTTATGCAGATGAAATCCTGAACAGCTCAGGAGAGTTAAATTATAATATTTATATGACCAATTATTCTAAGTCTTCAACTGGCTTAATATATGCAAACAAAGAGAGAGAGAGAGACAGAGACAGAGAAGAGAGGTGAAGAATGAGGAATATTTTCTCTTAAAAACCATAAAGAACTTAGCAAATGTTTGTTAGCTATCCCCTCACTATAGATTTCACTAATTTGTATTGTTCCCTGAATGGTCCTTAAAATCCACTGATTTCTGCCAATAGAATCTTTTAACTTTACTGTCTGTGATCAAGACCGTGACTAATGAGCTTTAGATATAAAAACAAAGTAAATAAGAAAATTTGCTATATGAATTTGCTGCCAATCCACAGAAATTTTCAACAAAGTAAAGGCAATTTTAATAACAGAAAAGTTAGATATGCTAAACAGCATTTTAATTATTAATTTGAGTTTATTAATAATGTACATTATTAGCCCCTACCATTAAGTCCCTAACTCAATGCCATTCAATGGCCCTTTACATACATTGTCCCACTCCATCTCCACAGTTATGTGGCTTATAAGTGGCAGAGACTCCAAGTCAGTAGTTCCCAACCTCTTTTTGGCCAGGCCCCACCTAAGCATCTCTAAAATCCTGATGCTCCCCCACCCCATACCATATAGTTCTTATTATTCAAAAAGTGAACTCCTATTAATGAGGAGGAAGCCTAAAAGTCCACTAACGTGGTCTAAACAAGCTTCCAAAGAATATGGCATCCATGAAAGAGAAAAATAAAAGAAAGGAAAGTTGAAGTACTGAGGAAGAAATCACTAGGAAATTGTTAAAATAATAATAATAATAATAATAATAATAATATGAAGTGCTATGAAAAAATAGCAAATAAAGTTTCAAAACATATAATAGAAACAGAAATGCCCAAATATGGCACAACATATATTTATATACTGTCTATGAGGCCTCTAGAACCATAAGAAATGCAAAAAATTCACTGCTAATAACTCATTCTCAAATTAAAAATCAAATCACCCCCTGTGGGACACTGCTCTATGTGACCCCATTCTCACTCTCCCTTCATCTCGGTCTCTGCCCAAACCTTGCTTTCCTAGCCTCTGACATTTTCTACTCTATGTCTGTTTTGTTCTCATTCATGGCACTTTTCCTCATAACAAATTATACATAGGTTTATTTGTCTCTTCTATCTGCAGACTGTAAGAGCAGTATTTTTTCTATTCTGTTTACTTCTAAATTTCTAGTGCAATATGACAATTTTCTAGCCATAATTGGTCCTTGGTAAGTATTTGTTAAATAAATGACTAGAAACATGACTGTTTGATGAATAAAAAAAAATGGGCAAATGGGTAAAAATTCTTCTCTCCAGCAATCCCAGATGTTTTCACTATCCCATATTGCTTCACAATTTCAAATGCATTTTTAAGAACAGCACACTCACTTCTACCTGTCACCCTTAAGTTACATTCCGCAATCATTGTTAAAAACACAGCTCAGGAAGGCTAGAGCAGCCGCTGGGAGCTGCAGGACAGCACCAGGACAGCAATCATGTCCTGCTGGTATAGAGAGCCAAGTCTAGGACTGCAGCAGCCACATGGCCCCCTGAGAGTTCTCACACTTCCTGGGACTGGAATATTTAAAAGGAAGTTTGCCTTCTGAGGACAAGAGCAGGGCCTGCAGAGAGACTGGGAAGCACTCTACGGTAGGTAGGAGAAACAGTTCTGGCAGTGGTGAGCATAAATCCCAAACTCACAGTCTCATAATTTTAACCCACCCAACAAATGGCAGGCCAGGCCATCTGTTGTTTCCTCTCTTTCTAGGAAATAAAGCTTGGCTTACAGAGAACAATTAAGAGGCATGTAAGGGACATGAGAACTATTTTAGAAGACAACAAAGGAAAGAAAAAAAAAACACCTTTTAATGGAGAAAAATGAACTAAAAGGAAGGAATATACAGGCATTTAAAACAAACAAGTAAATGTACTTAAAGAGAAAGAAAAGAAAACTTTTTGCAACATGCAGCAAGACTAACAGATACAAGTGTCAAAATTCACTGAGTTGGAAAACCAAGAAACTGAAGAGTGTAAGCAGAGAATAAAATAGTTGTCAAAATAATAACCAAGATTATTTGTAAAAGTCACAATGGCTTGATATTAGGTTTCAATATGCTAGTGTTCTGTGTCAGAGACAATTCTGTTTGTACCAAACTGTTTCGCTGACCCCATGGACACACAAGAAGACAACATTTACCTCCGCTCCTTTGTGTGTAGGTGGAGTTCAATGACTGATTGTAGATCAAAAGAACCAGGTAGCTGAATGACCACATTGGGACACTACCTGACAAGCAGCTAGTTAGATTTGGAACTGTTTTCTTTGTGGCAGTTAGCCTAGTTTGATTCATAGAGCTCATACTGCACTGGGATAGATAATCAAAATAACAAAAATCATACCTAGATACATATCCCCCAAGAAAATGTCAAAATCAGATCACGTACAATGGAATTTAAAAAATCATATTGCCCTAGCTCAGTGGTTGGCAAATTCATTCGTCAACAGAGCCAAATATCAATAGTACAACGATTGAAATGTCTTTTGAGAGACGAAAACTGACTTCTGCACATGGGCCACGAAGTTTCAATTGCACTGTACGTGCGCTCCTGCACGTGATATTTTGTGGAAGAGCCACACTCAAGGGGCCAAAGAGCTGCATGTGGCTAACAAGCCTTAGTTTGCTGACCACTACCCTTGCTGGTTTGGCTCAGTGGATAGAGTGTCGGTCTGAGGACCAAAAGGTCCCAAGTTCGATTCCTGTCAAGAGCACAGGCCCGGGTTGCAGGCTCTATCCCCAGTGTGGGGAGTGCAGGAGGCAGCGGATCAATGATTCTCTCTCATCATTGATGTTTTTCTCTCTCTCTCTCTCTCTCTCTCTCTCTCTCTCTCTCTCTCTCTCTCGTTCTCTCCCCCTTCCTCTCTGAAATCAGTAAAAAAAATATTTTTTTAAAAAAATCATAGTAACATATCTCTGCAATAACAGCATAATACAAAATACTGAATAAAAATAAAATTGAACTATTGCTTTAATATTTTCTTGGTAAAGTTTCAGCACAAAACTTTTCAGAAATTTTATCATATATGTGTCCTCTTTGAAAGATTCTTTAAAAAATATATTTCTTTTCTTTTCTTTTTTTTTTCCTGTAATACGATTTTAATGTCATTTGGCCACAGCATTAGATGACTCTCATACAGAAAGCATGAATTGAAAGTAAGCAAGCATGTTACACCGAACATCAGAGAAATGTTCTGTGCACACCGTAAGGCTGAGAAGGGTTCACTCTCCTGGAGCTTACTGTATGTTTCAAAAATAGAGACCTTTGTATTTTTGTATTGCAGTCATCTCATCCGGAACCTTCTATACCTTCCTTCCCCCTGCCAACCACCCTCCTTCTCCTGGAAGCAGTTCTGGGCTATGACTATACATTGTTATAAGTCACTTAAGGCACGTTAAGAATTATTTTTTGAGCCCTAACTGGTTTGGCTCAATGGATGGAGCATCGGCCTACAGACTGATTTGATTCCGTTCAAGGGCATGTGGCATGTACCTTGGTTTGCAGGCACATCCGGTGGCTGGGGATGGTTCAAGAGGCAGTTGATCTATGTTTCCTACTCTCTATCTCTCTCCCTTCCTCTCTATAAAAAAATAAATAATATATATATATTTTTTAAAAGAATTACTTTTTGACACTGGATGGTGAACTCTCCATTACCCGCTTGAGCTTCTCCCAGAGCCATCTCCCCATGCCTGTGACCCGTCCACAGTCACAAGCCTCAAGCACCGAAGTGCTGGCCCCGCCCATTAGGATTGTCAAGGACACTGGTCGGCAAACTCATTAGTCAACAGAGCCAAATATCAATAGTACAATGATTGAAATTTATTTTGAGAGCCAATTTTTTCAAACTTAAACTTCTTCTAACACCACTTCTTCAAAATAGACTCGCCCAGGCCTTGGTATTTTGTGGAAGAGCCGCACCCAAGGGGCCAAAGAGCTGCACGTGGTTTGAGAGCCGCAGTTTGCAGACCACGGGTCTAGGCTATAATGATCGGTCATAAATGGCTGGGAGCTGCCCAAGGGTTTCTGCACCAGCGGAGAAGCTCTGAGATGTGAACACACTGACAACAGGGCCCAGGCTTTCCTTCCCTCTGGAATGGACACAACTGGAAAAGGTCAGTCCAGTGGCCCCCTTTTCCGAGGGGGGTGCATTCCAACACCCCAGTGGATGCCTGAAACTGTGAATACCAAACCCTAAACATATTGTTTTTGTTCTATACTCACATACCTTCCATAAAGTTTAACTTATAAATTAGGCACAGGAAGAGATGAACAATAACTAAAAATAGAATAATTAAAACAGTATACTGCAACAAAAGTTATGTGAACGTGGTTGTCCCCCAGAATCTTCTGTCCTGTTCTCACCTGTTCGCTGACAGGAAGCGCTTCCCAGCGTCTCTGGGGCACGCCCCGGCCGCCAGCACCACCACGCTTGTGCTCTGGAGCCATTACTGATGAAGTAAGCTCCCTGAGCACAGGCTGCAACAATCCACCTGCTAACAGGACGGCCGCTCAGTGGCTAATGGGCAGGAGCGGGCCCAGCTTACACAGGCTGGCCAAATGGTGGACGCATGTCCCCCACGGGCCCGCGCGAAATCTCACCACGGGACAGCACGAAATTTCATAACGGGACAGGGTGAGATTTCATCATGGGACAGCGTGAGACTCCATCATGGGACAGCGTGAGATTTCACCAAGGGACAGCGTGAGATTTCATGGGACAGCGCGAGATTTCATCATGGTACAGCGCGAGATTTCATCATGAGACAGCATTAGACTCCATCATGGGACAGCGTGAGATTTCACCAAGGGACAGCACGGGGGGATTTCATCACGAGGCAGCGCGAGATTTCATCATGGGACAGCGCGAGATTTCATCATGGGACAGCGCGAGATTTCATCATGGGACAGCACGAGATTTCATCATGGAACAGCACGGGATTTCATCATGGGACAGCACGAGATTTCATTATGGAACAGCGTAAGATTTCATCATGGGACAGCGCGAGATTTAATCATTGGACATCGTGAGATTTCATCACAGGACAGCGCGAGATTTCATCATGGGACAGCGTCAGACTCCATCACGAGGCAGCGTGAGATTCCATCACGGGGAAGCACGAGATTTCATGGCGCTTCTCAGAACAGCACAGGAACAAGAGAGCCCGCTGCTCAGAAGAACTCACATCTCAGAACTGAAACCCAGGGAATCCAAGCGGCAGGTGGCAGGTAAGCAGGACCGCCAGGTCCGCCACAGACCTGGGAGGAAGCCAGGCCTCTGTGAGGTGCAGTCTGGGGAGAAGACAAAGCTCCCCTCCAGCTGGGCCCGCCTTCCAAGTCAGCGGAGGCAGACCCACACCACAGGAAAACGATAAGCACTGAAAGCCACGCTTACTTCGTTAGAAATGCAAGTGCCCCTATAACTGATTAATGTAATAGTTTGCATAGAATCACCTTCCTCAATTTCCCCCGTGAGTGAGGATTAGGGTGTGTGCTCAGGAAGTATATACACTTAGTGACACTTAAAATTCCTGTGTATACATCTACTTTCAGCAAAAGCATGTTCATGTTAAGAGATATATTTCTACAAGAATAGGGTATAGAAAAGAGAGTTTACATTGTAACTGAACAAGGAGTAACAATACAATCCTAAAACTCCTTGTAGTATCAACACAGGGTAAAGGAGTTCCTTTGGGTGGGACAAAAGATATTCATACGAAAAAACATATTTATGGGATCTCAAACACAATGCATAATTTCCAAGTTAGGATAAATATTGTTACGGGTAATGGTAGGAAAATAAAAAATAAAAACCATGGTAAATAAAACTCATCAAAAATATTGAAGAACCAAGTTCTAGCATACCTGAAATTACACAGTAACACAGGCTAAACACACTTAATAGAAAATTAGAATTATCAGTTTTAATTTTTAAATATATATACAAATCAATCAGGAAAAGACATAGAAGAAACGTAAGTGAATATTACAACGTGAAAGAAGTCAATCTGAAAAAACTACATGCTGTATGATTCCAACTATATGACATTCTAGAAAAGGCAAAACTATGGAGACAGTAAAAAATCAGTAATATCCAGGGGTTAGATTAGGAAAAGGATCAATAGGCAGATACAGACAACAGGGGCAGTGAAATTACTCTGTATGATATTATAATTGTGGGTACATCATTACATATTTTTCTAAACCCATAGGATATACAACACCAAGAATAAGGTAAATGATTAACTTTATATAATTATGATGTGTCAATGTGGTCATCCTTGGTTAAAATAAATAAATATATATATAATAAATATGTATTATATGTGTGTGTCTGTATTGATATGTGTGTGTGTGTGTGTGTGTGTGTGTGTGTCCAGCTATTTAGTGATGTTGATAATGGTGGAGACTATGCATGTGTGGCGATTGGGCGTATATGGGAAATCTCTCTACCTTCCTCTCCATTTTACTATGAAACTAAAACTGCTCTTAAAATACGCACACACAGACACACACACACACACACACACCTGTTTAGAAGTAACACATTTTAAAAAGGATGAGGGCATAGAAATATTAGGGGGAAAGTAAGGCTTAAAAAATATATACCTTTAAGTGAAAAAAATATGAACCAAAAGAAAGCTCTATATTAATTTTAATATAACCAAAAATATCCTATCTAATAAAAGAGTAATATGCAAATTAACCACCACTCTGCTACACTCACAAGCCATCCCCACCAAACATGCCCACCAACCAATCATAATGGCTATGCAAATTAACCCAACCAAGATGGCTGCAGCCACAAAGAAAGAAGGAGGAAAGCTTGGTTTTCCCAGGCGATGGAGCAAGCCAAGCTTTCCCCACACCCTGGCCAGCCCAGGCCTCCACTTAAGGCTACAAAGTTTCAATTATAGAAGGTAAATAAATCCCCTGCTGCCAGGGAGTGAGCAGAAGGCTTGGCTCCACTCCAGGCTACAAAGTTTCAATTATAGAAGATAAACCCCAGATACCAGGACCTCTGCTTGGGGGGAGGGGGGGGGGGAAGGCTGGCCTGCAAACCACCACAGGCCCCTCACCTAGGCCACCCCACCTTGATCTGGGACACCCTTCAGGGCAAACCAGCTGGCCCCCACCCATGCACCAGACCTCTATCCTATCTAATAAAATAATAATATGCATATTGACCATCACTCCAACACACAAGATGACTGCCCCCATGTGGACACAAGATGGCCAGCAGGGAAGGGCAGTTGGGAGGGACCAGGCCTACAAAGGAGGGCAGTTGTGGGCAATCAGGCCAGCAGGAGAGGGCAATTAGGGGTGACCAGGCCAGCAGAAGAGGGAACTTGGGGGCAAGCAGGCTGGCAGGGGAACAATTAGACATCAATCAGGGTGTGATTAGGGGGTGATCAGGCTGCCAGGCAGAAGCAGTTAGGGGCAATCAGGAAGGCAGGCAGGTGAGCAGTTGAGAGCCAGCAGTCCTGAATTTCGTTCACTGGGCTTCTAGTGGTTTTAGATAAAAGAAAAATAATTTATTTATTTTACTAGTATGTTTTTAATGCCAGTCACTATCTTAAACAGTGGAGTTCGAGGAGAAAACAAATTAAAAATTTTCTTTCCCTCATGCAGTTTATATACTAAAAGAAAACATTATGTGGTAATGAGTACTTTTAAGCAAAGTAAATTGACATATAAGGAATTAAAAAGCAAGGTAGTATTTTAGCAGGGCCCAGAAGAAGAGAGAGAAATAAACATGAAGCTATACAAGGAAACCAAATTCCAGACAGGAAACAGCAATTTCAAAGACCCTGAGATGGAAGGGTGTCTTGCATATTCAGTAACATCAAATAGGCTAGTGTGGCTGGAATGCAATTGGCAAATACATATTATAGGTGAGCTTAGAATAGTCATGGAGGAGTGTTTGTTTTCTGTCATTTTAAGGATTTGAGTTTAACAAGAATGAGATTTTTAAAAAAGACTTAGGGAATGAAAAATATGTTTTGAAAGATTACTAAGTCTATTGAAGCAAATTGCTGTGTTAGGAGGCTATTATAATAATCCAAGCAAGAGATGATGATGGTATAGACCACAGGGATAATGGTTAAGTATAAAGGAAGGCATTTGGACTTTGGATATATACTGACAAAGTTAAGAGGATTAACTGATGTGTAGGTGGTGGGATATGAGAGAATGATATAAGTAAATGACAACTTCAAGATTTTTAAATTTGTTTAGTGAAATAAAGGAAGACTGGCAAAGGGGTAGGGCTGTTTTGAAGTGAAGGAATGGTGATTAAGAGTCCACTTATAGACATGTAAAATTTAAGACACTCATTGAATACAGAACAGGATGTATTAAGGAGGCAGTTGGCTATAAAGAAGTCCTAACTGAATATATACATTTGGAAGTCATCAGGACATAAATAGATATCTCATCTAGATTTATGGTCTTAATAACCAAAAGAGTGATTGTAGCTTCAGAAGAGAAGATTTTTTTAATCTTGAGCCTCTGACATACCAATATTTACAATTTAGAGAGATCATAAAGAGGCAGTAAAGGAAACATCAACACTACCTAATGATGTGACTGGTGGCTAACAATAATTATATTCAATCTCACTAATGAGAGAAATTTAAATGAAGATACCATTGTGTCATTTTACATCCCTAAATAAGATAGGACAAAATAGCATATCAAGTAACATCTTTTGTTGGTAAGTATTTGTGAAATCTTGTCAGTTAGAGTGCAAATGTCATTTTGGAGTATAATCAATTACTACTCAGTAAAATTGGAATAGGAAGCTAAAAGGACATATGTTAAATAAATGAGGAATAATATATATAGAAGGAAGGCAAGTGAAACAGGCTTGGCAATGAAATATGAAAGGAAATAATGATGAAATTGAAAGTGTTCTTGCTCAGACCAGTTAAGATTCTGTGCCTTGAATTCAATCATCTGAAATGTCTTCATTCCTTACATGAAACAAAAATTTTTCAATAGTCAAGCAACATTTACTCTGGTTTAAAAATAAAATTTCCTGTTAAAAGAACTTTTTTTAAATGTAAAGTCAAATTACCTCTAAGAGTTATATTCATTTAAGAACTAAGTGATGCCCTGGAGTGTTACTAAATGGTTAGAGCATCAGCCCACACACCAAAGGGTCCAGGGTTTGAGTCTCAGTCAAGGGCATGTACCTGGGTTGTGGCTTTGCTCTCTGCCCCTCGTCAGGGCAAGAACAGGAAAGGCAACCAGTTGATGTGTCTCTCTCTCACATTGTTATCTCTTTCTCTCTCCTTCCCTCCCTCCCTCACTCCCTCCCGCCTCCCTGTCTTCCTCTATTCCCCCCTTCCTCTTTGAAAAGCAATGGTGAGGATTAACAAAAAACACAACTAAAAAAGAACTAAGTGATAATAAAGAGAGTCGTCCAATAACTTTGGTCAGTGTAATTTTACAATAATGTTAATGAGAAGAACAATAAAATATATGATTCCAACTGGACCCACTGTCTGTGAGTTTATAAGTTCTCCCGATTTATAATATTGGCCAGATACTTACCTTCTATTTTTCTTCCTTCCATTTTCTTTCTATTTTTCTTCTCTCTACATCTCTTCCTCTTTGAACTCTGGATCTTATAATATTTTTCATTCTCTGAATTTACCCTCATGGTCCCTGGTTTTTGTTTCAAGTGAGTCTGATTTCATGGCCAGCAATAGTAATACATTTAGTCAGCAAACCAAATAATCAGATGTTTCTGGAAGTGGCCATCAGGTTTGCTTCTTCCCTAAGGAAGCAAGCATTCAGAGCACTAGAAATGGGATTGAAAAACGGGCATTTGAGTTTTGCAACTAAATAATTGAGTAAATTCATTCAAATTAATGTTTTTAAAGCAAAGGCATTCTTTCATGTTTGAAAAGAGACTAATAACTTTTAGTCAAGTTGATGGATAGATAAGAGCAATACTCGCATCCTCCCACAACCACGTCAAAATTACAACTAAACTAAGAATAACCATCATTCAGAATCGCCTGAAATCTAGCTAAATAGAAGTCTGATAACAAAGGATATAAAGAAGAAGCCACATGGAGATTGGTAGGAGGAGGAAGAAACTAAGAATGAGCTGCTCCCACACCCACATGTTTAAAATCAAGAGGGATTTCTCAGCTGCAGGGATCCCAGCACCACAGCAGTCCCCCACCCCCACCCACAGTCCAGAGTTCCAGTCCCCCCATCCTCAGTCCAGGGTTCCAGTTCCAGGGGAAGAGAAGTCCCTATAACTTCTGGCTGAATGAGAATTGGGGCTGAATGAGACAGAAGGCTGCTAGAGTCCCAGGCATTCATCTTAAAGGGCACATAGACTTCGGATTCACTTGCTCTGAGCTCCATTGATGGAATATAAGGTCAAAAGGCATAGGGACATACAGGGAGGAAATGAGGTTTCTAGCATCAGGGTGAGAGCTGGAAGGGCAGCTTTCTCACAGAAAGAAGTGTGGCAGACACCATTATTCCTTTGCTGAGCCTGACTCCCACTGAGCTGACATGTCGGCACCATATCTGAGTCTCCATCAATCTGGCTAACACTATTGGCTTTGGCCTGCTGATTCCCTGAGGCTCCATCCCACCCAGCTTTCCAGTCAACCCAAGCTAGTTCCAGTGGCTTATCCATACGAATAACCTGTCTTGGATAATACCTCAGACTTTCCTAAAATCTCTTAAAGGTTCAAAACCTCCAAATAAGCATCATCTGGTCTTGGCCTGTCCCATACCTATTGCTAAGTGGCCCCTGTCTCAGCACAAGTGGCAGCCAGCCTTGGTTCACAGCTCAGCCTCTCCAAGGCATCTCCAAGCCAAGCACCAGTAGCAGCCATCTGCAGGTCACTTTGTAGCTCATGCCCAATTAGGGCATAGGCAGTGGCTGACCTTGGACTGTCCCTACAGGGCGGTCTCCAAAGAGACCAGCTTCAGAATATGCAGAACAAACACCCAACAAGTCTATGAGAAACACAAGGGGCAGACTCTGTGGGCACCAGAGCCCCCATTGAACTAAGTTCTGCTCTCTGATTTCAACCCCAGCAAATCCTTCATTGTGGTTGTAGCCAGACCTCACTGCCATTTGGCCTGGAGGTAAATCTCTGGAATTAATGTGCCAAAAGCATCCAGAGCTCAACTACAATAGGAGTATATGCACTGCCCACATGGGGGAAGGGGATGGCATACCTAGTGTCCAGGTAGGCTGGCCAATGGGTCCTACAGGACAACTACTATATAAGGCCATTCACCCAAGACTGGGATACATAGAAGCTCTACCAAATAGAAAGAAACAAACACAGGGAAGCAGCCAAAATGAGGAGACAAACATGTCCCAAATGAAAGAACAGAACAAAATGCGACAAAAAGAACTAAACAAAATGGATATAAGCAATTTACTAGATACAGAATTCAAAATACTAGTTATAAGGATGCTCAAAGAACTTAAGAGTAGATGAACTTAATGAGAACTTAAAGAAGTAAAAAAGAACCAGTCAGAAATGAAGAATACAATAACTAAAATAAAGAATACAGTACAAGAACTCAACAGTAGAGTAGATGAAGCACAGAATCAAATCAAAGGTTTAGAAGATAAGGAATCAGAAACACCCAATCAGAATAGCAAAAAAAAATTAATGATAAGAATTCCGAAAAAAAAAAAAAATGAGAATCTAAAAAAACACAATGAGAATAGTATAATATAGCTAGAAAAACCAAAGGCTTATTAACATTCACAAAAGGAAGCTGCTGAAGAAGAATGGACAGCAAGGGATTGAAATTTAAAAACAAAAATAATGATGGAAAATTTCCCTAACTGGGTAAAGAAAATAGACATATGAATTCAGGAAGTACAGAGAATCCCAAACAAACTGAACTCAAAGAGGCCCATACTAACATACAATATAATTAAAGTGGTAAAGTTTAAAAACAGATAATCTTAAAAATAGCAAGAAAAAAGCAGCTAGTTACCTGCAAGGGAGATCCCATAAAACCTTTAGCTGATTAAACAACAGAAACATTTCAGGCCAGAATGGATTGGCAAGAAATATATAAAATGATGAAAAGCAAAGCCCTACAACCAAGAATACTCTACCCAAGAAAGCTATTATTTAGAATCAAAGGACCCATAAGGAGCTTCCCAGACAAGAGAAAGCTAAGGAAATTCATCATTACCAAACCAGTACTATAAGAAATGGCAATTACTTTATATCTATCAACAATTACTTTAAATGTAAATGGTTTCAGTGCTTCAATCAAAAGAGATACTGTAGCTGAGTGGATAATAAAATAATACCTTTATATACGCTATCTACAAGAGACTCACTTCAGATTAAAAGACACACACACACTCTGAAAGTAAAGGTATAAAAAATGATATTTCATGACAAAACAAAACAAAACCCAAAAGCTGGGGGTAACAAAACTTAGACAAAATAGGCTTTAAAAACAAAGGCTATGTATAACCGGAGACAAAAAGGACACAGCAGTTCCACTTCTGGGTATTTATCCAAAACACCCAAAACACTAAATTGAAAAATTAACTAAATATACATCTGTATGCTTACTGCAGCATTAGTTACACTAGCCAAGATAGGGAAATAGGGAAGCACCTAAGTGTCCTTCAATAGGTAAATAGATTTTTAAAAGTGGCATCACACACACACACACACACACACCCCACACACACACACACGCACACACACACACACAATGGAATATAACTCATTCATTTAAGAAAAAAAGGAGTGAAATATTGTCTTCTGCAACAATATAGATGAACCTAGAAGGTATTTTGCTGAATGATAAGTCAGGCAGAGAAAGACAAATGCCATATGATTTCATTTATATGTAGAATCTGAATAAACAAACAAGCAGAACAGAAAGAGACTCATAGATATAGAGAGCATTTTCACAGTTGCCAGATGGGAGGGGACTTGTGGGAATGGGTGAAAAATATGAAGAGATTAAAGAAATACAGATTGGTTTTTACAGGATAGTCTTAGGGATGTAAAGTACAGCATAGGGAATATAATCAATAATACTGTAATAGCTATGTAGGGTGTTCGATGGGTACTAAATTTATTGGGGTGATTATTTCATAAATTATATAAATGTCTAATCATTAGGTTGGACACCTGCAACAAATATAATATTGTCAACTGTCATTATAAAAACAAAATATTATTTTTAAAAAGACAAAGAATTGACTAATAAAACTAAATAAACTCTATTTTGAAGATTAAATGAGAAAAATACATGTAAAGTATTTCTCTCTTTGCCTAGTTCATAAAATGCTTACTATTCCCAATAATTTTGATACTTATTTTCAAATGTAAATTACCAACTATGCTATTTTTTCTAGATTCTATAATGTTTTAAGTGTATCAGTCAGAAATCTGTCCAGTCAATAAATTGAGATGTTCTAGGTAACTAAAATGTTATAGTTTTTCACTCTAAACTTCAAAATCCTTTTACATCTTTTGAACAAAATTTAAAAATGTATTAATCTTTAATTACCTTTTGAGCATTCATTAATATGATATTGTAACAATGAATCAGAAAATGTTATACTACCCAGATTTTATTAGGGTGACTACTCAATATATTTATAACACTATATATTTTTAAACACTTTAGCCTAGATTCCTAAGATTTGTTTCATTGAACTATATATACAAATTTCTTCTAGTTATACATGCAGAACTATCTTTAATCTTAGAATAACACCATTCAGAGGTTGCCACCTTTCAGACCTCATGGACCATCAGTGGTCTGTGGACCACCAGTTGGCGACCGCTGTCCTATATAACACTTGAGAAAAAACAGAGGTTGCAAGATGCAGATCTAAATTCAATAAATGTAAGGTTAGGTCTGAGAAGAAATTTGTGGAGATTTGCAAAGCTAGTAATTGGCCCAGGTCCAACTTAAACTCTGGTTCAATTAGTTTCTCTGTTTAGGATTGTGCAGAGGAGAAAATACAGTTTGATTTTTATCAGATTTGATGCCATTCTCTCACTTGGGGGATATGAAAATTAACTAAAAATTTCATTAAAACTTCCAGACATCTGAAATTCAAAATATGTTTCTCCAACATTTAACTTCATAAGCAGACAGTGTTTGTCCAAAAGTTCTTGTCTGTGTGCCAGTAGAACAAAGGTCATAGATGTACCAGCAGAGAGAAGACAAACAAGATAAAGATTAATGAGATAGTGTGCTGAAATCAAAGTCTTCTATAGTGGGATATTCTTGAGAAAACATGCCCTAATTAAATTCCAACACATTATTGATCATTGCAGTGGAAGAAATAAGTTTTATGGGCCTTGTCTAGACTCTGGTTCTCCTAATAAAAGCATATCTAAGACATGTGTTGACATGTGAGTAACTTGCTTGGAAACATTCACAGGTAACAAGAGTGAGAGATGGAGGGAAAATAGAAAAGTAAAGAAAGAGAGCCAATATAAGAATATAATTGTTAACTACTATGAGAAAGTGGAAAGTGATTAAACCTCCCCTTAGTAATAATCTGAGAAGCTTAAGAAACACGTCTAGAGGCCATCTGTCCATTGAAGAGAAGGTGAAGCATTTATCTAACTGATTCCTTCCCCACGTTTATAGGTTTTGCCTGCAGAGCAAAAGAATTCCCATAGGTCTCCAAGATGTATCAGAGAAGGTCAAGACCACAAAGTTGTAGGCACTCAGTTCAGGTCTTAGGCTCTAAGGTACAGTTGCAAGGTGCTGTCAGATACCTGTATGAAGATGCTGGAAACTTTCAAAGAACTGATAGCAGTCATTGGAATAAAAAGTACAGCCAGAGGATTTTAAATGTTGCACAGAAGGCATCCATATTAATCATCTTCCATAAAGGAAATAGAATACTTTCCCATAAGAGGTAATTACTTTTCCAGTCTGTCAAGTCACCAAAAGAATAGATGCCAGGAACACAATATTGTTTGGAGAATTCTGTACCTCAGGAAGTTGGCGGACAGAGGTGTTTCAATATTACTGTACTGGGAAAGTATCAATAGAGAGAATTTAGTTCCCTAGTCTTTAACTCAACAAAACAAAACTTTAAGCAACTAGGTTAAATTAGCCTTTATTATGAGTTTGTCTCACATGTTAATTTATCAAATGACAATGTATTTTCATTGAAACTCCCTCCCATGCTGTTAATTTTAATCAACATATTTAATATTGAATAGTCTATGTCAATTTCATTTCTGAGTTACT
The DNA here is from genome assembly GCF_964339955.1 of Pipistrellus hanaki. Taxonomy (NCBI): domain Eukaryota; kingdom Metazoa; phylum Chordata; class Mammalia; order Chiroptera; family Vespertilionidae; genus Pipistrellus; species Pipistrellus hanaki. Next base: position 58,581,569 of record NC_140513.1, on the reverse strand, counting down.
CAGCAGTTTGGAGCAAAGTAAAAACCAACCCCTACCATGAGGAAAAATTAAGTAAATAAAATGAAAAACAAAACCAAATAATAATCCCAAATGCCTCAGCTTCATAATTAATATAAACAAAAACATATTTAATCAGCTCTCAAGTGTAAATAACACCAACAGCATATTCACAGCTCACAAATGCAATTTGTGAAATAATTTACAACAAATAAGAAGGAAAACAAGTTTGTCACAGCATGCTCCATATTTCAAAGAGAGTAAGTTGCTATAACTTTAAGGAAGACAATTCAGAAAACTCGTTACAACAAGAGAAATGAAATCAACTGAGCTTTCCAAGAAAAATTATGAGTGACCCTATTTATTATGTTTTATGATACCTTTTAAAAATCTAAAGGAATCCTAGTTAAACATTTCTCCTATTTCTCAGTTAGGAGACAGGTCATTTAAATGGAAAGAATGCATATATTCATATTAACTTGAAAGAGTGACAAATTGAATTAATATAATAGTTACTGTCACTCTCACTGGTGATTGGTATCATTTGCTGGCATGCTTTTGGTGAAAATTCAGCAAATATTACCTACTTCCAATCCTAGAGTAACCTATAGACTCAAATTCTTTGCCATCCTATTCCGGTAGGCTACTATATTTGTAGTCTTAAATAAAACTCAGCTTACGGTGAAATTATATCCAATGTGTTTCCCTGTTTTTGTGTGCTCTTCATCATTATATACTTCTTTCTCTAGTCAAGGACAAGCCAGACATCCCTTTGCCTAGCTATTACTTGCCTGGCTGTCTTTTCCTGCAGCTCTCAGACACTGGAATTGTCTTTCTCAAAAGCCATCTATAAAAAGATAATATTCCCTAATGAAGAGGCCTTTGTGATGGATTAAACATGGCAAAAAAAATGACTTAACTCTTTTTTCTTTGAGAGATGGGGTTTATTTTCCCTTCCTGTGAATCTTGACTGGCTTGTGACTGCTTCAACCAACAGAGAACAGTGGAAGTGGCATATACCAGATCCAGGCCTGCCATTTAAGATGGCTGCCAGCTTCTGCCTTGCACATGGAGTCCCCAAGCTACTATAAGATGTTGAACTACTAAGTAAAATGTTCAACTGCCTTGCTTAAAAGACTACAAGGAGAAGTCATGAAACTATATGGAGAAAAAGAAGGGTAAAGCTGTCCCCACCAAGATAGAAGGCATATGAGTGAAACCATCTTGTATACTCCAGGTGAAACTAGTTCCCAGTTAAACATCACCAAGTGGCTCTAATCAATACCAGATGGCGCACAATTACCCAGATACTACTTGCATTGCTGGCCCACAAAGTCATGAGATATCACAAAAATGGAGACACAGTGAGTGTTGGGGTAGTTTTCCAACTATCCCCCAAAATATAATCCTTTTCTTCCCATATATGTGTTCTACAGACCAGCTACTTCAGCATAATATGGAGAAAGGAGGTGTTCTTGTTGTTACTGTTATTTTTTAATGTATATGAGTTAACTCCATTCTTAGGATATTGCTATTCACAGGGTCTGGAGAAAAGAGCCCAGAATAGATGTATATCTTATATTTTAACATGAAAAGCTTTCATTGAAGAAATTTCCTCTAAAACAAATCTGACAAGCACTTATTCTCTGCTTGAACATTCAAATGATAGGGATATATCCACCTCACCAAGTAAACCCAGTCTTAATTATGGAAATGCTTTTGCTGAGGGCAGGAAAGAGTGACTCATAGGTCAAATGTTTCTGAAAAACTCAATGGCAGGAATTCAGAGATACTAATGCTCTGCTATTAATTGATTCTACTGCGTCACATGCTTCTTTAGGTCCAGCTTTGAACTGAGATTCTTGGTTCAAAATTATAAAAGAATCTATTTGGCTCAAGTAATTTATCTGTAGGCAGGAAAGGCAAAAGGGAACACCCAGGCATCACAGAAGTGGTAACTACAACCACTGCCCTAAAACTGGGGAAACAGGAAGAGGATAGACTCATTAGAACTAGGAAACCTGTAGGAGAGTAAACTGCATCCAGCATGGTCAGGGGTGAACCTGAGGAGGGGTGGTAAAGGATTAAAGAAAACAGACAAGAGGATCCAGCTGGGGCCAGGTTGGATCACTGTGCCCGGATGAGGAAACAGTGACACAGTCTGTAAGCCGAAGCTTTATTTTATAGTCAGATCACACAAAGCAAAACAAGAGGAGAACATGTTTACAATGTTCTCGCAAGTTTCAAATCTATTTCCTTACTCAAGCCTTGTTTTGGCAGCACTTGCTGCACGTCCCCATTAGCTACCTAGTCTTCCCTATAAGGTCAAGCTTAATTGTGCTGGAAGGGCTCTGCCCTCCAAGCTGGGACTTGTATGTGACTCTGCCACAGGTTACTCCAAGGCTTGACCCTATAGCCACTCCCTACAGGACAGATACTACAAAGTAGGACTCAGGCCTCTGAGAAAAAGATGTAGCTTTGATGGCACTGATGCCTCAAGGAGCTTAAAAGATGGAATTAATTGGACAAGGACATACACCTTTAACAAGGAGGTACTCTGGGTATCACTAAATTAGTACAGCAATAGAATCAAAACAAACAAATAAATAAAGCTCAATGGAACTATTCATTTGTTTAGGCCACTACATCCCTATCATTGACAAGGTGACAACCATGCCTCACTTTAAATTCACACTGATCTTTCAGTGACTTTTTTTTATATGAATCCCTACTGTACTAGTGGTTCATGTACTAGGTGCTACCCAATCTTTGCTTAGGTAGTTGATTCTTTAAACGCATGAGCTAAATTACAATTGATCTAGAAAAATGTTTGTGCTTAGTTTTGGTTATTCTACTAAGCCTTTTTTTTTTTTTCTTTCTTATTTTTTCGTCTCTGTCACCAAAAACACATATTGTTTTCCCCAACTTAATTTACAGAAGTTTGGTGCACATTTTCTGGGTCCTTAACTACACTACATTTTAATTTTTCTTCACATGACTGATGATAAAAAGCAAAGAAGCAAACTAGATGTTAAGTCAACTCAAATTTTTCTGAAACTTTTCTCTATGAAGTCAACGTCTCTTGATCTTTCTTCTGAACAAAGCTTTAAAATAAAATTTTGATGTCCTTAACATTTTTCCCAAGCCCACTCTCATTCTATTAATGCAATTTAGTGGTTTGGTTTTTGTTCCTCTTTACCCTTCATCTTTGACTAGTCATCCTAACACTCATATATCATATATTTATTATTAAAGATCAATTTTAATATCATTCTGGAAAGGAGGCAGAGATGATTATAATCATGATTGTACAAGTAGGCTAAACTCTGTAAAGCTAGACTTAAAGCTATGGTCTAGTACTTGAAATTCAAATGAGAGAGATTTAAGCAGAGATACTTAATGTAAATAACCTGAGGAATTTTTGTTTCATTGATCTGTGAACCAGACATATGTGAAAACATAATTGAAGATCTTAATTGAATTAGTTTGTGCTAAGACCCTAGAAAATGTATTTTGGGGGTGAGAAAGTACCAGGTGACTCTGCTATATACCCAAATTAAAAACCAGAATTTTAAAGTATCTTAAATAACCATATACAGAAAATTACCTTTTTTCAATACCTAATCTTAAAAATTCTTCACCCTGATGACCCAAGAAAAATTCAAATTCTATCCAGTCAACTGATTCAAAATAAACATTTCTATCTTGGATAATTAACAAATTTTGTCACTGAAAATAATACCCTGCTTGATAAAGTGTAAAGTGGAACCATTTTTGTTACTAAAGTGACTATATTCTTGCTTCATTCTTTAATAGTTCAAAAATTAATGAGCCCCTATCTTTTATACTAGAAAATTAATGTACAGTGATTTGAATTGGTTTATTTTCTGTAAAAAGAAAAAAGATTAAAAAACATTTCTTATAGTTTGAATACTAAATAAAAAATACTTAGAGAAAACATAAAGACTGATTAAATAGTAATTCCCTGCCTTCTAAATGCATATGCTAACCAGGTTGTATATAAGTTTTGGCAGATGTAGAATTTCCTGTTTGATTGTTTAGTATTATGACCATATATTAAGCAACAGATACTACGGCACAATTGCACACACAAAAAAAATGGCTATGATGTGATTCTTGTCTTCAAAGAATGCAGTCTCATGTGAAATGGAAGAAAATGAAAGACTAGTACTTTCTCTGAATCATGTTCTCATGAACTCCTTGGAAGTACTAAATTTTGGCATTTTAATTGGTACTCATCGCCCTCCATCGCTGGGACAACCATAACTTATTTTTCCCAGTCATTTTAGGGTTCATACTGACCACACTGCTGTCTGATCCACACATCTATTAAATCATGGGTATGTCCCAGAGAGAAGGCTCTCCAAGTTTAGGACAAGAATTCAGATATACAACATAATTATTTGATATTTGTATATATTGTGAAATGATCACCACCAAACATCCTCCCCCTGCAACCAAACATGAGAGAAGGAGGACCTGTACCTTTGGCCAACCCATAGAACAATCCTTGTGATTGGCAAGCCATTATGTGGGGCCCGTGGAAGACATGCCCTGCAGGAGCATCCCGCTCTGGTAGGCGTTGACCAGTTCCCTGTGAAGACAGGGTCATCACCACCTTACAGCACGTCCACACATGCAGGTGATAAAGTTCAGCATGAGCCCCATCATCAGGATTGCAGTGGAGGCCAGGGACCAGGGACATCTGCCCAAGCTGGCAGAGGGTGAACTGCTGGCCAAGTTGGACCCCATTGTGCAGAGCATCCCTGAAGAGCTGGGGGAGCAGATCACTACAGAGACCGTACTGGAGAACTGCCGGAAGGACCTAGAGGAGTACCAAGCCCATATTCCCATCAGGAAATGACTCAGGCATCTCCAACCCCAAGACTGTCAGCTAGGAATGGGGCATGCTCTGTCTGTCCACGTCCCCCAGCTATCATAGTCAGTTGTTCATGGAGGCACGGCCCTAACAACAGCCTGACCAAGGGCCTGACAAGTGTGCCGGCTACCTGGCCGAGTACTAGTGGGAGGTGGCTGAGGTCCGCAAGAAGGTGCTTTGGGTCTGACTGTGTCATCCTCACCATCACCAAAAGCATCAGTACCTCAGCGAGATCAAGGGCAGGGTGTCGGCACACGCTGTGCATGGATGGAGGGCCTGTGCAGCATGTTCGCGGTGTGAAGCTGTGGACAGAAACTATCTAGGTGACACCTACCAGGTGCTGCCCCTACAGCAACCCCGCCTCCTGGAGCTCACCCACCTGTGGAAAGTAGTGTCCTGAGTAAGTGGAAGGGAACATCTACGGTATCCAGAAGTTAGTGGGGCCACGACTTGGAGGAGTCTGAGTGGCTGGCACCCCTTATTTGTCTTGAAGGCCTCTCAGTCCATCAATGAGCCCTTTGGCTTATCAACGACCTGAGGTCCCATATGGGTAACCAGGCCTCCCCCAGTGCATGTGCCATCACAGGTAGAGCTGGATGGCCCCTTAGGCAAAACCAACCCCCCACTATCCAGCCTGGTTCTGTTGATGCATGAGGGCAAAGGCCTGAAAGACAACATCCCTGCACCCCTCAAGGCTCTGATGGGCAGGATTCCATGCAGCACCCACCTCCTGCCTTCTAACTCTCCATCTACCATAGCAATAAGCTCACACAACCAGACAGCCCAGATATGGTGATGGGTTTCTGGGGGCCCATCCCATCCCATTGATCAACACAAATATAGAAAGAAATGGCATCAGTTGTGTGTTTCTTTAATCTTTTTTGTTAAAAGTATTACATACATCCCTTTTATCCCCCATTGACCTCTCCCAGCCTGCCCCGAAGGGCCTCCCTGCCCCAGGCCTTCACCACCCTATTGTCTGTGTCCCTGGGTGATGCATATATGCTTATAAGTTCATTGGTGGACTCTTCCCACTCACCCACCCTCCTCTGCCTTCCCTCTGAGGTTTGACAGTCTTGATGCTTCTATGTCTCTGAATATATTTTTGTTTCAGGATTTTAGAGGCAACAGAAATGCCCTCACAGCAAGTACTTACTTGGCCAGTGAGAGTGGGAGAAGAAATGGGACACCCAACACTTTTTTTTTTTCATTTCCTCAGATGGAAATACAAATGTCTGAAATAAATTTAGAATAAACACATTAAAAGGATTTTTAAAAATATAAAGCCCCATAGAAATTATACTTATTTATAACAGAGTTTAACCAGTTATAATATATTTTTCTTCATTTGATTATTTGTTTTAATATATTTTTGTTTTATTGTATTTATAAATATTACTTTTGCCCTTCAGCTCTTAAGCCTTCTTTGTCCTCTTCAACCATTTAAGAGACTAAGTTGTCATCTCCCTTAAAGCTATTTTGATAGTCACTTCTTTGTAAAAAGTTCTCCAACTTTGTGGCCTTCAATGATTCAGATAACTTTTGTGAATTCTGCTACTCATCTCCTAAGACCTTCAAATAAAATGCAATAATCATGGGGAAAAAACAAATCCTGACTAGAGTTAACTTAAATATACCACATCACATCTGTTATTGGTCTCATAGAGATTTACTAGCAATACATTCTATCTAATAAAAGAGTAATTTGCAAATTGACTGTCACTCCAACAAACAAGATAGCCACCCCGATGTGGTCAAAGATGGCTGCCACAAGATGGCCAGCAGGGGAGAGCAGTTGTGGGCATTCAGGCCAGCAGGGGAGGACAGTTGGGAGGGACCAGGCCTGCAAGGGAGGACATTTAGGGGTGGCCAGGTTGGCAGGGGAGGGCAGTTGGGGCAATCAAGGCAGCGGGGGAGCAGTTAGGTATCAATCAGGCTGGCAGGGAAGTGGTTAGGAGGTGATAAGTCTGGCAGGCAGAAGCAATTAGGGGCAATCAGGCAGGCAGGCAAGCAGTTGGGAACCAGCAGTCCTGGATTTTGAGAGGGGTCCTAGATTGAAGAGGGGGTCCCGAATTTCATGCACTGGGCCTCTAGTGTACTCATAATCCACAAACATTAAATCTAGGAAATATCTAAGCAACCTACAGAATGACCCAGAATTTGGAGTTGTATTACTGCATACAAAATATTTTTTACTGCTTGCTTCTTAGGTGGAAAAACAGCATAATTAAAGTAGCCCTGGATCTACTTTAGCATTTTCTTATTTCTCAGACTATTCCTCTGACTCAATCATTTAGTCCTCATCAGGATCTTGTTGGTGGGAATTTAAAGTAATACTTTAGGAAAACATTTTGGCAGTTTCTCAAAATGTTAAACAGAATTACCATATGAATGCAAAATTTCCATAGAAAACAATGCCACTTCTAAGATTCTGCTCAAGAGAAATGAAAACAAATGTCCACATAAAAACTTGTGCACAAATGTCGACGGCATTATTATTTATAATAGTCAAAAAGTAGAAACAGTCCATATAGCCATCAACTAATGAATGAATAAACAAAAAGTACTGTATCCATAGAATAAAATATTTTGCTATAAAAACAAATGAAGTATTGATGCATGCCATAACATAGATGAACTTTGAAATTATTAGGCTAAGTAAAAGAAACCAATAACAAAAGACTATAAATTATTTCATTTATATGAAATTTATACAGTAGACAAATCTATATTAAAAAGAGTAGATTCGTATTTATCTAGGACTGGGGGTGGGGGAAGAGAAGATGAGGTTGATGAGAACTGACTGCTAATGGCTCCACTATTTCTTTAGGGTAATGAAAATGCTCTAAAACCTGATTATGGTGATTCTTGCATAATACAATAAACATACTAAAAACCATTGAATTGTGCACTTTAAATGGGTGAATTTCATGGTAAGTAAACTATATAACAATAAAACTTTAAAAAGAAAAAAACTTGTTACTGACTAAGGTGCTATTCTAATTTACAAATGAATAAAATGGAGATTCAGAAGATAAATCTTCAAGTTTTAAATTCTTGAGTTTGCTAAAAGAGAAAACCTCTGTATTCAAATACTATTGGGTCGGCAACCAAGTAATTGCGGGTTTCACACATATATGGCTTCAGTTGAATTTTTAGGTTTGCAGACATAGTACAAATGTAAAACACATTTTGTTATTTGATAGTTGGCTATTCAGCTGTTAATCAGTAAAAAAAGTTTTTTGATCTGTTTTGTAGTTTTCGTTTGGCGTTCGTTGAAATATGGAAAAATCAAAAGGAACATTTTCATCATATTTTGCTTTTTTATTTCCGCAAAGGGAAAAACGCATCGCAAGCTCATAAAAAGTTATGTGCTATTTATGGTGACGAAGCCTTAAAAGAATGGCAGTGTCAAAATTGGTTTGCCAAATTTCGTTCTGGTGATTTTTCACTCAAAGATGAAAAACGCTCTGGTCGTCCAGTTGAAGTTGATGACGCCCTAATCAAAGCAATAATCAATTCGGACTGTCACAGTACAACACGTGAGATTGCAGAGAAGCTTCATGTATCACATACATGCATTGAAAATCACTTAAAACAACTTGGCTATGTTCAAAAACTCGATACATGGGTTCCTCACGAACTGAAAGAATCACAGTTAACGCAACGCATTAGCAGCTGCGATTTGCTAAAGAAACGTAATGAAAATGATCCATTTTTAAAACGACTGATAACTGGCGATGAAAAATGGGTTGTTTACAACAATATCAAGCGGAAAAGATCGTGGAGCAGGCCAGGTGAACCAACTCAAACAACATCAAAAGCTGATATTCATCAAAAGAAGGTTTTGTTATCAGTTTGGTGGGATTACAAAGGAATTGTCTACTTTGAACTCTTACCACCCAACCGAACGATCAATTCTGATGTCTACATTGAACAACTAACAAAATTAAACAATGCAGTTGAAGAAAAGCGGCCCGAATTGACAAATCGAAAAGGTGTTGTATTCCATCATGACAAGGCAAGGCCACACACATCTTTGGTCACTCGGCAAAAATTAATGGAGCTTGGTTGGGATGTTTTGCCACATCCACCATATAGTCCTGACCTTGCACCATCTGATTACTTTTTGTTTCGATCTTTACAAAACTCCTTGAATGGTAAAAATTTCAATAATGATGATGATGTCAAATCGTACCTGATTCAGTTTTTTGCTAATAAAAACCAGAAGTTTTTTGAACGTGGGATTATGATGCTGCCTGAAAGATGGCAAAAGGTCATTGATCAAAATGGGCAATACATTACAGAATAAAGTTATTTAGTTCCATGAAAAAATTGTCTTTGATTTTCTTTTAAAAATCCGCAATTACTTAGTTGCCGACCCAATATTTCCACTTTATGAGCATTTCTTTCCTCTTGTTGAAAATTAATCCTTTTATGTTCTGGTTCAAGACCCATACTCATCTCAAAGGAATTCTTTAATTGTGTCATTATTTATTTTATCTTTTTCTTCTCCTTCTAGTAACTGTTTACCCTTAGCAAAAGTTCTCAAGTCTATTTTTTCAAGGGGAGGGGAAGGGAATGCCTTAATTATATGTCCTTCCATAGCCAAGTTAGTTGATAATAATCTTTTCTTGTCTTCCCTTCATTTCATTCTTCATACCTTTAAAATATACTCACTAAGATCACCAATATCTTCCTAATATTGTTAACAAATCTTTCTCTGTTTCATTTTTCACTTTCCTTTATTTTTCCATTATAGATTACATGCAATATTAGTTTTTTTCAGTTTCAGGTGTACAGCATAGTAGCTAGAAAATCATATACTTTACAAAATGGTCTTCCTGATATTTCAAGTACCAACCTGTCACCATACATTGCTATTACAATAGCATTGACTGTATTCCCTATGTTACAATTTACATCACTATGACTATTCTGTAACTACTAATTTGCACTCCTTAATCCATTCAACGTTTTCACTGAGCCCCACCACCACCCCTCTGGCAACCATCAGTCTATTCTCTGTATCTATAAGTCTGTTTCTATCTCATATGTTTATTTTTTTTCTGTTCTTTACACAATCTGAATTCCCACCAACAGTACACTAGGGTTCCATTTTCTCTACATCTTCACTAACATTGTTGCTTTTTTATGATAACCAGTTGTGGGGTAGTATCACATTATGGTATTCATTTGCATTTATCTGATTATAACTGAAATTCTATATAAGTGAAGTCATATGGCATTTGTCTTTCTCTGTCTGATTTATTTCACTTAATATAAAACCCTCTAGGTCCAGTCATGCTGTCACATATGGTAAGAATTCATTCTTATTGCTGAGTAGTATTCCATTGTACTTACTATCCACTCCTCTAATGATAGGCACTTTGGTTGTTTCCATATATTGGCTATTGTAAATACTGCTGCAATGAACATGGGACTAAATATATTTTCTAGAATTAGTGTTTTGGATTTCTTCATATATATAATATACCTACAAGTGGAATTACTAGGTCATAAGGCAATTTCATTTTTAAAATTTTGAGGAATTACTTTCCACAATGGTTTCACCAATCTGCATTCCCACCAACAGTACACTAGGGTTCCATTTTCTCTACATTTTTACTAACATTGTTGCTTTTTTATGATAACCAGTTGTGGCGTAGTATCACATTATGGTACTCATTTGCATTTATCTGATTATAACTGATGTTGAGAATATAATTCCTATTTGGAGAAATTCTATTTAAGACTTCTGCCCATTTTTAATTGGATTGTTTGTTTTTCTTAACCTACGTTGTCTGAGTTCTTTATAAACTTTGGATATTATCCCAAATAGTGAAATCAATCTTAAAAAGGAAGAACAAAGTGGGAGGTGTCACACTACCTTATATCAAATTATACTGCAAGACTGTAGTAATCAAAACAGCATTGTAGTGGCATAAAACAGACACATAGATCAATGGAACCATATATGGAGCCCAAAAATAAACCCACACATATATCGTCAATTTATGACAAAGAAAGCCAAGAATGTGCAATGTGGTAGAGGCAGTCTCTTCAATAAATGGTTCTGGGAAAATTGAATAAAGACATACAAAAAATTAAAATATACCACCTTCTTAAACCATATAAAAGGATAAATTAGAATGGATTAAATACTTAAATATAAACCTGAAACCATTAAACTCCTACATTAAAACATAGTAAAATTTCAGACATTTCCCTTAGCAATATTTTTTTCTGCCATATCTCCTCAGGCAAGGGAAAGAAAAGAAAAAATATATCCAAATGGAACTTCATCTCACCAAAAGATTTTGCACATCACAAGAAACTATCTACAAAACAAAAAGACAGCCTACTGAATGGGAGAATATAATCCCCAGCAAATCTCTTTCTTAGCATTTGTTTCTTCTTTGGGTTCTGGAACACTTGGTTACTTTCCTATAACTGGTATGTTTCTTATATCTCATCTTTCCTGGTTGTTCTTTATCCATTAGGCCATGAGAAGATGATGATTGCACTAAGTATCATCTCTCATCATACTGCCTCTGATCTGACTTTTATTGCTGATGGTTCCTTCTCTCTATGGATAGCACTGCCATCTACTTAATTTTCCAAAACATCAACTTGAGCATCATTTCAGACCCCTCGTTTCCTGTTTTCCCTTTCAGCCAAAAGATCCTTCAGTGTTGTCTATTCAGTCTCTTAAAATATAACTCAGATATGTTTCCTTTTTTCCATTTCCATAGCCACAGACTTGAAGACCTGACCAGCTATCCTATTCCCAATTTCAAAAGTATTCACCTTTCTCCAGCTAGCATGCTAAACTAACCTATCCTTTACAATGGTGCTAGTGTAATATTTCTAAAATATAAATCAGATCACATTAGTTCTCATTTTTTTAAAAAATTCCTTCATGGTTTTCGATGCCAATATATTTAAGTCTTAAATTCTTAGTATATATCCCAATTTCCCACATAGCCCACCTGCAGCTTGCTGAATAGGACATACTTTCTCAAGCCATCCTGCCTTTTCTAATGCTATTTCTGCTGCCTAGTAAGTGTAGTGAAATATTATATCTTCCTCAAGACCATTAAGTCTTACCTTTCCTGTGAAAGCTTCCTTGGCAGCTCACGAAGCTGTGTATTCCCTTCTCTTGAACACATTCCTATGTTATACTTATTGTAGAGGGTTACAATATATTCTAGTATTTTTAGTATATCAATAATAAATACCAAGAATATTTTGATATGTATGTGTCTAGTACCACTCTAATTCATTTAATGCACTAACGCATTTAATCCTCACATAAATGTTGAGGTAAGATTCATCATACTCTCATTTTACAAATGAGAACATTGAGACATAGAAAGTAAAATACTCTGCCTGGAGTCTATTAAGTAGTAAGGGAAAAAATGCAAACTAAGATAGATTGGTGGCAAAAATATTTCAAACCTGAAGACTATAAACTCTGGGAAGGCAGGGTCCATGAATTACTCATCTTTCTACCCAGTAACTAGCATACTGCCTGCCACAGAGCTGGTGCCCTATTATTGTAGGTTGAATGAAAGGCCAAACCCAAGGGAAATTACACTAAAATCCAAATATATTTTCCAGTGAAACTGATATATATTTCAAGTGTGTTTCCAATGAAATTAAGCAAAATGTTTTCTATAAATAAGTTTAAGCACCTGTAGAAATATTTTTTTAAATAATTATCAGTTGCAGGAGACAAAAAATATACACATGCACACCAACACAATAAAAATATGTCACAAGACAGCTGGCAAATCTGAAGTCGTAGGCTTATTGATCAGGTAGGCACTGAAACAGAAACTCTGTTACCCATTGGCCTTCAAGGACATGAAATAAGAATGTGTGCCATGAGGCATTTCTACAAATACACTATGAAATATGGTGTTGCTCTGAGTTGTAAAATGTTTCAATCCAGAATCATTGTCCTAAATTACTGCAGGGTCTTTTCTCTCTTTGTTTCATCTTCTAAGGCACTAAAATTTAAGAAATAGAAACTGCTTCAATGAACACAATAGAAAGGGGATGTTGATCCTTATAGAAAGGGGATGTTGATCCTTATAGACAGGAGCAGATAATGTTAAAGAAAATATTGTTAGGGCCACCAAAGGCTAGCCGGTAGAAAGCAAAGCAATGGCAAGCCCTGAAAATTATTTATTTGAAAAATAAAATGGTATAAAATTTTATTTCAGTTGCAAAAACTATATCAGAAGAGAATGCATCAATTGTGTAAATTGCAACCTGTAAAATTTCAAGTCAGGGTGACAGATGGGGGCATATTTGGAGTGAAAAACCTGGCAACATTGTTTGCAAAAACTCTGGAAATCAGCCATGGTTTGAAAAAAAATGTATATATGGAAAGATTGATGATCTCTCTCTCTCTCTCTCTCTCTCTCTCTCTCTCTCTCTCTCTCTCTCACACACACACACACACACACACACACACACACTTAGAAACCTGTACAGTTTACAAACAAAGGCAGCAGTGAGAGTGGCAAGGGCACAGGCAATGTAGACTTTGACTCTATTCTGGCTCCACCATTGGCTAAACTATGTGATAAGTGACCTTTTGTGTTTTTTTCCTTTTTTTTCCTTTCTCATCCTATCTAATAAAGAGGGAATATGCTAATTGACCCTCACACAGTCACAAAGATGGCAGCGCTCACAGCCAATATGGATGGAATATGCTAATTGACTGCCCTGCCCTCAAAGATGGCAGCACCCACAGCCACAAGATGGTGGTGCCAGTCCCCTCAGCCCTGCTAGGGTGGCAGGCATACAGAAAGGCCGGGCCTGACCCCCATGTGCCTTCCTCCAGAGTGCCCCAGTCCCCTCAGCCTTCCAGCCACCCAGGGCCAGCCTAAGGTACAGGCTAGCCTCAGATTGCGGCTGCCCAGCCGCCACCCAAGGCTCAAGTAACCATGGCTGGCCAAGGCTGATGCTTCCAGCAGTGGCAGCAGCAGAGGTGTGATGGTGGAGTTGCCTTCCCCTGATTACAGGGTCACCTACCACCCTGAGGGCTCCCAGACTGTGAGAGGGGGGAGGCCAGGCTGAGGGACCCCCCATCTAGTTCATGAATATTCATGTAACCTGTCCTCTAGTTTTCAATATGAAAATACTTGCTTTAAAGATTTACTGTAAAAATTAGAGATGTGTAGAGTTTCTATCCTTATCATTGGTGTCATTATCGTTAATAAAATATATTCCATATTAATGTATATGGGCATATGCAGCCTAATCCTAAAAGAAAGGCAACTCAAAACTAAATTATGTATGACAGAAAAAAGCAAGGAGAAGGACAGCCATAAAATTGGGAGCAAGGATAGAGTGAGAATTACTTATGGCGGTAAATAGCAACACCTGGTGAAGGTGTGAAAAAACTGTCCTAATACCCCTTATACCATTTTAAAGAGGGCTATTTACAGACTTTAAGCCTTTGGCTCCTGCAACTGTGAATTATTTTTAAAATACTTCTACAGCTGCTTAAATATATTTATAGAAAACATTTTGTTTGATTTCTTTGGAGACATACATAAATCAGTTTAACTGGAAAAATATATTTACTAACCTTAGGTCTTTTCCTCTATTTCTTATACTTGAATCACACAGAGATAAAAATAACCGATAACAGTATCTTACCTGCTCTGTGTTCTTTGCATATGGATCCCAACCTTGGATCACTGTACTAGCAGTCTATAGATCCTTCCTGTTGGCAGTATTAAAAAAAAAAAAAAAAGACTAAGTTTGTAAGATTAAAAACCCTACTAAGCTTACTCTAACCTGCAAAACTGTCATATAAAACTGTAGGAACACAAAAACCATATCAGATATTCCTAACGAAACAATTCCTTAAGTACCAAGACACATTAGAGACATTACACACAATGATATGAGTTTTAGACAAAGCCCTGTAACATTTTTTGTGTGGTAAAAATAGAATAACAAAATACCCATTAAGTAACCCAGGCAAGAAACAGAGAAACTTACCCTGAAAGTCCAGAGATTATGGGGGAGAAAATAAAATTATAGATAGTCTAGATAAGTAAAAAATGAACTACAAAAAAATAAATAAAAGCAAAGCAGCATGAGACTAAATGTTACACTACAATAAGCTAATTGTGCATAATCAAAATGCCCTTGAAAACACTGTAGGATAGTGCCATATTGGAGAGAAACATGTTATTTCTCCATATGGCTAACAAAGTCAGCTAGCTATTCTCTCCAACATTGAAACAAATCGATGTTTATTTGGATGAGCTTAAATTTGGGGCCATGTAGTATAAAAAGCATATGTCTTTAAAACAATAAGACGAAAAGGGGTGGGGGCCAGGTGGAGGTGGGTATAGTGAGTAGGGGGTAGAATGGGGACATCTGTAATAGTGTCAATAATAAAAATAAAGTTAAAAAAATAAAATAGATAAAGCAATAGGAGCAAATTCAGTATGGGGAGATGCTTCCAAGATAAGTCAGGACAAAAACTGTTTTTGAGTAGAAAGGCATGTGTAAATAGCTATGCTATTTAAACTCCTTAAACTCATAATTCTTTCTCTCCCCCTTCCCACTGAGTAAATTTATCTTCATTAATAATTCCCATGATATGATAAAGATAAATACTGAAAAGAAAAGAAAATCGGACAGTTTACAATTCACCAAGTCCACCAAGCAATCCCAGAACACTTTGGTGTGCCTGAATTAATAGAACTTATTCTAGTCTAACTTTCATTATTAAATTTCTTACTCATTTCCATATTCCTGGATGGTAGAGTCTAGAAAAGGCACTTAGAAAGGTAACTCTTAAGGGTTGACACTCTATTCATTCATTTAAGACTATAAGGCATATAATGAAACTCTGGCTGAGGAGTAACTTACTCCAGGTTAGAGCTTGCAAGGAGCAGAGCAAAAATCGGAATCCGTAACTGTTTGACTCTCCAGGTGCACAATCTTCCCACTCCCAGAGTCTTTAAGGCAATGAGCCCTCAAGCCATGCTCACAGCAGACACCCATAATTGAGCAGACCATTCTTTCATCACAGTGATGGCCTTAAGAAATTTCCAACCATCTTTTAATGGTACATCTAAAAAGGCAGAAATAAATGAAACCGGTAGGACATGCTAACTGCAATCCTGGGACGGTAGCATTCCTTTCGGTGCCTCATCTTTCCAAGGGATGCTACAAATATTTGTTGAAAGAATGAATAAAGTTCTAATACTGAAAGAGAAAAACAAATTTGGGGATAAAAATGGAATAGGGAACTAACACTGCATACAAATAGAAAGGAAGCCTTTTGTTCATTTCATGCACAATGGGGTTTGCATGAAATGAATGAGCTGAATAGACCAGCAAACTGCATTTCAGCAGTGCTTTGGCTATTCACAACAAAGGATGAATATTTCAAACTAAAGGCTCACCACATTTCCTTGGAAGATGGCTTCTCTTAGAATCACCTAATTTCACAGGAAAAAAAGAATTGGAAAGTCCAGCGTATTTCTGGAAGCATTTTCCTCTAGAAAGACATTTCCTAAAAAGACAGCTCTGAGAGGCTTCATAGCATCCCCAAAGTTTGGTGGCACCTGTGAATCCCTTTTCAGCAATAGGTTCCTATAATTTGCATCCAAACTACTTTAATAAATTTGCCTTCTGACTCATGATCGATGTCTTTGAAAACTACAGTTCTTTTATTCTTCCTAACTATTGGGATTAGTGATAGATATCTTGGGGGCTACAAGAGGGTTGAGATAAAGGATTAAAATAGATTATATAGATTTTGTGCATAACTAAAGTAAAATAGCAATAATTAGAGAAATAAATATAATTTATAACCATGTAGCTGATATGGTATATATTACCACCAATGGGTTTCCAGATCAATGAGAGGTAAGTGTATAAACCCTAAAATGGAATATACAGTAAAATTCCTATTTTTTATTAAGCAGTCTCTATTAAATAATTTTAGAAAAAAAAGTATATACTTTAATCTTTTGCCTTTATCAAGTTATAATCAATTATAGCCATTAGCTATTTTAGTAATCAGGAAAGATTAGTAGATATTCTAAATAGCTCATTTTTCTCCAGATCATGGGCAGGTACCAGGAGAACACAAAATGCACTGCTTACTTGCTAATGAGTTTTCCTCAATTGTAAATATTTCAATGGCAAGAGCTTGTCTGAGACTTCATCTCATTGCTGACAGTCACTGCTCATGGCATATTCTCAGAAAGTTGCCAGTGGAATGTCCTTTATGAAATGGCCGCTACACATTGCAGTTCCTAAGACACCTTTGAATGGAAAGGGCTGAATAAAAACTCTCCAGTATTCTCTGTAACTATATGTTAACAGTAGAAGCCCAGTGCACGAAATTCGTGCACAGGGAGTTGGTTTGTCCCACAGCCTAGCTGGCACCCTCTTCAATCTGAGACCCTTCCAGAGTGGGTAGGATCAGGCCTAAACAAGCAGACAGCCATCCCTCTCACAATCCAAGACTGCTGGCTCCCAACTGCTCACCTACCTGCCTTCCTGATTGCCCCTAATCACTTCTGCCTGCCAGCCTGATCATCTCCTAACGACTCCCCTGCCTGTATGATTGATTCCTAACTGCTCCCCTGCCAGCCTGTTTCCCCTAACTGCCCTCCCCTATAGGCCTGGTCCCCCCCAACTCTTCTCCTCTGCAGGCCTGGGTACCCTCCAACTGCCCTTCCCTACAGGCCTGCTTGCCCCAAACATCCATCCTCTGCCAGCCTGGTCACCCCTAATTGCCCTCTCCTGCAGGCTTCATGGCCCCCAACTGCCATTCCCTGTTGGCCATCTTGTGTCCACATGGGGGCAGTCATCTTTTACCACATGGGGGGCAGCCATCTTATGTGTTGGAATGATGGTAAATTTGCATATTACTATTTTATTAGATAGGATAGAGGCCTGGTGCCTGGGTGGGGGCCAGCTGGTTTGCCCTGGAGGGTCTCCCGAATTAGGATGGGTGTTCACTTGGGGCGTGGGACAGCCTGGGTGAGTGTCATGTGGTGGTTGCAGGCCGGCCACACCCCCCCAGCAACCCAAGAGGAGGCTCTGATATCTGGGATTTATTTACTTTCTATAATTGAAACTTTGTATCCTTGAGCAGAGCCAAGCCTCCTGCTTGCTCTGTGGCCACAGCCATTTTTGTTGGGATTTATTTATCTTCTATAATTGAAACTTTGTAGCCTTGAGTGGAGGCCTAAGCTGGCCAGAATGTGTGGAAAGCTTGGCTTCCTCCACTGCTGGGGAAATTCAATACTCCTACAAGCTCTGTGGCCACAGCCATCTTGGTTGGGTTAATTTGCATACTCACTCCTGATTGGCTGGTAGGTGTGGCTTGTGGGTGTAGCAGAGTGATGGTTAATTTGCATGTTTCTCTTTTATTAGATAGGACTAGAGGCTCATTGTAGGAAGATTCCTGCTGTGGTCGCTGCCCCCCTGTTTTCCACTCTTCTCCCTGACTTGCCTGTCTTCCTCCCTTCTCCGCCGCCCCGCTTGCTTGCTTCTCTGCAGCTTCACTCCCTTCTGCAGTGCTTGGTTTCTTTCTATGCTGTCTTTAGTCTTCACTCTGGCCTGGATATGCAAAATTACCACCATCTTGGTTGGGTTAATTTGCATACTCACCCTGATTGGCTAGTGGGCAGGGCTTGTGGGCATAGCAAAGGTGCGGTCAATTTGCATGTTTCTCTTTTATTGTGTAGGATTGCACCAAGATCCCTAGATCCTACCTTATTCACCCTAACATAAAGTCTCCCAATTTCATTTCTGCTGTAGAACCTCATGAGAAGAGGAAGAATATAGCAACAATGAAATGGGTGTTCCTCTTTTTACTAAATGGAGAAGGAAGACAGAGAAATGGAGAAACAATCTTAGAGCAGCCCCAGGAGTGGCTTCTTCTCATAATTCATTGTATCAGAACTTAACTTTGATGATTATCAAAGTTAAGTCCTGATACAATGAATTAAGCATCAGGCAATTATGACAAAAACTGTTGACAAATCACTAAAGTCCTCTGCCTCTCCCACGTGTTAAACAGTGCCTTCTACTCTGCTGTGCTTTTCTTTCTATTAATATATGTACATCCTATATATACAGAGCACAAAATCCAATGAGCATAACACTATAGAGTCAGTGTTCCTTTCCTTTTCAGTATTAGAACAAGGAAAGGAACACTATAGTCTGACTCTTATTCTATTTAATGCAAAAAACAAATATTCTGTCATTAAATTTCCTTAAAACCCAACACATACTATTTCCAGGAACCTATTCTCATTCATGAATATTCTATATCTATTAAATCAAAATATCATTTACATGTCAATATATATTGGCATGTTCCTTTTGAGATGGGAGGGAAATAATCTATCTTTATGCTTTTATTGTTTTTCTACCAGATGTTTAGGAAACCAAAAGTTGAGCTTTATAGATGTCGGAAGCAATCCTATTCTGTCATTTTTTTATGCACATGCTGACTCAATGTCATAGAATAACTGGGTTGCTTTCAGCTTTCTCTGACAGTCCAAAGAAAGAGTAATGCATACAAATCATTTTACTGTTTAAAAGTTTTGAATAAAACATGCTAACCTTGTCATACTAAGTGACAGACAGAAATGTCACCATTGTTTGCCAGGGACAAATAATCCATATACTTCATGTATAATTCATCTGATCTTTAAGAATGTTTAACAATATTGAATTTAGATAAATTTCAATGTTATGATGCATCAAACTTCCTTTATCAATTTACGCATGTGTCTCATCAATTTGTCTTCATTTGTATTACTATATTTTTGTATTAACTATGACAATCTAGGGGATATTCTTATATTCAGGGAAAATGTACATGTTTTTTGCCCATATTACAGCCCCCTCTCTATGTCCCTCTCTCCATCAGCTCTTAACTTAGAAATCTCAAATAGCCCAAGGGTTGTAAATCTGCCACAGAAGTCCCAGCTGCAAGTCACAAGTATCTACATGTCTTCTGACATAGAGCCTTTGGTCTCCAAACAGACATTGATGAACTCAGAGACATAACACTCCAATCCTTTCTAAAATAAGGTTTCAGTGGCTTCCAAGTCCTTTCTGTCAATCAAAGCTAACCAGGAGCAGGTCTAAAATGACTTGGCGACAAGCACCTGAGTGCGTCCTCGCAGGCACACACACAAAACGGGGTTTGTTGAGTTTCCCAGTACATGAAGACTGGAAGGTTGGTGGAGAGTGACCAGCCTGCGAGAACTTGAACACTCCCCACCCTTTCCCCCAACTTGCATCTCTTTCGTCCGGCTGTTTCCGAGTTACGTCTTCTTATAACAAACCTGGAATCTGCAATCAAGAAGATTTACAGACTCTCTTGGAGGCGGAGCTTGAAGATGGCGACCGAACAGATGGACTTGTGCTGACCCCGGTCCCAAAACAGAAGCAACATCTGAGTCGCTCAGGGAATGTTGATTAGCAGCTAAGGGGCAACGGATCACTCTAGGAAGGTAAGGAAGTGTCCACTGGACAGGTTTTCCTGACCAAGCGGCCAGCACTCCCGACTTCTCCCGGAGCTCCGGGCTCAGTGCAAAGGCGGCGCCACCCTACCAGGAAGGGAGCAGCTTCTCTGAGGCCTGGAAAACCCACAGCCGAGGAGTCCATCGAGCACCTGTGGCGCCCCGATCGGAGCAAGCGCGTGGATTCAAGAAAGCTCTTCAACCACCCACGGAAAGGTCAGAGTTTGCATGGCTAGCCTGCGAGTTCAGGCTAAGATAGCCCCATTGCTCCCGCGAGGCCCCGCCCCCAGAGCAGCCCTGAGCGCCGCGAGGCCCTGCCCCCAGTGCAGCCCAGAGCGCTGCGGCCCCGGAGCACCGCGAGGCCCCGCCCCCAGTGCGGCCCTGAGCGCCAAGGCCCCACCTATTGATATATTGTAGCACCAGAGCTCCGCGAGGCCCCGCCCCCAGAGCGGCCCTGAGCGCCGCGAGGCCCTGCCCCCAGTGCAGCCCAGAGCGCTGCGGCCCCGGAGCACCGCGAGGCCCGGCCCCCAGTGCGGCCTGGAACGCCGCGGCCCCGCCTATATTGTAGCCCAGGAGAGCTGCGAGGGCCCGCCCCCAGAGAGAAAGAAGGCCAGAGCAACCAAAGTCTGGGAGGTCAAACTGGTAACACTGACACCTAAGGGCTGAACTACAAACTGCCTTTTTTTTTTTTTCTTTTTTTTCTTTTTTCTTTTTCTTTTTCTTTTAATTAATCAAAAATAAATGGACACAAATAACTAAGATATAGCCTACCTAAAATTAAGGACTACCTTACAAAACTGAGGTGCAGTGGAATGCTGGGAACTGCAAGACTCTCTGATCCAAGAACCAGGCATACCAAATACAATAACAGAGGAAGTGATTGAACTCTACTGGACAATTTTATGCTAATTATACTATTCTTTATTTTATTTTCATTTTTTACATTTTTTATTTAATTTTCATTTTTTACATCTTTTACTTCAGAAACGATTTTTTTTCTTTTTTCCTTACTTGATTTTACCTTTTCAATTATTACATTTTTCAATCTCTATCATCATTATTACTACTGCTATTTTGCAATTTTTTTTTTCTTTTCCTCTCCAGTACCATTTTACTTCGTCTTTATTTTACATTGGGAGTAACCTTCATTCTATTTTAATCTCTACTATAGCATCATTCAACCCTATCTCAATTCGACCTTTACCCCATCACTCTCTTACTAAACTTTAGTCTCCAGTTTATCCTATCCCTTTCCGGCTTTAGTTTTTCCTCTATTCTTTCTGTATACCCCCTGCTAAAGCTCTCACTATACTCATAGACCTAAGTTCCAACCCCTGATACAAGTGTATAAATATCACTCTCTGCACTATATTAACTAGTTAAAAAAAAAAAAAAAAAAAAAAAAAAAAAAAAAAAAACACACACAAAAAAACGGTTCTACTTTCTATCCTTTTCTCATTGTTTGAGTGAAGGTTGATTATTGTGAATATTTGTGCTTTTCAGTGAAATTGTTATGCTTATTCCTGTGTTGTTATTGTTGCTTTGTATTTTTTTTTAAATCCTCTGTTTTTGTTTGTTTCTTTGACTTCTGTATATCATAACCTTACTTAATAATAGTGGATATTGTATTGTAGTTTGTATTAATCTCCAAGTATTGTTACTGGCATTGGCTGGGCTCAGTGGTTGATCTATGGCAATTTTCTCCACATATATATAGTTTGTTTCCCATTTTTTTTAGTTTGCTTCTTTCTCTCTCTCTCTCTCTCTCTCTCTCTCTCTCTCTCTCTCTCTCTCTCTCTCTCTCTCTCTCTCTCTCTCTCTTCTTTTTCTCCCTGTTTTCTAACTTCATTTTGTCATTACTTTATTTCTTCTTTGACTTTTTTTTTTTTAATTTTTCTTTATTTTATTTTTACCTTCCTTCCTTCCTTCTCTCCTATACCCTAATTTGCCTATCGCTAGGGGTTACCTTTATTAGAGGTTATTAATATTGTAAATACATTCCTGTTAAGTGCCTCTCGTGTTGTACCTGGTAGTGTTGTATTTTGCACCTATAAATTAACGCAAGAGAAAGAACACCACATAACCAGACATCCTGAAAAGAGATACCATGGGAAGACAAAGAAACACCCCACAAATGAAAGAAAAGCAGGCATCACCAGAAAAGGAAGTAAACGAGCCAGAGGCAAGCAGCCTACCAGAGCAAGAGTTCAGAATAATGATTATAGGTTGGCTAAAAAGAATGGAAGAGAAATTTGACAATAACCAAGAAGAAATGAGGAAGAACCATCAGGAACTGAGGAAGAACCAAGAAGAAATGAAAAATGACATCACTACCATGAAGAACTCAATAGAAAGCATCAAGAGTAGATTAGATGAAGCGGAGGACCGCATCAGTGAGCTAGAAGACAAGATGGAAAAAAATACCCAATTAGAGCAGCTTCTAGAAAAAAAGATTAAAAAGCAGGAGGAGAGCCTACGGGAGCTTTGGGACATTACAAAACAAAATAATATTCGAATAATAGGGGTTCCAGAAGGAAAGGAAACTGAGGTAGATGTGGAAAAAGTATTTCAGGAAATAATGACAGAAAACTTTCCTGAGATAGAGAAGAAAAAACCCACACAAATCCAAGATGCTCGCAGAGTCCCAAGCAAAATGAATCCCAGAAGACAGACGCCAAGGCACATTATAATTAAAGTGGCAAACAACAACGACAAAGTAAGAATCTTAAAAGCAGCCAGAGAGAGACAGAAAGTTACTTACAAAGGAACCCCCATCAGACTAGCAACTGATTTCTCAACAGAAACATATCAGGCCAGAAGAGAATGGGATGAAATATACAAAGTCATGCAAAGGAAGGGTTTGAATCCGAGAATACTGTACCCAGCAAGACTATCAATCAAAATTGAAGGGGAAATCAGGAGCTTCACAGACAAAAAAAGACTGAAGGAATTTATCTCCACCAAACCAGCAATGCAAGAAATGCTAAAGGGTCTACTGTAAAAATAAAGAAATAGGAATTGAAGAAGGAACATGGGTATAGAATAAAAATTCCATCAAATGAGTACCTATCAATAATAACCTTAAATGTAAATGGATTAAATGCTCCAATCAAAAGACATAGGGTGTCAGATTGGATAAGAAAACAAGACCCTTACATCTGTTGCCTACAAGAAACCCACCTCAGAAAAAAAGATGCACACAGACTGAGGGTGAAGGGATGGAAAAAAGTTTTCCAGGCAAATGGAAAGGAAAGAAAAGCTGGGGTAGCAATACTTATATCTGACAAATTAGATCTCAGAGTGAAGGACATAACAAGAGATAATGAAGGCCACTTCATAATACTAAAGGGTACAATCCAACAAGAAGAAATAACCCTGGTAAATATATATGCACCCAATACAGGAGCACCCAAATACATAAAAAAAACTGCTGGAGGACATTAAGGGAGAGATTAATAGCAATACAATCATAGTAGGAGATTTTAATACCCCACTGTCACCCTTCGACAAATCATCTAAACAAAAAATCAGCAAAGAAATATCAATCCTAAACGACTCACTAGACCAGATGGAATTAATTGACATCTTTAGAACATTCCACCCCAAAGCCACAGAATATACATTCTTCTCAAGTGCACATGGGACATTCTCAAAGATAGACCACATTTTGGGACATAGGCAAAGTCTCTTCAAATTCAAGAAGATAGAAATCATATCAAGCATCTTCTCAGACCATAGTGGCATAAAACTGGAAATTAATTACAATAAAAATAATCCAAAGAAATCAAATACATGGAGACTAAACAACATGCTATTAAACAAGGACTGGGTTACCAGAGAAATCAAGGAAGAAATTAAAAACATCCTGGCAACAAATGACAATGAAAACACAACAATCCAAAATCTATGGGACACAGCAAAAGCAGTTTTGAGAGGGAAGTTCATATCCTTACAAGCCTATTGCAAAAAACTAGAAAAAATGGTAACAGATGAACTAACTCTACAACTCAAAGAGTTAGAAAAAGAGCAACAAGAAAAGCCCAGTGTAAGCAGAAGGAAGGAAATAACAAAAATCAGAGCACAGATAAATGACATAGAGACCAAAGAAACAATACATAAGATCAACAAAACCAAGAGCTGGTTCTTCGAAAGGATAAACAAGATTGATGGACCTCTAGCCAGGCTAACCAAGAAACAAAGAGAGAGGACCCAAATAAACAAAATCAGAAATGAAAGAGGTGAAATAACAACAGACCCCACCGAAATACAACAGATTGTTACAAAATACTACGAACAACTCTATTCCAACAAACTAAACAACCTGGAGGAAATGGACATATTCCTAGAAAAATACAAACTGCCAAAACTCAATCAGGAAGAATCTAAAAATCTCAATAGACCAGTGACGTGGGAAGAAATTGAAACCGTCATCAAAAAGCTTCCAGCAAACAAAAGCCCAGGGCCAGATGGCTTCACAGGAGAGTTTTACCAAACATTCAAGGAAGAACTAAAACCTATCCTCCTCAGACTATTCCAAAAAATCCAAGAGGAAGGAACACTTCCGAACTCCTTCTATGAAGCCAGCATCACCCTAATACCAAAACCCGATAAAGACAACTCAATGAAAGAGAATTACAGGCCAATATCCCTCATGAACATAGATGCCAAAATCCTCAACAAAATTCTAGCAAATCGGCTCCAGCAGAGCATCACAAAGATCATACACCATGACCAAGTAGGATTTATACCAGGAATGCAAGGTTGGTACAATATCCGCAAATCAATAAACGTGATACATCACATAAACAAGTTGAAAGATAAAAATCATATAGTCATATCAATTGATGCAGAAAAAGCATTTGATAAAATCCAACACCCTTTCCTGATAAAAACTCTTAACAAGGTGGGAGTACAAGGATCATACCTCAACGTAATAAAAGCTATATATGATAAACCCACAGCAAACATCATACTCAATGGGCAAAAACTAAAACCATTCCCTCTAAGAACAGGAACAAGACAGGGATGCCCACTATCGCCACTCCTCTTTGACATAGTACTGGAAGTACTAGCCATTGCAATTAGACAAGAGGAGGAAATAAAAGGCATCCAAATTGGAAAAGAAGAAGTAAAGTTATCCTTATTTGCAGATGACATGATATTGTACATAAAAAACCCAAAAGACTCCATTAAAAAACTAATTGACTTAATAAATGAATTTGGCAACGTAGCAGGATATAAAATTAATGCCAAGAAATCCATGGCATTTCTATACACCAACAGTGAAACTACAGAAACAGAGGCTAAAAAAGCAATTCCATTCACCATCGCACCAAAAAAATTAAGATACCTAGGAATAAATTTAACTAAAGAAATAAAGGACCTATTTGTGGAAAACTACACGACACTGAAAAAAGAGATAGAGGAAGATGTAAGGAGATGGAAGAACATACCATGTTCATGGATTGGTAGAATCAACATCATCAAAATGTCCATACTTCCTAAAGCAATCTATAGGTTCAATGCACTCCCCATTAAAATACCAACGACATATTTCACTGACCTAGAAAGAACTCTCCAAAAGTTCATTTGGAACAATAAAAGACCCCGAATAGCCACAGCAATTCTGAGAAAGAAGAGTAAAGTAGGAGGGATCTCAATACCAGACTTCAAACTATACTACAAAGCCACTGTTCTCAAAACAGCCTGGTACTGGCACAAGAACAGACAAATAGATCAATGGAATAGAATTGAGAACCCAGATATCAACCCAAATCACTATGCTCAATTAATATTTGACAAAGGAGGCACGAATATACAATGGAGTCAAGACAGTCTCTTCAATAAATGGTGTTGGGAAAATTGGACAGACACATGCAAAAGAATGAAACTAGATCACCAACTTACACCATTCACAAAAATAAACTCAAAATGGATACAGGACTTAAACATCAGACAGGAAACCATAAAAATACTAGAAGCATCCACAGGCAGCAAAATCTCAGACGTATGCCAAAATAACTTCTTCACTGATACTGCCCCTAGGGCAATGGAAGCTAAAGAGAAAATAAACAAATGGGACTACTTCAAAATAAAAAGCTTTTTTACAGCAAAAGAAACCATCAATAAAACAACAAGAAAGCCTACGGTGTGGGAGATCATATTTGCAAATATTACCACTGATAAAGGTTTAATCTCCAACATTTACAGACAGCTTATACAACTAAATAAAAGGAAGATGAATGATCCAATTAAAAAATGGGCAATGGACCTAAACAGAATATTTTCAAAAGAAGACAGAAGGAAGGCCAAAAGGCACATGAAAACATGCTCAAAGTCACTAATTATCCGAGAGGTGCAAATCAAAACAACAATGCGGTACCATCTCACACCTGTCAGAATGGCCAACATCAACAAATCAACAAACGACAAGTGTTGGCGAGGTTGCGGAGAAAAAGGAACCCTCGTGCACTGCTGGTGGGAATGCAGACTGGTGCAACCACTGTGGAGAACAGTGTGGAGTTTCCTCAAAAAACTGAAAATGGAACTCCCATTTGACCCAGTAATCCCACTTCTAGGAATATATCCCAAGAAACTAGAAACACCAATCAGAAAGGATATATGCACCCCTATGTTCATAGCAGCACAATCTACAATAGCCAGAATTTGGAAACAGCCTAGGTGCCCGTCAGCAGATGATTGGATCCAAAAACTTTGGTACATCTACACAATGGAATACTATGCTGCCATAAAGAAGAAGGAATTCTCATCATTTGCAGCAACCTGGATGGAATTGGAGAGCATCATGCTGAGTGAAATAAGCCAATCAACGAAAGAGAAACACCACATGACCTCACACATCAGTGGATGATAAAGATCTTTATAAACTGATGAACCAAGAGACAGATATAGAGAAAGTAAAGCAACAGGCAGACTGTCAAATTACAGTGGGGAGGGTAGGGATATCAGGGGGAGATAATAGATCAACCGAAGGACTTGTATAAATGCATATAAGTACAACCAATGGACATAAAACTATGGGGAGGGAGGGGATGTGTGGGAGGGAGGGAGGGGGGGCAATAAAAAAAAAATCAAGAAAATATGTAAAAAATAAATTAATTAATTAATTAAAAAAAATAAATAAATAAATAAAATAAAATAAAATGAGTTGGCTTGGGGTAAAATACATGAACAAGAATGTTTTGAACAGGCTTCAAAGTGAGCTGGAATCCCCTATACCAATTGATGTTGGTGGCCTTCTACTAGGTCCCTCCTGAGCCACTGTCAATGCCAATGATCTTATGGTTTCTCTGAGTCTGAAAGGACTTCTCACTATCTTCATTATGTAAAACCAGTGCCTCTAAGAGGAGAAGAAACCATTTGGTTGACAGCGCCCTCAATATGGTTAGAAAATAAAATACAACAGAATCATATAGTAAATTATTCATGGAGCATATGAACAAATTGAGCAACTAAATGTAAACCAGATTAAAGTTTCCAGAAGCACCTTCTGAAAGCTTATTTCCTATTTTAAGAAAAGTAATAATTATTTCTGTGCAACTTAAGTTTGCAAAGGGTCATCCTTTCATCCCCTTCTTCCATACCTCGGAATTTGTTCTCCTTTCTGAGTCTTAGTAAGTTCTTTATGCCCTTGAAGATAATTTTACTTCTATTAATAATATTTGATAGTCCATCTGATACCAAAGCAAAATAATATTGAAAATAAGCTATATTTAAAAAATTAAAAAGGAGGCAGGGGCTGGGTGGAGGTGGACAAAGGACAAATGGGGCATCTGTAATAAAAAGAAATAATTTCTTTAAATTGATAAATTAATTTAAAATTTCATATTTCAAAAGGTGAGTTGCTTTTGTTTTGTTTTTCAGAGAAAGTATGGAACAGGGAGCTAGCATACCCATGCATATTACATTTCATGATTAGCAATTCATACATTCTTTTCAAGTTCTTACTTTATTTACTTACTTATGCATACACCAGTTCACCTTCTCTGAGTGACACCTAGATGTGCACATGGGTACATACAAACATTTAATTATACATGTATCTTTTTTCTCTTTTCGGTGCATTGGAAAAAGCAAACCATTTTTTTACTAACTGAGCTGTCATCTCTGTTGTAGCCCATTCACAAAGCAGTAGAAAATTACCTTATGAATTCATTTATAACTTCAAAGGAGAAAAAATAAATAATATAAATAGTGTTGGGTAAAAAAATCTATGAGAAATTATTTAAATTTATACATTAGAATTAATAAAGAGCTTCCTTCTGAGAAATGCCAAATGCAATAAGGGATTCTATAGAACCCCTCTTGCAAAAAAGTATTTATAATAGCATTTTGTTTTGTTTTTGTTTTGTTTTAATCACTTGAGTAGCTTCTAATTTTTGTATAGAACCTGGGTTGAGTGTGTACAGTTTTCACTTGATCTTCCAAAGTGACATGACAAATCAAAAATACTTAAGAACCACAGTTTGGAGTATAGGGACTCCTATCCTATCTAATAAAAGAGTAATATGCAAATTGACCACACCTCCACTGCACCAACAAGCCACGCCCACAATCCAAGCCCACAAGCCAATCAGGAGCAAATATGCAAATAAGCCCAACCAAGATGGCTGTGGTCACAGAACAAGAAGGAGGGAGGCTTGGATTTCCTAGGCAACGGAGGAAGCCAAGCTTTCCACCTGCCCTTGCCGGCCCAGGCCTCCAATCAGTTCTACAAAGTTTCAATGATAGATGATAATTAAATCCCAACAAAAATGGCTGCGGCCTCAGAGCAAGCAGTAGGGTTGGCTCCACTCAAGGATACAAAGTTTCAATTATAGAAGATAAATATATCTCAGATAGCAGGGCCTCCCCTTGGGTTGCCGGGGGGGGGGGGGGGGGGGGGGGGGGGGGGGGGGGGGGGGGCATGGCAAGCCTGAAAACCACCACAGGCTCCTCACCCAGGCCACCCCACACCCTAAGGAAACCCCCACCCTGATTCAGGACACCCTTCAGGCCAAACTAGCTAGCCCCCACGCATGCACCAAGAATCTATCCTATATAATCCTATATAATGAAAGAATAATATGAAAATTAACCATCACTCTAGCACACAAGATGGCTACTCCATGTGGTCAAAAATGACTGCCCCCATGTGGACACAAGATGGCCACCACAAGATGGCCAGCAGGGTAGGATACTTGGGAGGGACCAGGCCTGCAAAGAGAGGGCAGTTGTGAGCAATCAGGCTAACAGGGGAGGGAAGTTGGGAGGCACCAGGCCTGCAAAGGAGGGCAGTTGAGGGTGATCAAGCCTGCAGGCAGGGGAAGTTAGGGGTGACCAGGACGACAGAGGAGGGAAGTTGGGGAGATCAGGCCTGCGGGGGAGGGCAGTTAGGGGCAATCAGGCTGTCAAGGGAGTCGTTAGGGGGTGATCAGGCTGGCAGGCAGAAGCAATTAGGGGCAATCAGGAAGGCAGGCAGGCAAGCAGTTGGGAGCCAACAGTTCTAGATTGTGAGAAGGATGTCCAACTGCCCGTTTAGGCCCAGGATGGGGCCTAAACGGGCAGTTGGACAACCCTTGAGGGTTCCCAGATTGAAGAGGGTGCAGGCTGGTCTGAGGGACAATCCTACTCCCTCCCCCCCCACCCCCCATGCAAGAATTTCATGCACCAGGCCCCTAGTTTCTCTATAAGGGTTTGAGTTACTTCTACCTGGGGGTTGGAAATTGCATTGGCTACAGTATAAAAACTCAAACTTTGCTGGTTTAAAAGACTTAATTTGGTCCTTAAGTAATTTTCACTACATACCACTGACAGATTTTCACATTCATTCACAGTATACACATGTCCATAGATTTCCATTATTTTCCAACAGTTCTAATTTCATTGTGGAACATTTACCAGATGGAAATGGGCCATTATATTGAGCTTTTGGCAGGTAAAGTTGGCTTTCCTAAATGAAAATCCCACGTTTGAGGATCCCATGAAATTGGCAATAATTGACTTTTGAATACATAGAGAATTTTAACCTTTTTTTATTTGCACAAGACAAGAAAGTCATTTGAAGAGTTTTCTATTAACCATTTAAACATTTTCGTTGTTGTTAAATCTGGGCCTTGAACTGGTATCAATTTGGACAGAGAATTTACTTAATAAATTCCAATACTAATAATTCTCATCATTAGCACCACCATGGCAATCATTATTTTGTTGGTACTATTAAGCAATATTTAAAGGATGGAACTTATAATTCATTGAGTGATACTTTGGAAAGCCCCTATCTTTCACAAAATAAAATATGCTGGTGGAGCGACACCAAGCACCAGGCAGAGTACTTTAGAGAAGTCTCAGAATGGAGTACATTGAATATACTTGATAGAGCT
The DNA here is from genome assembly GCF_964339955.1 of Pipistrellus hanaki. Lineage (NCBI taxonomy): Eukaryota > Metazoa > Chordata > Mammalia > Chiroptera > Vespertilionidae > Pipistrellus > Pipistrellus hanaki. The sequence goes on along the minus strand of NC_140513.1, from coordinate 58,550,751 downwards.
ATGATTTCTTCTCCCCAAACACAGCTTACTTTCTGTTCTCCAGGTTTTGGTGGTCTTTTAAAAATCCTTTGTTGCCGAAACCGGTTTGGCTTATTGGGTAGAGCGTCAGCCTGTGGACTGAAGGGTCCCAGGTTCGATTCTGATCAGGGCCTTGTACCTTGGTTGTGGGCACAGTGGGGCGTGTGCAAGAGGCAGCTGGTCGATGTTTCTCTCTCATCGATGTTTCTAACTCTCTATCCTTCTTCCTTCCTCTTTGTAAAAATTCAATAAAAATATATTTTTTAAATCCTTCTGTTATTTTAAACCTACCTCTTCCTCTACTGTCATTTTATTTGGGGAATTACATAAAATATTTAGCATTTCTTGAGACAGATTGGATTTAAGATTAAGATTGGTCTATTAGCCTAATAGAATTTCCCCCCATTCTTTTCTATGTAACACACTTCTGCTTAGTATTTTTTCCACTTAGAACAAGCTGGTGGGGAAAAGGTGAGTGGCAAAAAAAAAAAAAATGATATTAACCTTTAACTTAGGGAGCTGGAGAGGGAGAGAGATTTACCAGGGCAATGCCAAGTTTAGCATCAGCTGGAAGACTCTGACTTTGGGTTTTTGGCATGTACTGTGTGAAATCAACAAGGCAGTGTGGAGAAAAATGTATTGCAGTTATGCTTCTGATAACTATAAACAAGCTTAAGACTATTTAGGACAGCAATGAGCCAGAGAATAAATGGTGATAACAAATGCTTCATAGCATTCTGTTTGTCATTTTAATGGTAAAATAAAGAAGTAAAATGGTAAAACCTGTCCTTTCATTTGAAGGAATACTTCTTATTAGCCAAATTCTCAGAGAAATGATCACAGAAGAGGTTATTTTAAGAGTATGCTTTTCAACTACTATGATTAAAATATTTTCCCAACCACGAACCTCATGCACCATAAAATTTATAATACTCATGTTTCATTGTTTAAAACTCACCATTGTTCATGCTGCCTCAGCAATGGTGCATTTCACAAAATAAAATATGCTGGTGGAGCGACACCAAGCAGCAGGCAGCCTTGCCTGTCTTCCTCAACTCCATCTGGGAAGCCTAAGTATTAGCCTACGTGAAGTTACATTTTCTGTGCTCACACTTTTCTGGTTTATTTCAGCAAATATTTCTTAAAATACCTTAATGGGGATTTCATATATTTCACATGACAATACTTAAACAGGGTAGAAAAGGGATAAAACTTGGATGATCTAGGAAGAATGGGAAGGAAAAGGGAGAAGAGATTTACATCTAATGTAACAAAAAGTGGGCCACAGGGGACTGCGAATCCCAGTGTAAGATTTCAGGGCTGGGTGGCATGATCATGAGCACTGAGAGGCAAAACTGTTATTTATAGGAAGCAGCCTCATCATTAAGCCAAAGGTGATAATTTATGTTTGTTTTACAAAACTTCTTGATGACTTTTGAAACGAAAAAAACGAAAATCGGGGGCAAAAGACCAAAATTCCACAAAAATTGCCTACAGATCTTGAGGGCAAAGTAAGTCTTTTCTTTGAAGTGGGGGGTAGTCTTATACAGCGAATATAGTCCTAAACCTATGTTTTAACTGTAAAGTTAGGGGGTCGTCTTATACGCCGGAAAATACGGTAATTTTGATATGACATGATTAGCCTTGGGAAAGGACTGGAAGGTAAGAAAGAGGGAGGGAAATTTGAGTTATTTTGCAGATAAAAAGAAGCTAGATTTGTATTTTGAGGCTTGGGGAAATTTAGGGATTTATTTTTTTTAACTTTTAGGGGTTCTTAGCAAAATATCAAGGATGGATTCTCCTTGCCAATGTTCTATATAATTAATTGGTTCCTTTCATAAAACAGTAAGAAACTTAGAACTCCAAGACACAGATCTCAGTCAAAAAGGTTTTTCAATAACATCTCTTTAATTTTCTACTCAAATGAGTATTAAGAATGATCACATATTACTTATATAGTCGCCACAATAATATGCTGGCAAGGTTTCCTCCTTTCGGTTACAAAATTCCTAATAGTGATGACCTCTCCCTTCTGAATTAAGATAGGCAGAGAGAGGTCACTCAAGGTCTATGAACATAACCTTCCCTGGTGGTGAGGTGGCTCAATACTTTGTTTTATAACCAAAATAATGGTATGAAGTAACTTTCAGTTATGGCTTTTCAGTTCTCATGTGGACCACTGACAGAGAGACACACACTATCTTTAACCTCTGAAAGAAATCATTCAAAAGCAAGGCTACATCACTTCTTATAACCTAGAGGAAGAGGGAAACATTCTCCAGGACACTTCATGCTTTCCCTGTCTCCTCAGCTGAAACATATAATCTTAGCCTTGGGAAATGGAACTTTTCCTGTTCTAGGAGCATTCATGATAGTAGAGCAAGCACGTATGTTTGTAGATGAAGGGAGGTTTGTCATCTCATAAACCCTCACAGCGTGCTTTTCACAAAAATAGGAGAAAATGAGAATTTGGATAGTTCTGGCACAATCTCAGAACAGCAACTGCCTATCCAGAGAGCAGAAGGTTGAAGCCCCTGAGAAAAAGATGATCATTGAGAAATACCTGCAGTGGTAATGCCTGCGGACTTTAAAAATAGGAATGTCTAAAATGCAAATGTAGCTCATTTGCAGTGCAGCAGCACCATAACCAACTTCTAATGCCCCCAAACCCTCAATAAAATCTTCCAAGTACAAATATGCCTTTACTAATGTTGCTTTGGCAAATGTGCAAGAATAGACAAACAGAAAAGTTGCGAAAAGTGGGATACACTGGGGAAATTTTAAAATTCAGAGGAAAAAAAGAAATCAAAGCAAAGGCAACTAAGAGCAGTCATTCGCCAATTCTTTGTCCAGTTGTGATGGTGATAGCAGAAGTTGTGTTTATTGGTTTGGTTTACTGATTGTGTATAACACTAAAGGCCATAAGCTATCTAGCCAGCTTAATTCTTGAAAAATGTACATAAAACAGGACTTTTATTCTGATGATCACAGCAAGCCCACAATGACATGAGCAGACAACCAAATTAGAAATATTTAAAATAATTACGTTATGTGCCATAAAAGAATAAAGAAAGATGGATCACTTGTATTGTTTAGACTGAATGTTACACAAGGTGCTCTTTGTTTGTTTGTTTGACATTTTTATTCTTTTGCCTGGGGTGGTCGGTAGAAAAATAGCAATATGGGCAGGAAGAATTGAACAAGAAAGCCAAATGCCTAAAAGGAAATTTGTAGAAAGACTAAGAATTAGGGCTACAGAAAAATAAGTCGGACCACTAGTATGTTTAAAACACTGATCTCACAATTAAGTCATTTTCTTGCAGTTCTATCCATGACTAATGTGTTTGCCCAGACCTTTGCTTTATTTTGACAAAGGAACTTAGCTGAGAGGCACACTAATGAGTCATGTGATCTTCAATGTCCAGAGCTCCATGCATGCTGCAGAAAGCAGTTCAGTCTTTCATTAATTTATACACAAATTCTACAGCCTTCATCCAGTCCAGTTATGAGAGAAAACAGTTGAAAGCAGGGACTCAGGGAAAGTGCATTTCTGGGCAGGATCTAAACTTGGCCACTAGTCTCAACATTATAAGTATTTTTAAAGGACTAAGTGATTTTATATATATATATATATATATATATATATATATATATATATATATATATAACTTAAAAATAGTGCCTGACACATGAAAGCACCCTAAATGTGTTAGCTATTAATAGTAGTGTTATATAAGGCAGTAAAATATTTGTGGCATAGTTGCTACTAAGTAAAAGGGAGTTCCATCCTTCTTGCCCATCACCTCCCTCCCTCATCCAATTTTAGGCAAATGTGGGCATCCCTTAGCCTTCTTCTCCACCTGCACAGTGCTTGGCACATTCCCCATCTCCAATAACCATACTAATATAGTCAGGCCAGAACTCAAGTGTCATTTAAACATTGACAGAGACAGGTGATAAGACAGGGGGAAAGGACACCACTTTGTTTTTTCATTTTCTTTGACACTTTGATATTCTTTTAGATGGCAAAGATATGAAGAGAACATATTTAAATATAAAGACTATCTGTTTGGGAAGGATTCCCATCCCTCCTGGGGCAGCTTCTGGACTAATTCTGACTCTCAGTAATTCTAAGTAGTCTACACTTCTACTCCTGGGATTGTCAGTAGTCTGCTGCCAATTCTCAGAAACCTATTCAACAACAAGTAGAATTACCCTCGTTTTGACAAGAATACCTATAGACTAAAAAAAATAAGACTGAGTGTAAAAATTGCAAATCCATATACCTAGTGCCATGATAAGTATGCAAATTGGTGGTCTGAAAAGTCCATATGACAAGCACAGAGGGATATAACTGTACTAAACAAGGCCTTGTTTGTTAAGTTAGTCTCTTTCCCATCTCTTACCTCCTCCATCAAAAGTTTATTTTTGTATCTATCACATTATGAAAGGAACTGAGCTATCCTGCTAAATAGGTACTTGTCTAAATCTATATCTATTTCTATAGTTTCTCTATCTCTATATTTATATCTATATATCTACTAATATATATATACATATATATATATATATATATATATATATATATATAGTATCCATTTATGTCTAGATCTAGATCTATTAGTATATATCTCTCTATCTCTATATTTATATCTATATTTATAGAGATAGACATGATTTTACCTTAAAGTAGACTGAATATGTGTTATTGGAATACATTTATGTGTGTATTTACTTCTGTTTATTTTGGGATAGTTAGTGGGATAGAATGTTGAAAATATTTTAATATAAAGCATTAAAGACTAACTTCTATTGCACAGCATCTCGTAGATATAAGGCTCCTTCTCTCATCTTGTTTGACATTATTCAATTTAGTATGCAAGACCAAGGAGTAAGATTAGTTCACCCACATTTTGTTTCAGGCACAGAGAAACATCTCAGTATGCTCTGATAGAGTATCAAACTATCTTCCTTAATGTTTCATTTAATCTACAGACCATGGTCCATGTTACAGCCCATCTGATTTTAAAACATCAAAGATCTCAGTAACAGAAAAGGATAAAAATGTGAGGCTTTGGATATGATGGCTATTTGGGTGCTAGAGCTCTAAACCTCATGTCAGGACTTCTCTAAGTCACTTTATTGTTATGGCATCAAGCAGAGAAATAAGAAATTTCCCCTTTAAAAGTAAGAAGGAACTAAAAAGGGAAGCCTGAGTGAACAGGAAATGTGTCAGTTCTCCCAGGGCATGCTGTGTCTACTGCTGCCACAGCACTTGTCCCAATGCTCACTTGCCTCCCCTGTGATGTTGAGACGCCTTAAGGGCAGACCACATCCTGCCTGGCAGGTACACTGATACTAGGACAGGCACTTGCTGAATCAATAAATATAATATCCCCCACCTTCAATTTAGGGAAACATGCTCACCTTTTAGAGAGGAGGAAATCTAATAAGGCACAATGCTTGTACATATGCTTATTCTCAATCCCAGCTTTTCCACTTACTAGCTGTGTAACCTTGGGCAAGACACCTTTCCTCTGTGACCCAGTTTGTTCACTCAAAAAACAGGATCAGTGCTTACTTTGACAACACATATACTAAAAATTAGAACAATACAGAGATTAGCATGTTTCCTGTGCAAGGATGACATGCAAATTTGTGAAGCATTCCATATTAAAATAAATAAGTAAATATCCTATATAATAAAAACCTAGGTGGCATTGCACCCTCGTGCAACATTACCATAAGATGGCCACCACAAGATGGCCGACAGGGAAGGGCAGTTGTGGGCAATCAGGTCAGCAGGGAGGGCAGTGGGGGGGAGGGGGACCATGCTGGCATGGGAGAACAGTTGGGGGCAACCAGGTCGGCAGGGGAGGGCAATTGGGGGCAACCAGGTCGGCAGGGGAGGGCAATTGGGGGTGACCAGGCCTGCAGGGGAGGGCAGTTGGGGCAATTAGGCTGGCAGGGGAGTGGTTAGGGGCAATCAGACAGGCAGGCAGGCCTAAGAAAGTAGTCAGACATCCCCCATGGGGTCCCAGATTGGAGAGGGTGCAGGCTGGGCTGAGGGACACCCTCTCCCCCACCTTTACCCCCAACCCCTCCTCTCCCCCCAGTGCTCAAATTTTGTGCACCAGGCCTCTAGTAAATAAATAAAAATAAGATCATAATAGCACTTACTTCACAGGGCAGGTACAAGGATTAAGTGAATCAGTATATTTAAAGTGCTTAAAACAGGGCCTGACACATATCACATACTGCAGTGTTAGCTATTGGTTAATTCTACCTCAGTTTTCCCAACATCCATCTGAAATAGAATCAGCCCACTTGACAGATATGAGACTAAAGACTAACTAGGCTCTTAATTGGCAACTGTCTTGTTTATATTGGTTCTGCCTATTTTCAAAGCTTTTTTTGCCCTACCTCAAAGTCTCTCTCTTAATTAAATTCAGTCTTCAAGTTTCTATCAGATGTAGAAATGTGTTATGTAATGCTACGTGCAACAGAAAAAGATGAATAAGGAATGGTCTTCAATGAGAACAGAATTAACACTGGAAGAAGATGTGGACACAACTAATTTTAGTACAAGGAAAACTTAAGTAATGTAACAGAATTTTGCGGTTCTAGAAATGAAAGGCAGAGGGAAGATTCTGGCTAAAGGTAGGAATGGTTTTATAATAGAAGTAGTTTTCAACTAGCCAAAGAGATTTGTGGAAATGACAGGCAACAGTGGAAGTAAGGAGAAGGAAAGAAAGACATCTCAGAGGAAATCCCAGCAATCCTAAAGAGGCAAAAACAGGCACATGCCAGTCTTGCTCAGAGAGAGAAAGACTACTTATGTTTGTTACCATGAAGTATAACTAAGCTTGGAAAGGTAGTACATGGCTACTTTGAGGAAGATCCCAAAAGTCATGCTAAGCAATTAAAACTTTGCTTTATAAGTCATAAGGAATTAGTCTATATTTATGAATAACTTACAAGAAGAAGGGTGTGAAGATGGTCATATGACCAATGCAATATCTTAGGCTATGTATGGAAAGAAAAAGGAGATGAAATGCTAAGAAACAAGGCCAGGGAAAACAATTCAAAGGAAAAGTAATCATGTCCTGAATTGGGATGGTAACAATGAGAAAAATAAGAGGGGGAAAAGGCTAAAGGAGATTTCTAGAAATAGAATATAGAGTTAAGAAGAGAAATGATAAATGTAATTCCAATTTATAGAGCATTTCTACAGTGATGGAAATCTGTACACTATCTCATTAAATTCTTGCAACAACCTTGCATGAAAATCCAATACCATTTCTCACAAAGGGAACAAGCAATCTGACTTTGAATATTGACTCCTGGCACTTACTGTATGAAACTGGAAGAATTACCTAGCCTCTCTAAGACTCAATTGCTTTATATATAATATGTAGATGGAAACATCTATCTTACGTTGGTGGTGTGAAAATTAAACCAGATAATGTTTATAATTTGCCTTTAAGGAACTAGCATATATTATCTCTCATTAAGTTATAGAAATATTATTAGAAAAACATTACTATGAATGTTAGATTGCCAAGATAAAATTCAATTTCATAGCCTTATAATTTCAAAGTCTGTCCTCTAATATTTCATGTTTCACTTCTCAATGGAGGGGAACCACTGTCACATCTTTAGAGTGTGGGATGAGATCCAAAATAATGAAAAAGAAAATAAGATCATGGGACTCCTCAAATGAGTCCCAAACTGGTACTTAATTAGAAGATAGTATGTTTTGTCCTAAATCTGAGCCTGGACACCATTTATCAAATAGACTCTTTATAAATCACATAACATTCCATATGTAAAAATTGTAATACAAAAACTAGATTAGAAAGTTAAGATTCACTGCCTAATATATAACATGCCAATGAAAGTTTCATGAAGCATAGAGTACTTCAGAGACATCTTTTTAATTGGCAATACCCATTGGTCATAGTTTGCCCTGTTTTGCAAGCCCATCAGCTGTGTGAGATTATCTGAAAATATTTGACAAGATTTTAAACTTTTCATCCTAAGGTGTTATCAGTATATTAAAGCTGGTGGCATTCGCTAGGTATGTGAGGACTTGGAAAGGGAATACTTGTCTTTTAATAGCTAGAATGACATCTGGAATTTTCTTTTTGCAAATGTTAAATATTCAATCAAATTAATTTTTAATTTCCTAATTTCTTAAAGGGCAAATCTTGAAACAGAATTTTCTCTCTCACAATACTGAAAATGTAAAAGTGTCAGAATCAGTGATCAAATAGCCATAATTACAGAAAGGCACAACTTCTGTTTTAAATCTAAAATCACTTTGGGCTGAGTAATTGTTGTTTGGATAACAGAACACCAGCTAACCATTTCAGCAACCATAGTTTTAGGCCAGTGGTTGGCAAATTCATTAGTCAACAGAGCCAAATATCAATAGTACAACAATTGAAATTTCTTTTGAGAGCCAAATTTTTTTAAACTTCAACTTCTTCTATCACCACTTCTTCAAAATAGACTCGCCCAGGCTGTGATATTTTGTGGAAGAGCCACACACAAGGAGCCAAAGAGCGCATGTGGTTCACAAGCTGCAGTTTGCCGACCATAGTTTTAGGCAATTCTAAAAAGGCATAATATTTGTGCTTCAGTTTATTTGGCCTCATTCTCATCCCTGTGTTCAGAAAGAAAAAAAAAGGGGGGGGGGAGGGGGGAAGGGAGGGCATAGCTGGTTGGAGCCTGAGAGCTATTAATGGCAGAAAAGGTTCAATAGGTGGCCAATAGCTCACCATACACTGAGTGGCCAGATTATTATGATCTCTGAATGCATAATAGTCTGGCCACTCAGTGTATAAGAGGCTCAGTGCATGAATTAATGCATGGGTGGGGTCCACCTGCCTGGCCATGGGGAGGGGACCTGGGCAGTTGGCCAGCCTGCCTGCTGGTTGAACTCCTGATGGAGGGGACAATTTGCATATTAACCTTTTATTATATAAGATATACACTGAGTGGCCAGATTATTATATGTTCAGAGATTATAATAACCTGGCCATTCAGTGTATATTGTAGATTGTCATGGTTGTGCTTTTGTCCTTCATATGAACACTGGAAATGAGAAAGATGCACATATGAATGGAGAAGGAAAGTCATTATTTCCCAAGAAGCCAAACACCAATAAGAATAGGAGCAATGAAAATTCCACTCCCACAAAAATATCATCCAATTGATAAATCTGCCAGGGGAACAAAAAATAAAGGAGAAAAAAAAGTCAGGAAAGTGGTTTCTTTGAGAAAAATTAAAGCTTTTCTTCATTCAAGGTGATGTCACTGACCTTCCATCAGAAACATTACCCACATGTGTAGTCCATGAAAGCCAGTCCCACTCTCCAGCCAGGTGACACTACAGATAGTATTTATAGGATGACTGGCCTGGTTCTGACAAAAGTCTCCAATTTCAGAATAGAAAGCAAACTTTCATACCCAAAATTAGCACTAGCTAACCAGATGTTGAGCAATGGAGGAAGCAACTTCTTTTATAAGAAAGAGAAAGCAATTGCTTCCTCCATTGCTCTAGAGCACATGTGTCAAACACAAGGCCCGCGGGCCAAATCCAGCCCGCCAGGCCTTGCAATGTGGCCCGCACCGCGCTGTCATCACTGCACTCCGCTGTCAGTTTATGACATTGTCAGTTTATGACTGTTCAGTAAACCATTCGGCCCGCGATTTAGACTGGATTTTAGATTTTGGCCCCTTCTCTGATTGAGTTCGACACCCCTACTCTAGAGTAGCAATGTAGAGGGGGAAAGTCATTGAAGGAGATTTCTTAAAAGTTCAAGCTAAGAAACAAAATACTTAAAAAAAATTTCCATGTTTACATCTGTACAGTTTTCCTCCAATTATAAGTTATATATTTTGTTAATTAAGTACCACACCTTCCCCCAACTCTCTTCCTTCCCTGAAAAAAGAATACATTTTCATTCTGACTCCATTTTGCCTGGAACCAAATATTTCTATACAAAATTGTTGGGATAGGGATTGTCATAAAAACAACAACAAAACATACACATACACATACACACACACACACACACACACACACACACACACAACTTGTTTCACTGTGGTTTAAAATAACATAAACTTTGGTTTTACTTAAATACTAGTATATATTCATTGTCACTACCTTTGGCTTCTCACACATTTCAACTGTGTACCATTATGTTTTGCTTTGTCAGTAACACAAATGGCCAATCTGGAGGAGACGGGACAAAGAAGTTAGGCTGTCCCACCCAGGGCCAAACTGGACAAATGTAAAGGCTGTTAGGAAAAGCCTAGCAGCAAACTAAAAGGAAGAGTGGCTGGTCAGGGAAGGAAGCTCAGGCACGCAGGTGTTAGCTTTCATGAGGTCTAGAAGTAAACAACAGTTGGCTAGCCCTGTAGGTGAACAGAGTTTACCATCAGGCAACTCTGATGGCAGGCAGTAAGCAGAAGCTAGATCACTCAGACAGGCAGCAGCTGGGGATTTAGCCCCTCGTGGTGGAAACCCAACCACTGAAACCAAAGATAAGTAGCAAAGCACAGCAAATCCAGAAGCAGAGCTGACTCAAGGCTGAATTCTTGAGCTCTGGACCCAAAAGTCTAATGTTTCAACCACCGAGGACATTTTTTCAAGAGGTAAAAGTAGGGGTCAGCATGTAATAAGATCAAGAGTCTCAAGGAAATACGAAGTACATGAAGTAACTTATACAATATATATAAGATAATCCCTAGGCAGAAAATAATTTCAGGAAATATGAATGTGTGTACACGTATTTGACCAAATAAGAACAAAAAGAAAAAGACTATACTAAGCTACAGCAAGATTAAACTAGAAGAGAGAATGCCCATATTATTCCATTAGGCTTACCAACTACTGACCCCCAAGCACTAGCAGCAAGAAAACTTACACCTGCTGTTCTGGAATTTGGCCATCCACAGCCAGAAGAATGAATGTGGGACTCATGAGCTCCCTTTTATTCAAACCAAGTAGCAGTGGCTTAAAATGCTAAGACACTTTGGAAACTAATAATAGAAGCTTTACCCCATATCATCTTAAACATAATAAAACACATCCATATATCACCATAAATAAAATTTACAACACTTTAAAAATTTGAGTGGGGAAAAAAAGTTGAGTGTAATTGCATTTGACTACATAGCACTGTTACATTTTATATTTCTATTTAAATGTTCATTAATTTTTATTCTATATGTTATAAAACTATTTTGTCCAGAAGGACATCTGGAATGATGACTGGAAGGTCTTTCAGTTGTCTGGTCTAATAAGCATATTACACTTTTATTATTATAGATGCTGCTATGAACATAGGGGTGCATATATTCTTTCTGATTGGTGTTTCGGGATTTTTAGGATATATTCCCCAAAGTGGGATTATGAGTCAAATGGCAGTTCCATTTTTAGTTTTCTGAGGAAATTCCATGCTTTTTTTCTATAATGGCTGCACTATTCTGCATTCCCACCAACAGTGTACAAGTTCCATTTTCTCCACATCCTCACCAGCACTTATTGTTTATTGATTTATTTATGGTAGCCATTCTGGCAGATGTGAGGTAATATTTTATTGTTGTTTTAATTTTCATCTCTCTGATCTTGTGCATTTTTTCATACTAGTGTGTCTCTTGGCATTCTGTGTGTCCTCTGGAGAAGTGTCTATTCAGGTCCCTTGCCCATTTTAATAGGACTGTTTGTCTTACTGGTATTAAATGGTATAAGTTCTTTATATATTTTGGAAATTAACACCTTATCAGATATATCATTGCCAAATAGGTTCTCCCATATAGTGAGTACCTTCTTCATTTTGTCCATGGTTTCTTTTCCTGTGAGAAACTTTTAGAGTTGAGTATTCATTAATTCAACACACAGTGAGTGTTCACTCTGAATTCTATATTTGAGATTAGATATGTAACAGTGAACACAATGATATCATTTTTTATGGTCATGAAGTTTTCCATCTAGCCATTTAGATACCCAGAAATATATGATCCATTACTTAATTGCATTCAATGTTCCTTCTTAAGTGATTACTGTTTCTGCAGAGTTCTTACTCACCTGATGAAATAGTAGTTATTAGCTTCAACAAACAGTGGATGTGATCTTTAAATTGTGCAGAATATAAAACTTTGGTTCTTCTTAGGAACATGATGGGGGGAAAGGGGGAATTTCCATAATTTCAGTGTCCATATAATGAAGCTGTGAAGTACATCACCAGAGTAGGACTGGAATTCCAGTTCTGTGTTTTACCCAGTGTGACTTAAGCAGAGTTCCTAACCATCCTAAACTTTCCTTTCTTCATCTGCAAAGTAGAGAACAACTAGCATAATGTAACTGAAGGCTTGGCCTATTGGCATAAATACTCAGTACAGAGTTGCTGCCGCTGTTGATATTTCTACAGATGACGTTGATTCACCTAGTTCCTAGCCGGTTTGGCTCAGTGAATAGAGCATCAGCCTGCAGAACAAAGAGTCCTAGGTTGGATTCTGGTCAAGGTCATGTACCTCAGTTGCAGGCTCCTCCCCGGCCCCGGCCCTGATCAGGGCACGTGCAGGAGGCAACCAATTGATGTGTTTTTCTCACATTGATATTTCTCTCAGTCTTTCCCTTTCTCTTCCACTCTCTTAAAAAATCAATGGAAAAATATCCTCATGTGAGGATTAAAAAAAATACAAAAGACAATTGAAAGGGTAAAAGGGTAAAAAGACAATTGAAAGGGTAAAAGACAATTGAAATTACCTAATTCAATAAAACTCTTAATACAATTATCATTTAAACTCACAGTTCTCTCCTTCTGAGACTTTATGACAATTCAAGAAGACTGATGTTATCAGTCTCAACCCTTCAAAAGTCAAACAGTGATAGTATCATTTTGTGAATCTCTTTTAAGTAAACATATCAAAATATCTATGCACAAAGTATTCAGTTCATTGTTATTTAAAACGTTGAGGAATTGCAAGCAGCCCAAATGCCCAATAATAGGACATGTTTAAAGAAATTATCCCATACTTATGAGCTAGATACTATTAATACTTTGAAAACTCTAAAATGTAATGTGGAAGTGTTTCTGAAATAATATCAAGGAAAAAGCATCGTACACAATTAAGAATACAAGTACTTCAAAAAAAGAAAGAACTATGTAATACTTTCAACAATAAAGATTTTAAAAAACAATAAAAAGAAAATTTTACCAAAAATAAATAAAAAGAAAATATACATAAAAGATAATTTAGAAGGGTCCACATTAAAATGATACTAGATGTGTTAGATCAGTAGTATAATATAATTTTAATTTTCCTCCTTTATTGCCATTCCTTAATATCTCTGCTATCTTTACACTTACGGCATTAAAATTGATACTAAAAATTAGCACCTGCACATCACGGTCCTGACATTAAAGTTTCACACCTATAAGCAGCATAAGGAATATTCTGAACATTTGAGAGTCTAAGGAGAATGGTAATTTTCTTGCACATCACCTCATCCATAGTTTTTGTGATTTCCTTCTTAGCATCTATGGAAGATAAGACTTCCATATTATTCAGATTTAGCTCTATGGATTATAATAATGTCAGTGAGCAGAATGAGTTGAAAACAATCAGGTTAACCACACAATGAACAGATGTATTCAGTCTCCAGTAAGATTATCATGCACCATGAATCCTTATTAGCAGAAGTGCAACTGATTTGCCAGAACTCTGAAGATTAATTTTATTCTGGTTCACATTTTATAAATTATTAATTGACTGATAACAGTCATACCAGATTTGTCAAATGAAATTCTCTCCTCAAAAGAGCAAAGAAGAGATCTCTAAACAGCCTTTTTATAGTCTTCTGAGGACTTATTTTTCTTCAGAGTTAACTGGGGTGGAAAGGAGAGAGAGAGAAAAACATGCTCTGTGCACTTTGGACCTGAAGATGCAGAGCTGAGCATATTTGGAAACTAAATGTACTTGTTAATTCCCAAAGAGATTTTAAGAGTAGAATCTTGTAAGGACTGCCAAAAAAAATTAATCCATTAAAATGATAATGAAAATTTTGAATCACAATTAAGAACTCTAAGTTGAAAGAGAATGTTTCAATATTGCATGCATCTTAAGTTAAAGCACTTATGGATGGATTCTTCCATTATTCCTTACAGTTATGTGTTCAGATCAGGGTGTGTGTGTTGTGCTTATGAACCTGCATGTAGTTGCAAAAGAAAGAGACAGAGAGACATAGACAAAGACATAAAGACAGGGAGAGAAAGGAGAGGGGAGATAGAGCAGAGAAAAAAGAGAGAAAGGAAGGAGGAGAGTGTTAAAAACAGAATGCAAATGAGAAAATGTAAAGATCTAATTGGTTTTATTAATATTTTTGGATCACATACCATCTAGCAACCAAAAGTCTTGCTCCAAAGGATTGTACAAAGATGCAAGGTTTTTATAGGAAGAAGAGTGGGGCAAAGGAGCTATTGACGAAAGAAACTTAGCAGATTCTTTTTAGAATAGGACATCTTATTTTAGGGGGAAGGGAATAGCAAGTTGTTTGTTTTTTTTTAATCATGCAGATTGCCTTTTCTTTCTATAGGCGTAGGGGTGTCGAACTCAATCAGAGAAGGGGCCAAAATCTAAAATCTAGCCTAAATCGCGGGCTGAATGGTTTACTGAACAGTCATAAACTGACAATGTCATAAACTGACAGCGGAGTGCAGTGATGACAGCGCGGTTCGGGCCACATTGCAAGGCCTGGCGGGCTGGATTTGGCCCGCGGGCCTTGTGTTTGACACATGTGCTATAGGGGATGAAGAGAGCCCATGTAACAGGTTACCTTACTTTTACTTGATCAAATCATTCCAGAGTGTGTAGTTTAGATTGTATTTCTGGGAGAGACTGAAACTGTAACTAGATCAAGTATTAAATCTAGGTTGGTAGGATGGACTTTTAGCAGGAGCCATGCCATTTTTGTGGCCCCAGGTTTTCTATTGAACCGTAAAGAAGGAAGATTTAGAGAATCCATAGTTAATATCCAAAAATTAAAGGATGTTCTTCTTTTATCTTTGTGAGTTTCTAAATCCATATGTAACCTTATTAGTATAATGTTTTATCAAAACATTAATTTTAAATACCAGTAGTTTGCAATAAACATTGTAGACAGAAGAAAGCAATAGTGACTAATTCCTATGTTTGGTCAATGAAGGCAACAGAAAAATTCAAACATGAAAATTGTTTAGTTATGACATAATTAAGAACAGATTACTTCATAATTGCTGTCCTTTAGAAATTTAAAATCTTTAAAAGTAAAAATAAATGTTAACAGCAATAGAGTACTTCAAACAACATGAATTCTCAGAGCCTATGAAAAAATTACCTATCCAGTCAGCCAACAAATATTTGTCATTACTACATGCCAAGCACTCTGTTGATTTTACAACTTTCTGCCTTCATCCATGTGGTCTCTACCCACTTAGAGCTTTCAATCTGGTGGGTGAAAGTATTACAATATATATACATTAAGAGGATCATGATGGATACTGGATGGATGAACAGAGAGAAATGTAAAATATATAACAGTTTTGTCTTCACATGGCAGATAACAGAAGGCTTTTCTGAGTAAGTTTGATCTGAGATATGAAGGTCCTTTAGAAACTCATCAGGCAAAGAAAGAGAGGAACAATATAGGCAAAGGCTCTGGGCCTAAAGGGAACTTGGCCTTCAAGGATCCTCAGTCAATATAGGGGGCATAATAAGAATTGAGTCGGGGATAAAAAGAGAGGTTATTAAGGACAAAAAATAAAATGTAGCTTTTCCTTTCCCATTCTGACATAAGAAAAGAGAGAACAGGATTATATATCCAGTGGCTCCATAGTCATTTTATCTTCATCTTCTTGACCTTCCCCAACTTTCCCAAGCCACCATCAGGTCAGTTATGTGGTGTTAGAGTAAAAGAAGCTATGAGGTTAGGGGTGAAGGTGAGGGATTTGTATTGTAGAAGAGTTCCATGTTTTGAGTTTTCAGTGTATATGCCTTGAGTGATGACCAGGAGAACCTCGGTGAGAGTTCCTGCATCTGTGCCCAAGCACCAAGGCTATGGAGGCAGAGTAGACAGGGAGGGCTGCCCATGTGTCTTTGAGGATGACCTTCACTACCTCATGTCCTGAAAGCCTTACTGTGCTGATAGCTTTACTGGGGTTGTCTTAATTAATACTGACAACTACTTTAAGTGAAAGACTATTGCTATTCCTATTTTTCACATGAGAAAAGAGGATGAGGCTTTAAGAGATAATTTGATCAACATCACATGACTTGTAAATTTAGTATTTGAGATCAGATAGTCTGATTCTGTCCTTCCTGATCTAAATCCATTGTACTGTATAAGGCTGGGTCCAGATTCAATTTGGTTATAGAAATAAAAGTGTTCTTACACTCCAAGGTTGTGATAAAAGAATCTATACTACCTTCATTAGAAGAGTTCATTCTGGAGAATGAACAGGGGAGGGGAAAGGGTAACTATAGGAAAACCAGTTATGTCATCAATAAAAGTACAGGGAGAGATTGGGAGGTTGGCCTAAGGTTTATAGCTACAGAGCCAGAGTGATATGGTCAGATTTTTAAGATAATTAGGGAGTAAAATCATGGAATATAGTGATGGGTTATTATAGGAGTGTCAGGGAGAAGTAATCAGAGATTACATCCATATTTCTTCACTCCAAATCTTTTTTATTTAATTCTTTATTTACTTGAAATCATTTTTTATTTTTTATTTTCAATTACAGTTGACATACAATATCACATTAGTTTCAGATCTTTTGAACTAGTATATATATGATCTGAAACTCAAAAGTTACTGAGCAGATGATACAAATGTGGAAACCAATCATACAATGAAAAATTTCAATTCATATTTAAAAAGGTCCTTCCCAACCATAAAAATGTACTAGAGAATTTTTTATAAAAAAAAAAAACATTTATTGAAAAAACCTCCTGGTGAAATAACAGGTCAAATACTTCTAAATCTAATTTTAAGGCAAGAATATGGAAATGTCTTTTTCACACTAGAGATATCTATGTATTTTTCAATGCCAAGATTGAAAGTAGAACTGAATGACTCATCACCAAAGTGGGCCAATTGTCTGCAAACTGATGGGAAAATATCAGCACAGTTATGCACCAAGGAATAGTCAGCTTCAAAAATAATTTTAACTGTATGAGTCTTATATCATTTTCTTGAAAGCCAAAAGATATGTCTTCTGATGTGTCTTATAAGACAGGATACTTCCTGTGGTTAATAGGACTCCATTATTTACCATAACATTAATGCCCTCCCAAAATTACTTATGTCAGCAACCAATGATATCCTCACCAATACTAAGGACAAAATGTCACCTACTTGATATTATGTCAAGAAAATGAGACAATTCCCTGCCATATTACTTCTATTATATTTCAGATTATCTCCCCTTCTTTCACCTTCATTTTACCAATAGATATTGAGAAAGAAGTTTGTTACTCACTTCACTGCCTTTACATTCTCATTTTTATGTATCAGCTTTTCTAAATAGATATCATATAACTCAAGCACTGCTTGAGTTTAAATAAATAAATAAATAAATAAATTCTGAAAGAAAGGTCAAGGAAACATATATCTATACCATATCTGCCACATTTCAAAGTGAGAAGTTTGGGTAAAGGAGTACTTTGATTAAATTATTTTTAGATCAAGCAGATATGTCTGTACAACTTCAGTCCTCATCCCTTACAAATGGTTCAGAGACACCTATTTTACTTGAGTGTTACAGAGACAAAGTCATTACTCAGAAAATCACTTATTAATGAACAAAAAAACACACCATCCTTGTCAATTCAGACTGCTGTAACAAAGTACCAGCCTGGGATGCTTATAAACAACAGAAATATATTTCTCAGAGTTCTGGAGGCTGGGAGTCCAAGATCCAGGTGCCAGGTTGGTCAGGTTCTGGTGAATAACTCCTTTCCTTTTACCGATCATCTTGCTCTGTCCTCACCTGGTGGAAGCAGTGAGCTAGTTCACTGGTTTCTTCTTCTAAGGGCACTAACCCTAATTCCAAGGTCCCCACCTGCAATTGCCTTCACATTGAGAATTGGATTTCAATATATGAATTTGGGGGTAGAGAACATACCCAAACTTTCAGTGTCTGACACCCACATTACAGTGCATTTCTGGGCTGGCAGACATGCATCACTCATGACCCAGGTCTCTGCCCACATACAGAACTGGAATCGCTAATCAGTCACTGCACTCTTGCCCGCAGATACTGGGAATAGTCTAATGATCCTGAGCACAGCACTATTGAGAGCCACTGCTTATTAACCAGATGTGAAATGTGTGGCGGAACTCAGCATCCATCCCTGAGAAAATGGAAAACACCAAAGATTTTTGTTATAAATTACATTTTTCCACTTAATAGTTACATTGCATAATCTTTCTGTACCTACAGGTCCTTCCCGTTTTCATATGGTTGCTATATGGAACAAATTAAGTATTATTTGTAAAAAGGTTTTGTAAACACTTAAAAAATATTGTATGAAGTTATTTCTTGTTATGGCTTTTACCTAGAGTTGCATAGGAAATTGGAAAATAATGGAGTCAAATTTAAATAAATCCTAACAAAAATGTTAGTGACTAAACTTCAAAGTTTAGTCAATATTCTTGGATACAATCGCTTCACTTGAAAATACATATTCTAAAATCTGGTTCCCAGGAGATGGCAGAGGTTCTGAGAGCCATCTGGGGACTTGATGTGCCGCGAACACTCCTTTCATACTGTTCCTCTTTCCCATTTGCATTTCTGTGATTGGCCATGTGTGCACTAAGTAAACAAATCTTCCTGCAAGTGTGTTCCCTGATTGGTGCATGTGTGCTCAAAAGGAAATGGTACTGGTAAATAGGCAGCTCAGCTTCTGCAACTCAGACACAGGGAGGAATCAAGGAAGAAAATCTCTGCTTTGAAGAGATAAAGAAAGCCAGTAATCAGAGTCATCCAGGCAAAGGCATTACCTGTGGGAGGCTGCTCTATTTTGTACTCACGTAGCAACTTTCATCCAGAAAGCTCAAATCACACACTATTTATTAAGCCCCTTCATGTACAGAGACCACATTGATCCTCTCAGCAGGGTTAGAAAAGCACACTATGGACCCCACTATGTGACTATGAAAGCGAAGGCACTGGGAAGTGAAGTGCCTCATCAGGTGCACAAAAGTAAACAAATAACAGAAACTAGGAAAACAAGGATCATTATGGGAGTGATTCACTTTCTTTGGTTTCTATTACAACCCAAATACTTCCCATTATAGTCATGTATGTAACAGAGCATCTCTGTGGGCAAGGGGCAAGGAATATCTTTTATTCAAACAATTTGTTACCTGAAACACCCCTTTCCTTCCTTTTTATCCAATTGAAAAGCACATAACATTTTCAACCAGGGGGGAAAGTCTGCCAGACCCTTCACAAAAATTTAAGAATTACATTATTTATTTGAACGTGGAGGTAAACATGGGCTAATGTCCATAAAATACACTTTCATCAGTTTTGCAAATAGCAATTTGCTCTTCAAGCAAAATATGCTAAAAATCCGGTGGGTGTATTGAATCAAAACACAAACAAAGCAGGCACAGCTGTTGCTATATGTCAAACCTTTCCCACCACAAACTCTGCTTCTGCTGTTTCCCGAAACATTTCTGACACCTTCAATCAAATTGATATAGTTATTCTCCTTTCTCAGCAAACAAGATCTATAATGCTATGCCTGCCTTTTCTTAAGTCAGAAAAGAGACCAAAATATGTCTTCCCTTCCTCAAAGAAACTGATAAAAAAGGATAAATACAGCCCCCTTCAGTAATTCTTATCTTCCTCAGGCAAAGGCTAAAGGTCTCAGTGCTGCCAGCTGAGTGATAATAAACTTTGGAGAAGGAAAGGGAATTCAAAGTTAGGGTTATTTCATCTCTGTACTGACTGTTGACTTGGGGAGAAATTCACGCTTCCTCTCCACTTGGACTCCCATTGTGATCAATACCCTGAATGACAAACCCCTGAACTGTTTCTTGCACAGGGCGAACTAGAGTTTCTCATAAACATTTAATATATCATTCTGATTTTTTTCTACATACATAATTTATAATGTAAACAATAAAGCAGCCTTATAAAGCAGGACACAAAGCCTGTTGCTCCACACCAAGCTTTTTTTTTTCTTGTGATACCTTTTCTAATTCTTCTAAAATATGTTTTGGCAAAGATTTATAAAGATTTATAAACCATATAGATGCAAAATAAAATTAAACATCAATAATAGCAAAGAATTCTGAGTTGCTATTGCCACTGATTTCCTGGGTAGTATTTATGTGTCTCATTCTATATATAAATGTACCACAAAACATAAACAATAACATGCAATAGACAGCTCAGTTCCCAGAGAGAAGCCTCCATCAAACCAAAAATAACACTACAAATATTAATCATACACATACACACATGTGCAAACATACTACAAACACACATAAACACACACACATACATGAAAAGAAGGTGTTTTTTTTTTTAAGAAAAAAAACAATGAACATCTCATTGGAACAAAATCTACTTATGGAGAAGTACTTTTCAAATTAGCTTTGTCTCTCAACAATAAGATAGCATGCTTGACTTTAAGAGTGATGCAGCTAAAAATGAATAAAGTGAGAGAGTTTATTTTGGATTAGAAGATTCACCTGAGTGAGCAAAACTCACAATGAAACCATAGCAAATAGCTCTTCTTGCTCAAAGTCAAAGCTTAATCCTATAGACAAAGCTGGAAGAAAGGCAGAAATGGACGGGAAGACAAAACCTCCCCAATCTATTTCTGGCAATCCCTGTGGGTGGCTTGATTTCTCCACCTAGATTTATCCACTCCTACTTGTTTCAACCTAGTTATGACTCAGCACCCATATATTCTCCCCATACCTGAGCACCATGGAAGCTAAAGTTTTAGTGTTTTAAAATGTCAAAACCCAGAATTATGTGCTTCAACATGAATACTTTATTGTATACTGGCACAGCCTTTTGTCAGAAAGACAGGTACTACTTGGGTCAAGGTTGAAAATCAATAAAAATAGGTTATTATCCATCTGGAAGTAGCAAAAATCCTTAGAAATGTTGAGTACACATAAGGTAAAGCCACCCATGGGCAAATGAAAGGTATATGATGGATAAACCAAGGTCTCCATAACCCTCTAGGATTACAAGAGTAATGTTTGCACATAGATAAACGTTAGACCATGTCCTTACTTCAGAGAAAAATGGAAAGTACAGGCAATATGCTTGAGCTCCCTTTTCTTTAAAAAAAACAAACAAACAAAAAAACATTTATCAAGTCCCATAGTCCAATTTCAGAATACAAAGTCATTGCTGTCTGAAAGTAAAGTATCCAGAAGAGCGATCTCTGTGAACTAGCCAGAGGTCCTTGGTTGTGTGTGTGTGTGTGTGTGTGTGTGTTTCACTGCCTCCATTAAACTTTTCAATGCTTATTCTCTACTCTATACATAGGTTAAAGTATAATTTTTTTAAATTACTATAATATTTTGATAAAATATTTCATTGTTGAGGAGATTGGCCAAAAACACAAAAAATAGAGTTTGGAGTTGTACAGAAATTTATATTATGGGAGATATTATTTGCTGGTATATTTTGTCCTTTGAAATTGTTTCTTCTCAACTTACTACCTGCACCCAACTATCAAATTTTCCATATGTGCATTCCCTTCTCACTCTCAGCCGTGGAACCTCCTTCCTATTTCGTTGAGAGAATGGAGGCAATCACAAAGAACCATCAGCACTCACCACCACATCCACAAACATATCCAGACAAACCTGTACCTGCACCTGTTCCTTCTTGCTTCCTGTTTTCATAGAAACTATTTCTACATAAACTCTTTATTTGAACATTAGATACCACTCCCTCTCTGTTGTTAGTCAAGAATATTGTACCAGCTACTACTCCTTTCCAGAGGCATAATACTCCTTTGCTACTAGAGCATTCCAATGTAGAGCATCCACACACACCTTGCAGAGGTATTCACCCACCTGTTTCCCATCTGTCTGTACCTAAATCCAACTTGCACACCTTAGCAATGCAACAACAGTGACAACAGTGATAGTGAGAAACTTTCCATTGCATATATTTTACAATGTATTTCATCTTTCCTATATCAATGACTATTTTGGTTATTCCCAGATTTCGTTTCTTTGTTTGATTTGTTTGTTTGCTTGTTTGTTAAATCTGCTACTATAAACATTTAAGACATGTCTTCTGGTAAACATGCATAAGAGTTTTTCTAGAACAAATAATTAGTAGTGATATTACTGAGGCCTAGATTGTTCACATCTTCAATTTTACTAGATAGCACCAAATTGTTTCCCTAATTAATTGTATAGGTTTACATTCCATAAACAAATTAAATTGTTATATTCCCACCAAAGCTTATTATTGCCAGATTTTTTAAGTTTGGCTATTTACTGAATATCAAATGATTACTTATTATGGTTTAACTGGTATTTTCATAATTGTTAAGGACATTAAGTTTTAGTAAGTTTATAGAAGACATGCTGTCTCTCTGTCATATATGCCTATTCAGTTCTTTGGCTCCTTTTTCCTATGAAATTATTTTTCTTATTGATCTTTTAAAGAATTCTATAAATTCTGGATACTAATCATTTGATGGTTACATGTGCTATAGATGCATACTCTCAGATTGTGGTTGGTCTTTTTCTTTTCTCTTTGATAATGAAAAAAAAGCTTAATTAATTACACTCATTTATTAAAATTTTGGTTTATGGAAATGCATTTGCATCATGTCATATAGACTAAGTAATGGCATTAGAGTGAAGAGCATAGTTTCTCAGCCCTGTCTGCTTAGAGTGAGTCCTGATTCCACATCCTATCATCTGTACAACTTTGGGTACTTAGCCTTATATGCTTCTGTTGCCCAATCAAAAAAGTAGGGATAATCTCATAAGTTTGCTATGACTATTAATTGTGTTAATATATTGAACTCATTTTAACTGCATGCAACATTTTAAGTACCTAATAAGAATTGGCTGATTTTACTTAATAAATTCTTTTTTACTCTCAGGTCATAATATATTCTCTTATATATTTTTAAAGATTTAAAGTTTGGACTTCAGACTTAAATCTTTAACCCACATAACTTTTATATTGCTGTGTAGAGTGTAAGCTATGGGCCCCCCAAATATACTTCACAAACTTGAGTAACATCTTTGCTCAGAGATAAGGGCTCATTTTTTTATTGGTCCAATTTTAATATATATAGTAGTGCCAAAGTAGGTGCTCTTATAACATGTGATGCTTTGACCTCTTATTTAACTTATCTGGGCATCCACACAACTCATCCTCAATTACACTCCATCCCTCCTTCAATGACTCCCCTTTTCTCTTCCCCTGCAGACTCCATCTTCTCTGATTTGACCTCAAAATGTTAAATTTCATTAGAGCCGAATCCTATACTCTCTCTCTTTCTCTCTCTCTCTCTCTCTCTCTCTCTCTCTCTCTCTCTCTCTCTCTCTCTCTCTCTCTCTCTCTCTCTCTCTCTTTTTCCTCTAATGCCTGGATACTGGAGCCAAATTACCTAGATTCAAATTCCTACTCTTTCATTGATGAGATATGGAACTAAACAAGTAATTTAACTTTTCCCTGTTCCTCCATTCCCCATTAATAGCATTGGTATAATACAATAACATTCCTTATCTTGTAGGGTTGTTATGAGTATTAAACAAGTGACTTAATGCATGTTTATCACTCAGAATAAGACTTGGTATTTGGTAGGTGCTCAATAAATAGTAGCTATTATTTTCTAAAAGATTCCAATTAATCCTATGACTTTAAGAGTCACCTAATGCCAGGCTGGGAGCGGCCAGGCCCGGAGCAGCCGGGTCTGGTGCGGCCAGGCCAGGAGCAATGGCTGCCAGGCTGGGAGCAGCCAGGCCCGGAGCAGCGGCTGTCAGGCTGGGAGCGGCCAGGCCCGGAGCGGCCGGGACCGGAGCAACCGGTCCCAGAGCAGCCGGGTCGGGTGCGGCCAGGCCTGTAGCAGCAACAGCTAAGTCCAGAGCAACTAGGTCGGGAGCGGCAGTGACCAGACCCGGAGCAGCTGGTTGTGGAACGAACCAGAGCAACAGAGGCCAGGCCCGGAGCAGCCAGGCCCGAAACAGCTCGCTCCTCGCCTGTACCTGCCCACGGCTGCCTCTCAGACATGGCTGGAAACTTTTGCGGGAACTTGAGGGTCTGCTGAATCAAGTGATGAAGGCTTAGATCTGGATGTGTTGAGTTAGTATAGCGCTGGGGTGTTGATCTGTGAGTGCCTTGGGTGGGGCCTGGATGAGGCTGGTTGACCTATTTGGAAATGTCTTTTGTGTGAAGTATCATTGGGCATGTGGAGGTATTATTGATATGAGAAAATGCTAAGTAACAGATTTACTATCTGAAAAGGGATTTACTATCGGGGAGAGGGAGGGAGGAAGAGACTGAACATAAACTGTGCACCTATGGATGAGGACAATGGGGGATGGGAAGGGGGCGGAGGGTGGGGTGGGAACCTGGTGGAGGGGGGAAGAAATGAGGAACCTTTGTAATAATATGAACAATAAAGATTGATTTAAAAAAAAAAAAAAAAAAAAAAAGAGTCACCTAAATGCTAATGACTTCAAAATGCATGCATTCAGTCCTGAAATCTCCCTAAACTCCAGAGTTAGAGCCAACTGCTCACTTGGCCACGTTATTTTAAAGATGGATCAGTATATTAAATTTAACATGACTCAAGCACTCACCCTCAGTTGCTGTGCTCCAACCATATGCCTTCTTTCTGGGTTTTAAACATGTGCACTCATTCTTATCTCAGAGTATTTGCAGACTCCAGCTTCTGTGGGTTTGGAATGACTTGACCCCAGATCTATGCATGGCTGCCTCCTTCTCATCATTCAGGTTCCAACTCCAAGGGTCACCTCATCAGAGATGCCTTTCTTGACCATCCTAGTTAAAATTGCCCACCTCCAATTGATAATCACTTTATTCTATTCATCATAGTCATCAATATTTGAAATATTTGTATGTTCCTAAATTATGTCTATCTCCTAATGTATGTATTTTGAGGACAGTAGCATTCTGCTATTTTCATATTCCCTAGAACAGTGCCTGACACTCACACCTATATTCTCAATACCTAATCATTAACTGACTGACTGCCCGATAGTGTTCTAAGGACTTTATATACAAAACTTCATTTCATTCCCCACAGAGATATCTAATTTCCATTTTATAAACTATTGAAATGGAATTTTTAGACTGGAACACGCGGTGTTCCCCTGGACCGGAACCCGGATTCTTTGTCCGCCAAAGTCAAAGAATGAGTGAGACCACAGACGGAAGGTGGTATAGCAAAGGTGGAGATTTATTGAAGAACAAGTACGGGCCCCACGTGGGAAAGGGGGAAGAGTCCCCCAGAACAAACTCCCATGTAGGGAGGGGGGAAAGTCCCACAGAACAGACTCCGATGTGGGAGGGGGAAAGGGTCCCACTGAGTTCCTTTTCCCCATGACTTATAAAGGCTGCAGATCCTGGTGCCTTGATATCCCCTCTGATATCCCCACTATTCCCTTAGACTGGTTACTATAGTAACTCCTGGAGTCAAAGGTGAAACCTCACATGGGACCTGCGAGTTTCTCCCCAACGCCTCCTTCCTTATTGTTTTCCTATCCATTTGGACTTCCTTCTTCTCCTTCTGGATGAAGGGCTTCCTTCTTTTTAGTTTGAAAATATAGACCTTTTGTTGTTCCCAGCTTCCTCATTCTATGGAAATGTACCTGTTGCAGCTTTTCAGATCCCCTATTCTATGGAGATACACCTTCTGCTGCTCTGCACCCTGTGTTTCTTCCATGGTCCCCTTAATTTCCAAAATTTCCTAAAAACTATTTTTATACCCCAAAAAATTCCTGTTTCACTATGAAACCTAGACCCAAAGCTATTAATTGTCAAGTGGAATTCAAAATTGTCTTTTGTTTGGTACTTAGCCCCCTATTGCTTAGTACATTGCTAAATGTTGAGTGTTTGTTTACAGGACAGATGTATAAAACATCAAAGAAAAATGTTTGTTTATAGGAGAGATATATAAAACATTCAAAGGAATATAAAAAAAAGAGAGAGAAAAGCTAGAGGACCATTTTTAGTCTCCCATACCATCAAATGAGCTTTAGCAGGTCAGAATTAGGTTTCCATATTCACACCCCAATAGGATATATAGGAAAAGTTGTTGCTACTTCCTGCAAAGGGTCTAGGCTTACAATGGTTGTGAAAAGGGCTATAAAAATGTAAAGCTGTTCTTCACACCTTTACTTGGTGCTATTATCTCTGCTTGTCAAGTTGCAGCCTGAACAAGACCACAAAGTTTTATATAATTCAAGTCTCCAGATGTTTAAATCTGATTTGTCAGATAAAATTAAAGGAGACTTTCAGAAAGAAATCCAAAATTCAGGATTCCATCTGTTGTTTGCTGTATATTCATATGTCAGAAATCCACATGGTACCTGGTCCCTATGGCAGTTAGGTGACTTCTCTTTGCCCAGAACCTGTTCCCACCAGGAGCACAAATAACACAAGTAGGAGCTCCTTTGCAGTGAGTTGTGAAGATTACACAATGCTTATCAAATCAGGGACAGCTCAGTGTATTAGTTAAGAGCAAGGATGCTGGAGGAAGACTGTCTGCTTCTGGCTGTGTGAGGTCCTCCCCAGGAAAAAAAAAAAAAAAAAAAAAAAAAAAAAAAAAAAAAAAAACAGGAGATAATCAATGGGATGGATAGATAGATAGATAGATAGATAGATAGATAGATAGATAATTATAAGGAATTATCTCACAATTATAAAACTGAAAAGTGCAGCCCTCACAATAGTCTGAGTCTGAAAGCAGGAGAAGACTGATGTCCCAGTTTAAAGACAGGCAGAAAGGGAATTCATTCTTACTCACCTGTCATTCTACTTAGGTCATCAACAAACTGGATAAGGTCCATCCACATTGGGAAGGGCAATTTTCTTTACTCAATGTCTCAGTTTGTTCAAGCTGCTATAACAAAAACACTACAGTCTGGGTAGCTTATGAACAACAGAAATTTATTTCTTACATTTATGGAGGCTGGGAAGTTCAAGATCAAGGCACTGGCAGAACAGTGTCTGGCAAGTGTTCAATTCCTGGTTCATAGATGCCCATCCTTTTGCTGTGTCCTCACATGGTGGAAGGGGCAAGAGAGTTCTTTGGGGGTCTCCTTTATAAGAGCAAGAGTCCCATTCATGAAGATTCCGCATTAATGACCTAACTGTCTCTCAAAAGCCCCACCTCCAAATACCATCACATGGAGCATTAAGATTTAAGGTAAGTGTCTGGGGTTGTGAAACACAAACATTCAGTCTTCAGCACTCAAACTACTGATGATTCAAATGTTAATCTCATCCAGCAACAACTTCACAGATAACACCTACAAATAAAATTTAACCAAAGATCTAGGCACCCCGTGGCTCAGTCAAGTTGACAGATAAAATGAACTACCACAGTAACTGCAAACTGGGAGAAGTTACCCAACTTCTGTGATACTTATCAGGAGACTAAAGACAGAGTAGTTCTGAGAGATGAACAATTTCATACACATACAAACTATCTACACTAGTGGTTGATGGGTAATAAGTACTCATTAAATAAACTTCTACTCTGGAGTTAAGTAAAAAACAAAACAAAACAGGAAATGTTGGGTCCCTTCCCATTGGAGGTATAGAAAGAACATGGTGACTATAAATTTGAAAAACACTCTTTTACAGACAGTTTGGAGAGAATAATGGCCTAAAGTATTGTTATTTTAATAACAATACAATTGTTATTTTCTTTGAGTACTGAACAAGAATAATAGGTTTAATCTTAAAGTAGCACATGGTATTTAGTCTAGAGACAAGGAATTATAAGCTGTATCAGTAGATGTTGAAATGGATTACTGAGAAAGTTCCGGAATCTCCTATTCTGACATATCTTTAAACTAAGAAATAGCATCATGTGTCTAGACTAGTTTGAGTCTGATTTTGCTTAGAGGTAGAAAAGAGAAACAAATTAAAACCCACCCTATGCCCATGTTACATTCTGATAATTTCACTTCCTAAGAATCTGAACAAAAATATTAGAATTCTGTTTTCCTAATTATGATTGTCATTCTTCCTGGGAGTAATATTTTTTGAAACAAAATATTTTTTAAAACTTTTTCTTTTCAAATCAGAGGGTTACCCTTGCCTACCACCTATAAAGAAAGCAAATAATACTTTAAGTTATTGCTGCCATGCTTGCTATCCCAGACACTTCATGCAAGAGCTATATCCTCTGCAACAAGAGAGTTCTTAAGGGATTTTAAAATAGTTCTGTGTTATTGCAGACCACTGTCAGATCTCTGTCTTGAGAGGTCTGAAAATACCCTTATCCAGTGTACACTTCTTTGCCATAATATACTGATACACTCTAAAGCTTTTTAACTCACGAAATGGTGTTGTTGCAAGGATGCCAAGTAAGTAGGCTTTTTATTAGAAGGGATATCACCAGCTAATATGGGACAATTATGTCAAATAATGTCAAAGTAAAAATGACAGAAAAATTATAGACCACTAAATAAAATGGGAAACCATAAGTCTATAATTGACTCATGCTCTTAAGCCTTAAAACAACTTTCAAAGACAATATATTCCCATTTTACACATGAGGGATTTGAAATCAAATTGTTCAAGTGACTTTTCCAAACTCAAATGGCTATCAATTGACAGTATTTTTCCTTCTTCTACTTTTAAAAAACACTTAAACTTAAAGAAAAAAATATTAGTATAGTACAAAAAGCTATTTTCTTCCTGAACGATTAAGAGTTGTTGACCCGATGTCCTATCACACATAAATTCCTTAAAAACAAGGAAATTTTTATTTTCATGCATAACTAAAACATAACTATCAAGAACAGTGGCTCCACTAGGCAAGTGGAAAGAAAGACCTGTATGTAACAGACGTTTAGTTAATATTTCCAAATTCAATTGAACAAAATAGAAATAAAATGTAAGTATACCTATTGCTAAGCATAGGTATAATGAGTGATTATCCTAAGAACAAGGGAAAAGATTATCTCACAAAGACACAGGAACATATATAAATGGAATCCTATGTGACTAATTTGCATGTAAATGTTTATTCATTAAACCTCCAAATTGACTTCTAATTCCATAACTATAAAGATGTAGAAATGAAGGTATGACAATAGTGATATAACATGTTGCCATTTATTTTATGGATCATTATATACATACTAGTGGCCCAGTGCACAAAATTTGTGCACAGGTAGGAGGGGGTATTCCTCAGCCTGGCCTGTACCCTCTCCAATCTGGGACCCCTTGGGGCATGTCCAACTGCTGGTTTAGGCCAGAAACCAGCAGTCAGACATCCCTCTCACAATTCAGGACTGCTAGCTCCTAACCACTCATCTACTTGCCTGCCTGATTGCCCCTAACCACTCTGCCTGCCAGCATGCTCAACCCCAACTTCCCCCGCTGCCAACCTGATCACCCCCAACTGCCCCCCATCAGCCTGCTTGCCCCCAACTGTATCCCCCTGCCAGCCTGCTTGCCCCCAACGGCTCCCCCTGCTAACCTGATAACCCCTAATTTCCCCCCCATCTGCCTGATCACCCCCTTTGCTAACCTGTTTGCCCCCAATTGCCCTCTCCTCCTGGCCTGATCGCACCTAACTGCCTCTGCCTTGGCCCTGCCACAATGGCTTTTTCTGGAAGGATGTCCAAAAGGTCTCCTGGAAGATCTCCCATCTAATTAGCATATTACCTTTTTATTAGTATAGATAGTATATGATATTCTAAATACAAGTGACCATAAATTATGACTATATTTGTGTCTAAAATACATTGGTAGATGGTAAGAACCTGAACATTCCTGGACATTTAACAAACCCTTCCACATTTACTATAGTTTGACTACCCTCTTACATTTGGGGGATTAGTAATATTTCCATTTTATATGTATTTTATACAAATATATGAAAACATTTTATAATAATAAGTGAAGATTTCAATCTATAGGAAAAGTAAATGAACCATAAAAAATTTTCAGCCTATTATACAACTGTCAAACTTTGTAATGTCTCAGAGGCACAGAAATAGTTGCAAAATTCCACTTTCATGAAGTTCATACTGGGCATGAGCAAAAGCAATTTTTCAGGTACTTATAACCTCATTATTTTTTAATATTTAAATTTATATTCAATGAATTTTCTGTATCCAACTGTCAGCTTCATTCATGCCAATACTGCTGGATACTACTTTATTGCAAACATAACATGGTTCAGGATTATATTCAACAACATTCTCTACATTATTTGTCCGATAACTTGTTCCTTTTTAAAGCTAATAAAACACACACACACACACAAAAAAAAAAAAAAAAAAAAATTAGCCCTAACTGGTTTGGCTCAGTAAATAGAGCACCGGCCTGCAGACTGAAAGGTCTCAGGTTTGATTCTGGTCAAGGGCATGTACCTTGGTTGTAGGCACATCCCCAGTGAAGAGTGTGCAGGAGGCAGCTGAATTGATTGTTTCTCCCTCATCAATATTTCTTACTCTCCATCCCTCTCCCTTCCTCTCTGTAAAAAAATCAATAAAATATATATATTTTTAAACACACACACACACACACACACACACACACACACACACACAAATAGATTCATTTCCATACAGAAACATCATGCAATCTGGAAATCCAGAAGTCCCAAAATACAAACGCACATGCGGTACAGAGGGAGAAAGGAAGAAGAGAGGAGTTGAGTGGTAAAAGAAACAGAACTTCAGTACCCAGGATGTTGCTGAGTGGGATGCTATAAACAACTCAGCAGTGGGAAGACAAGCTCCAACTCTGGAATCATAGATTCTCAATGGATCCTCAGAATTTACCATATGGAGTGTCACATATGGGGTCATTTTCAAACCCTTAAAACAGGTAGGAGAATCTATATATATAAAACCCTAATATGTAAATAGACTAAAAGATGCAATCACCAGTTGCTATGATGTGTGCTGATCACCAGGGGGGCATGTGCAGAACTTGGTGGGCATTGGCTGCAAGTAGCAGATCATGGAACATGGTGGGCATCAGCTGCAGTGGAATAGTGGAGCAGATGAGCAGGGGTGCCAGACCAAGGTGGGACACCAGCTGCTGTCATCGGGGCTTACCGGGGCTGTCATGGTGGTTACTGAAAATTATTTGCTCCCACACACCGTGGCCCTGTCTGGAGCTTGCACCCACTACTGGCCCCATTTGCACCTGCTGCCAGCGCCACCGCCGCACTAGTCACTTGGCATCATTAGCAGGTGAGAATGGCAGCTGCTGGCCCTGATTGCCTCTGAGGATGTCTACACCTCTCCCTGCTCCTGAGGAGCAATTGGGGCAGCAACCCATTGCTGGCACTGGCCTCAATTGCTCAACACCATCAATGGGTGCAAGCTCCACCTGCCCTGGGAGCACCTGGGAGCCACAACAGAGGGAGCAGGGCTGCAGGCAGACAGGGGACCAGGGACTGTGGCAGGAGGGACCTGTCAGGGGCACAGAGGATGGGATGAGACCCACCCCTGTGACCACCATGCCCCTGGTGCACAAATTTATGCACTGAGCCCCTGATAGAAAATAAAATGGAAAAAAAGAGAGATGTACTGAAAATCGAAGAAAAATTCTACAAGATCAATTAATTTACTATAAAAAATAAACAAAATCAGGATGAAAAAAAATTGTAAGAAATAAGATTCTAGGTCAAAATCAGAATAAATCCACACTTCCATCCTGAGAAATATGGTTGTACTTTAAAAGTCATATAACCTCTCTTAAATATCTATGTATGTGTGTTTTAATTTCAAACAAGTATCATTATTTGGGGGCAAAATGGTCTCAGAGCCAGTGTTTCCCAAAGTGTGGTACACGTACCCCCAGGGGTATGAGAAGAGTTTGGTGGGGGTGCACGTTGCACCAGAGTTTGGTGGGGATATGGACTGCACCGTGCTTAGCTGCGCCTAATTCTACCTTCTCATGAGTACGAGGGGTACTCAGCGTTATGAAAATTATAGAAGGTACACATATGTCAAAAGTTTGGGAAACACTGGTAGAGCATTGGAACATAATTGGAATTGCACTTATAATTTTTAATTTCTGGCAGCCACAATGAAAGAAAGCAAAAGAAACCAATGAAATTAATTTGAACAATGCATTTTATTTAACCCAATATATCCAAAATAATATTATTTCAATATATAATCAACATAAATATTGTTAATGAGATATTTTATATTTCTTTTTATTATTAAGATTTCAAAATCCAGTGTGTGATTTTCTCTTACAGTCAGCACATATCAATTTCACAGGAGCTATGTTAGCCATATATCAAGTAGAACAAAGATAATATAAAATTTTGCTGTCAAGACTCTGATTTTTTTGTTTACATAAATTTTAGGTTACAGCAAAATTGAGAAGGTGGTATAGAGTTTTCTTATCCTGACCTACATATGCATAGTCTTCTCTATTATCAACATTATGCAACAGAATTGTATATCTTTTACCAAGGATATACCTACATTGACACATTCATAACCACCCAAACCCCATAGTTTACCTTAGGGTTCACTCTTGGTGTTTTATACTGAGTTGTTTTGGGCACCAATATAATGAGATACCCATTATTTTAATAGCATACAGATAATTTTCACTGCCCTAAAAATCTTCTGTGCTCTACATACTGTTCTCCCTCTACCTCCAAACTCCTGGCAACTACTAATCTCTTTATTATCTCCACAGCTTTGCCTTTTCCAAAATGTCATATAGTTGGAATCATACAGTATGTAACCTTTTCAGATTTGGCTGATTTCACTTAATAATATGCAATTAAGTTTACTTTATGTCTTTTCATGGTTTGATAGCTCATTTATTTTTAATGCTGAATAATATTTCATTGTCTGAATGTACCACAGTTTATTTATGCATTCACCTACTAAAGGACATTTGGGTTATTTCCAAGATCTGTCAATTATGAATAAAGTTGCCTTAAACAGCTGTGTTCAGATCTTTGCACAAATATTGTTTTCAACTCCTTTGGGTAAATACTAAGGGGTGCAATTGTTGGATCACATGATAAGAAGTTTTATAAGAAGCTGACAAACTGCATCCAAATATTTTGCATTCCTACCAGCAATGAATGAGAGTTCCTATTGCTCCACATCCTCATCAGCATTTGGTATTTCAGTGTTCAGGATTTTGGCCATTTTTTTAAAAAATATATTTTTATTGATTTTGTACAGTGAAGAAGGGAGAGAGATAGAGAGCTAGAAACATCGATGAGAGAGAGTCATTGATCAGCTGCCTCTTGCACACCCCCTACTGGGGATATGCCCGCAACCAAGATACATGCCCTTGACTGGAATCGAACCTGGGACCCCTCAGTCCCCAAGCCGATGCTCTTTCCATTGAGCCAAACTGGTCTCGGCGATTTTGGCCATTTTAATAGGTTTGCAGTGGGATCTCAATGTTGTTTTGATTTGCATTTCCTTAATGACATAATGATGTTGAGCCACTTTTCATATATTTATTTGCCATCATTGTATATCTTCTTTGGCAAGGTTCTGTTAAAGTCTTTGACCCACTTTTAAACTTGAGTATTTGTTTTCTAATTGTTGAGCTGTAAGAGTTTTTGGTATCCTATCTAATAAAAGAGTAATATGCAAATTGACCATCACTCCAACACAAATCATGGCTGCCCCCATGTGGTCAAAGGTAGCTGCCCCCAATGTGGACAAAAGATGGTCACCACAAGATGGCCAGCAGGGGAGGGAAGTAGGGGGCGATCAAGCCTACAGGGGAGAGTAGTTAGGGGTGACCAGGCCAGCAGAGGAAGGAAGTTGGAGACAACTGGGCCTGCAGGGTAAGGCAGTTGGGGGGTCTCCAGCTTGCAGGGGAGAGCAGTTGAGGGCAAACAACTGGCAGGGAGCAGTTAGGCATCAATCAGGCTGGCAGATGAGTGGTTAGGGAATGATCAGGCTAGAAGGCAGAAGCAGTTAGGGGTAATCAGGGAGGCAGGCAGGCAAGCAGTCCTGGATTGTGAGAGGGATGTCCAGCTGCTCATTTAGGCCATATCCTAGTAGGGTTGGGCCTAAACGGGCAGCCAGACATCCCTTGAGGGGTTACAGATTGGAGAGGGTGCAGGCTGGGCTGAGGAACACACACACCCATGCACAAATTTCATGCACCGGGCCTCTAGTATTTTATATAATAGTCTTTATCAGTTGTGTCTTTTGCAAATATCTGATCCCAATCTGTGGCTTGTGTTCAAATTCTCTTTCAAAGAGCAGACATTTGTAATTTTAATGAAGTCTAGCTTATCAAATATTTATTTCATGGATCATGTCTTTGGTGTTATATATTAAAAGGCATCATCATACTCAAGGTCATCTAGGTTTTCATCTACATTATTTTCTAGTTTTATATTATTGCAGCCCTGACCTTTTTTTATGGTGACATAATTAATTGTGATTACTATTCAAGTATAGAGATAACTTGAGAGAAAAGATAACCAAATATTATAAGTTCATTTCACCACCTTTTTTCAGAATTTAGACATCAATTTTTTTCTTCATGTTCTCATCTAAACAGGATGAAAGGATTGATGGATGAATGAATGAATGAATGAATGAACAGAAGAATCGTGTTTCACAGCATGCCAACATTTTCTATTTTACAACAAACATTCTTTATGCAGCATTCCTGAATTTTTGGGGCATTTTTTACAATTACATTTTGTTTTAAATCATTAAGACATATTTTTTTCTTTTTTCTGTGATTATAGTTGTTAACCCTCATGGCCACACCCTAGTGTTTTATTTTCTTGCTGCCATTTATTGTAATCTCTTTTTTTCCCACTCTCTATTTCCCTAGCCCTACTATAATCACCCAACCAATAGAAACATTTAACTAAATTGGATTCTCATTGTGGCAAACAATATATTTTTAATAAAGTGGTATAATAAAATGTTACTGTTATAATTAATTATTTTAAAACACACTAGATGCCAAATTGGTAAAGAAATCCTTTGGGAAAATTTTAAGATGAATCCATCTTATACCAAATGCCAATTTTTAATAAAGTGGAGTAATAAGTTTCTGAATATGAGCTAATCAAATAGCAGAAATACAGCATATAATGCAGATTTAGACCTCTGTAATATGCATCATAATTCACTTTTCTATTTTGAAAATAGTAATTATTACTATAGGTAGATGAATCTACATGTTCACTAGGCATGTACCTCTGATCTAGGTATCATAACACTATATGATGAACATAATAAGTCTATGTATCCTTTGAATATCATTTAAAATCTATAAGATGGGCCCTAGCTGATTTGGCTCAGTGGATAGAGCATCAACCTGTGAACTGATTGATTCTGTAAAAGGGTTTGATTCTGGTAAAAGGCATATTCATGGTTATGGGCTTGATCCCCAGTAGGTGGCATGCAGGAGATAGTCAATCAATGAATCTCTATCACCATTGATGTTTCTATCTCTCTCTCCCTCTCCCTTTCTCTCTGAAATCAATAAATATATATTTTAAAATAAAATAACATAAAATCTATAAGATGGAGGTCCTATTATATTGCAGGTATATTCCAGGGACAATATAAGTGATTTTTAAATTTTATTTAGCAAAGACCTTAAACTGCAACTCTGCCCTAAGCTTTCTTTGAGGCCTATGAAAACTGCTATTTAAAACTTACAGTGGTTAACCATCATTATAGGAAGAGATCTCAATTCACCTTTTGGAAGAGAATGAAAACCATTTAGCGGACAGGGCTGGGGGGACTCTTAAATGAGCTATGATTCTGCAAATGTAAAGCCAGGGCACATATAATTTCTTTAGGGAAAAATGTAAAATATTCATTACCATGAATTCTACTTGGCAATGTAAATTGCCCTGCATAAAAATTGTGTTTCTCCAAACTTGATTTCTGGACTATGTGTGAGTTAAGAAAATACATCTGCTCATTGGCATTGAGTGTTCTTGAGCAGCTGAATAAAATGTAAGGAGCTGAGGTGGAGAAAACTATAGAAAGAACATACAAATATAGTTTTCCCCTTGAGATACTTTTAGTTGACTTTAAAAATATGTGATTCAGCTACCAGTGTTTCCCAAACTTTTGACATATGTGTACCTCTTCTATAATTTTCGTAACGCTGAGTACCCCTCGTACTCATGAGAACATAGAATTAGGTGCAGCTAAGCACAGTGCAGTGCATATCCCAACCAAACTCCAGTACAATGCACACCTCCACCAAACTCTTCCCGTACCCCTGGGGGTATGCATACCACACTTTGGGAAACACTGATACACGATTGATGTTCTATAGGTGATGCAATATCAAATACATTTATATTATCTCATTCAGGCCATTGAGCCAGATCTTAAACAAAATAGATGTAGTCTTGCTCAATGGTCTATAAAGCAGTGGTTCTCAACCTTTCTAATGCCTCGACCTTTTAATGTCACGAACTGCTAGCAAGGTCACCTAGGACCATCGGAAAGCACAGATATTTACATTATGATTCATAACAGTAGCAAAATTACAGTAATGAAGTAGCAATGAAAATAATTTTATGGTTGGGGGTCATCACAACATGAGGAACTATACTAAAGGGTAGCAGCATTAGAAAGGTTGAGAACC
Source organism: Pipistrellus hanaki (assembly GCF_964339955.1). NCBI lineage: Eukaryota > Metazoa > Chordata > Mammalia > Chiroptera > Vespertilionidae > Pipistrellus > Pipistrellus hanaki. The sequence goes on along the minus strand of NC_140513.1, from coordinate 58,513,868 downwards.
ACTGCTCTAAAGTGAATTGGTATTATTACTGTCAGCCCACCTGGGAAAAGGAAAATTCTGGGGTCAGGAAATGGGGCACTGGAAGATAGATCTTAGGCTGGGATAAGAATGGAGTATCTTCACCTCACTGATCCTTGAAGTACTTGGTTCTCAGTCACAGAGCAATAACTCTCAAAGGCATTCTCTTTGGGGAAGGTAAACTGATCCTTGCTACCTACATGATAGCCAATTGATTTATAGACATCAAAACTCTGTACTCATCAGGCCTTTCTTGGGAATGCTTCAGAGAACTCCAAGAGTAGTATATCAAATAATGCTTTTAGGTTGATATCATCATTGCTTCCTTCTACCAGGTATAAAATTTCAATAAAATTTGTTAAAGGTTATGCTTTGAATGAAGCAGCAAAGGAACAGTCCTGTCATTGTGTCTCTTGGGGCAGGGGCAGCAGCAGCTGTGACTAGGGGTGTAGACTGCGCATTTTCAAGCTTTGCCTCAACAAAGCAGCTCACCTTACTAAGAGGTCTCACTTTCCTTCTCATAGGGTACTCAAATCTACCTGGCAAAACTAGCACATTTCCTTATAAGTGGACATGCCCTTTCTCCTCAGTGACTATTTCACATCTTCTCTCCTTAAATCCTTCAAAATACTCTTCCTCCCTGCTCATTCTTAAATTATAACTTTTCCTTGTACTCCACTGATCTGATAAAAGTAATCAGATTGAATTGTCTTCAATGTTCCCCTATCAGGGATAAGGAACCTTTATTCTACCAAGGGTCATTTGGATATTTTACAACATCACTCACAGGCCTTACAAAATTATCAACTTAGCCTGCTATCTTTGGTCCAATATTTAACTAACTCACCCCTAATGCCCTGGCAGGGTCAGACCAAATGAGTTCATAGATCTTAAATGGCCCATAGGCCAGATATTCCCCAGCCTCCACAAAAAGGAATCTATACCCTCTGCTTTCTCTTTTCCTTCACCTGAAGGCCAGTCACTATCTATCAGATGCCATGCAAAGTTCCTGTGACCTGTGGACATGTCTAGCGCTGTCAAAGATTTCTCTTTGGGGATGAACCATGAATGTATTCGTCGATAAGGGTTGTTAACATTGGCAAGTACATAGGCTCTAGGTCTGCCATTTGGAAAACAACTCATTGGGTTTTCACTCTCTACACATGTGAAATAGCTGTTGTCAAGATCTTGTCAATAACTTTCACGTTGCCAAATTTTATAATCCGTTTTCTGTCTCATTTTGCCTTCATTCTCAGCACTGCTTAAATACTCTTGACTTTTTGAAACACTTAAAAAAAATTCAGAACATTATGTGTATCTCATTTTCCCCAACTTCATTGACTCTTTCAATCTTCTTTCTCCTCTTCTCTAGCCAACATCTAAAGTTTAGAGTATCCTAAAGATTAATCCATAACCATGTCTTTCACCTCGTATTCATATTCCCCAATAACTCCTCCAGATCCATTGCTTTAAATGACATATGTATTTTAAAAACTCTCAAATTTAAATATCCACTGTTCTCTCAACCCTGAATTTCAGACTAACATCTCAAATAGTATGCATAAGAATAGCTTATTAAAAAAAAAAAATTGTGCTTTGTACTGCACTACAGAGCCACCACCAAAACAATTATTTTATATCTTCTCCATGTCAAGAAATAACTAAAACTGAATCAAATCTGAATCCTCTTTGTCACTTCATCTAATCCATCAAGAAGTCATGTTGGGCTGGGACCGGTTTGACTCAGTAGATAAAGCGTCGGCCTGCGGACTGAAAGGTCCCAGGTTCGATTCCAGTCAAAGGCATGTACCTTGATTGCGGGTGCATCCCCTGTGGGGGGTGTGCAAAAGGCGGCTGGTCGATGTTTCTCTCTCATCGACGTTTCTAACTCTCTGTCCCTCTCAATTTCTCTCTGTGTAAAATCAATAAAATATATTTTTTAAAAGAAGTCATGTTGGTGCTACATCAAAGCAGAACTAAATCCTTCACATTTCTCTCTCTCTCCACTTCTACCTCCAAAGCCAGCCAACATCTTCTCTCACATGGACAATAATAATAGCCAAAATATTTCCCTGTTTTCACCATTGTTCCCATATTCTTATTTACCTACTAGCAATAATTATCTTTTTGTGAGAAAATAGATTAAATTATGTGGCTTACCGGCTTAAAACTTGTCAATATCTACGAATCATTCTAATTGTCCTCCAATCACCTGCAAAATCATACATGATCATGTCCCTGTTCAACTTTCAAACTTACCTTGTACCACTTCATCCCTTTCTCATTGTTTCAGCTGCAATCCCTGTGATATTGAGATTTTTTAGTAAGAATGATACATTTGGTCTTAGTCCCTATTTCTGACACAAAGCTCTATAATTTGGAATTTCATGTGATGATAATAACAAATGGTATTTTGTTATGTTAATGAGATGAGCTCTGGAAAGCCCTTAAGTCACCTAAGGATGGGGGCTGGTCACCAAAGGAGTCAACCTTGTGACCAGAGGGTTGGAACTGCCTTCCTGCAACTCTGGCATCTAGGGTAGGGGAGAGGGGATGGAGTTTGAAACAATTGCCAATGGCCAATGATTTAATCATGCCAATCAAATGAAGCCTCCATAAAACACAAAAGAACAGGTCCATCCATGATCCTCCTTTTATTCTAGAAATAATAGACCACAGAGCACATGGTGATGCAGCTTCTTTTCTGAAAACATTTATTGCTATTCATAAATCAAAGAGGAGTTAAAATGTGAATACAGAAGTTGGTCCACAGGGTTAGAGGGGGAGGAAAATAAGAAACTGTGTGTATAAAAAATGCAGCTGATGGGTATCTTTTCAAGTATATAGAGTTTCAATAGGGCCTGTTGAATCACACATATACATAATCAGTGTAATTCCAGGAGCAGCCCGCTTGGCTCAGCAGTTTTAATATACAGATCAATTTTGTATTACCTCCTTCTGGCTTTGAGTGCTCATAGAAGGAGGTTATAAAACATTTATTGGGCCAAGGATGAAAATTGAGCAAAGAGTGAATCTTAAATCTGTGGACAGGCTCTTGAAAGAGACTTGTCAGATGAGTCTGTGATGAGCATTTTCTCTGTCCTACACCTTATAAAAATTTTGTTTCATTTTCTTTAAAGTGTTCACCTCTTTAGGGGGTGAAAATTTAGATAGATAAATGATAGATAGATAGATAGATAGATCTATTATATAATAAATCACATGCTATTTATATTTTTAAAATAAAAATGCATGTGACAACAACTATTAGAAAACTAAACTTGGAATATTATGACAGAAATTCTCCATTTATATTCTATGAATAAAACAACATTTAAAGATACAAAGGAAGTACACAGAATGAGTGTCAATTTCTACCTGAACTAGACTCCAGGCCAGGATGTATTGTATATTGTGGCACAATATCCAGAAAACCAACCAGTCAATCACTGGTATAGGGGGATTTCAAAGCCTGAGTTTGAATTCTGAGAAGGGAAGCAACAACCAGAATTAACTTCCATATTTGTTTGTTACATTTAATTACTCTCGGGGTGGCATAGCCTTCTGCAGCCCATCTCAATCCATCTTAACCATTTCTCCTAATTCAGCTAATGACGGATGAACAATGGCTCACCATAATGGAGTCAGTCATCTTGGCACATTGAAGGCCAAAAAAGCAAAAGAAAAAGTGAGCAACATCAAAGAAAGGATAGGGGGAAAGGCATTTAGTATATCTAGCTGATCTAGTTCAACACTTGAAAACCCTGTATTTAAGTAGAGTTTTATTCATGGCATAATTTGAAGTTTTCCTCCATGAAACCTCACCTGCCAGCTTAAGCTAGGATTGCCTCCTTTTTTAATCTTCTAAGAATTTAGGTCCCCAGCATTTTTTTTGGAATGAACTGAGGCTACCTTGTATCATTGTTTTTCTTTATTAAGACAATTCCTGGGTAGCAAGCTAAAAAGGGGGTAGGATATATCTTATCTCTAATGGCTGATGATTGTGCTATAGAGAGCAAAACCTTAGTTCATGAAGGTGATAGTTAATTTGTGTTTATATTTCAGTCACAGTAACATTCTACAATAACAAGTGTTAGAGCTACTGAGACTAGACTGAAGTATTCATGAATTTGACTTCAGGGACAAAGACAATCTAGAAAGACCCATACATGGTGGAATGTCCCTCCAAGTGAGACCTGGAGAAAGGGCATCCAATTGTGAGAATGCTCCATCTGCCACAGAGTTAGAGGCTAAAAACTGAAATGAAGTACAGTTGACCCTCCAACAAGGTGGGGATTAAGGATGCTGATTCCCATGCATTGGAAAATCCTTATGTAACTTTTGACTCAGTATCTGTGCAGGATTAGTTCCAGGACTCCCCACAGAGCCCAAAATTCAAAGATGCTCAAGCCGCCATATAAAGTGGTGTAGATCAATACAGACAGTCAAGCCTCTACATCTGTAGACTCCCAACCATGAATCAAAAACAGTACAGGCATGTATTGAAAAATATCTGTGTGTAAGTGGACCCAAGCAGACTAAACCTATGTTGTTCAAGGATCAAAGGGATTGAATCTGATTTCCCCTTTCACAGGCAAGACATTAGAAGATGTTAAAGTATAAACTACTTTTTAAAAGATTGCATATTTATTCTCCTTAAAATAATCAGCTCTGCTATCCCAGGTTTATATTTAAGACTTTTCCACAATGCTGTTCCAGAGCACAAAATAGAATCAGCCATGGGAGGATCTTTCACTGGCCTGAAGGACAACTGTTCACCAAAAACCTTTAAATTATTTCTAGTCTGTGATTAACAAGTTGTGCCTAATTAAATTTTAACAGCAAAATATATAAAATAAAGAGTAAACATCTTTATTTTATCCTCACTCACCAGCATGTCACTGTTAACAATTCAGTAGTTATGTTTCCAGGCATTTTTCATGCGCATACTATCTTAAAAATTAACATCGTTTGTCCTGGTCAGGTGACTCATTTGATTGGACCATCATCCTGCACACCAAAAGGCTGCAGGTTCAATTCCAGGTCAGGGGTCATACCTAGGTTGTGGGTTCAATATCCGATCAGGATGTGTATGGGAGGCAACCGATGGGTGTTTCTATCTAACATGGAAGTTTCTCTCTTTCCCTCTGCTTACCTCTCTCTCTAAAATCAATAAATATCCTCAGGTAAGGGTAAATTTTTAAAAATAATATAAACATAGTTTTACAAAGGCGAAATTATAGAATGCATGCCAATTTGCAATCTGCTTTTGAACTTAAAACTTTACATTAAGAATCGTTCCAACTAAACTTGCCATAGATAAGAATGAATAAAGGGACCTCAAGGGCATTCTGTGTTCTGCCCAAGTACACATCAGCAGTAAATAGAATCCATGCCCAAATCTACTGTTTCTTTAAGGCAAGCTGCATGGAACAGAATTGGTATATGTTTAGATATCTTAACATCCATTGTTTAGCTCAGGGACAGACAAACTTTTTCTGTAAATGGGCAGATAGTAGGTATTTTGGGCTTTGAGAACCACATATGTCTTCTCACATATTCGTCATTGCTTATTTTTGTTTGTTTTATTTGCAATTCTTTAAAAAATATATAAAGATATTTCTTAATTTGAAGGTTATTTAAAAAAAGGCCAAGATGATGGAGATTTGGTGCAAATTCCTATAGTTTGTTAATCCTGCACAATTTAACGACATGGACTTTTAAAGTGCCAAAATTTGCTTCCTTGCCACTGAATGTATCTTTCCTTTGGCCAGACAAATACATTCTTAAAATACAAATCAAGCATTGGAAAGTCTGGGGTCACCGACTCCATCCTTGTACATGCCACTCACCATGACATCCTTTAGCAGGCAGTAAGTTACAGGGCTTCACCCAACCCAGTCAGGTCAAATGAAGTGGACATTTGGTTTTTCTGAAACCAACAACTTTTGGGGGGGAAATTACAAAAGAATAAATCTCTTCTAAAGAAGTAACAGTTGAAGCTCATTTCAGAGTGTTTTTGTGTTGTTAATAGTCAAGAATTTGCCATCACCAGAACTAAAGTCTTTATTTGGAGACACTAATGAGCAGGTAACCAGAAGATTGGCTGCCATTTTTTTTATTACAATGAAATGTATTGCTCCATGTTGTCAAGACAATGCCTCCTCCTTTTAGTAGAATAAAAATAATAATTTGGCATGACATTTATCTCTGTAAAGAAGTAACTGGGTATGCTTTTTTAAAATAGGACATTTGAAGACAGACAAATTTGAATATCAATGTCTTTATTTATAGTTAGCTGATATTGTGCAAGTTACTTAAAAGCTTTGGGCCTCCTTCAATTGATCTCTAAAAGCTTCTTAAAAGAAACAATTGTAGATGCATAGATACTTAATGTCAATAAAACAAAATAATGTTATTTTTATTATAATAAGGCAATAATTAAAACTTTACATAATATGGCAAAATTATCCTAGAATAGTAATACTCAGTTGGCCTATGAAACAGTGTTTTGTTTTGTTTTTACATCACAAAAAAACACTAACATGACTACTTGTATAATTTTACTAAAACTCACTAGGGAGTAGGGGTCAGATTTTAGAAAACCTGAGATTATTCTTTACAATCTATTTTTAAGATATACATTTTTTTCTCACCTAAGACAACTGGAAATAGAGGGTGTCTTATCAATCTTGTTCTATTTATAAATATACATGATTAGAAAAGTAATAGAACTTCTTTTAACTATATCTAACAGGTATGTTTTTCTCCATTAACACGAGCAAGAACAAATGCTGACACAATTTCTTTTCCCTGTTTAATAATGGATTCAGCAAAGGAAGAATACATCCTAAAAGATTAATAAGAAGCAAATATCCAGAGCAGTGAAAAGGTAAACAGCAGAGTGGCGGCTCTGCTTAACCTCCTGTCAGTCAATATTCATGCCTGGCTTTGGTCTTTCTCTGGGTCCATGCTGCTGAGCTTGGCCTCTGTCTCAAATTTCTGTCAATAGCCTACGAGCTATTTTCAAACAAACATTCCAATATGCATTAACTCTCCCTCCCTTAGACAAACTGACACAATAGGTTTCCATTTTAATTGAGGAGGCTCCTGCAATGATTTCCATTAGAACTTTCCAGGAAAGATGCGGATTTCTTACAAATTTACATTGCTCCATCCCTAAATGTGGGGGCAGCATGATTTGAGGGAGTCAAAAACCAAAAAGTCGCCATATGTAATCCTTAAAGTAACAGGAAAATCACCTAAAGAATTCCAAATTATTAAAAACAGGAGAACTGTTCAAAAGGTGTGGTGTTTGTAACCGGTATCTCTCAATCCTATCAGATTCATTAAAACTCCCCGTTGTTGAGTATTTTCCAAAAGTAAAACAATAAAAAGATGGGCTTTAATTAGACATGATATTTTGGAAACACTTGAGTCTCACCCTCCAGATCTCTCCTGTTTCTAATCCCCTTTCTCAGGTTTCTCAGAGCAGCCTTACCAAATAACAGTTATTTTCCCTGGCACCAATACCCCAACTTCAGTGGCTTTCTCAGTATCTACCAGATGCCCCTGAAGTCATGATGCCCCTTAAGTCATGATCTGGGCACAAATATATTTTTTTAGACTCCATTCTGCCTCTGTCTGTACTCACTATTGTGCATGCCATTCTCCAGGATACTGTACACACTCATGCCTCTGTTCCCTAAGCAGCAAGTACAAAACCAGTGGCATTTAAAGTGACAATTGTGTTTGGCAGGTATTCTCTTCTGAGGTATTTAACTTCCATAATTTTTGCATATACATTAAGTTTATGCACAAGTAAATGTGACCTGCCCTGAAAAATATTAGTGCTAATATTCCCTTCTTTCCATTTATAAGCACCAACTTGCATAAATGTACCCTTAAATAATGCATTGGATATTTAAATTAACTTAGTACTATATAACAAAGAACTTTCCTGTTCTCTATCCCTTCACCATTCACCTACGTAGTGATACTTGAAGTAAGGGACATCCTATCCCCACAACATGTAGGCTTGTGGGATACCTCCTACACACCAAAATTTTATTAATGTGATTATCAGCAATTTTGTGTTTAGCAAACTCTACCCAAAGTCTAATCCTCTCACATGCTCTTATAGGGGCTACACACTTACTTTTCAATAATTTTCAATCTATACTTTATATTTTGTTATTTTATTAATATATCTTTGCCCTAGTAGAACTGTAGTCTCCATAGGGACACCAATTGTGTGCTTTGCTCAACACTGTATTCCTAGCAACTAGCACGTGCCTGGCACCAAGTTAGCGTTCATTCTATAAGAATTGGTTGAATAAGTGAACAGTACATATACATTGAGAATATGCTTAAATAATAAGTTATCTAAGTGAATCCAGAGCACTAGTCTAAAAAAATACAACAGAAGAGGATCTCAGGCTTAAAGGGGTAATATTCATATCAACTTTTTGTTTATAGGTCAATTTTTAAATAAAAAATGCACAGGTATAAATCTCTATCAGTTTCTCCTTCAAGTTTAAAAAGCTTGAAATGAAGTTTGGAGTTTTAACTATTCCCTAAGATCTTAAATCATACTGGAGTTCATGAAACATTACTCTTCAAATTGAGAACAAGATAAGTACATAAATACATTTTAGGTTTAAGAATTTCTATTTTCTTCTCTCAAGCCACTTCAATTCCTCTTTGGAATTAGGCATCATTCATATTAAAACAGATACATAGATTTGTAGAAATTTGGTGGGGGCAAGGGAGAATATTTTCTAACAATCAAATTAGAAGTACTCTTAAAGCAGAAATTGCCTTCATTTGAGAAATTAAAGGCTTTGGGTGGAAAATGGGTCCTGCCAGTTAGGTTGACAACAAAGTTCAGGTCTTACAAAAAAAGAGCAACATTTCTCTGCATAAGATAAGCAGACGCCTTTGTTACTGTCAAAGAGGAAGAAGAAAAAATGAGAGAAGAAACAGCGCCTGGATAAGCAAAGAGGGGTCAAAGGCTGGGACCAAATACCAAGAAGGATCAATGAAACGCTCCGCATGTGGCATGGTCAAAGAATTATTTGAAGAATAACTATGATTTTTTTGCCCTGGAAAGTGTGGCTTAGTTGGTTGTGCTCTGTTCATGTACTGTGTACCAAAAATGTTGGTTCAATTCCTGGTCAAGGCACATGTTCAGGTTGTGGGCTCATTCCCCAGTAGGGGGCATTTAGGAGGCATCCTATTGATGTTTAGCTTTCACATCAATGTTTCTCTCTCTTTCTTTCTCCTTTTCTCTTTCTCAAAAAAATTTAAATAAAAATTAAAAAGAATAACTATGACTTTTTTCCATCTCTGACATGATGGAGTGTCATGCATCAAATTAATCCCTCTCTGAGGTCAACAATAAACACTGATTTATTTTAATAAATAAATAAGTTAATAAAAATATTTGAATGCATCATAAATCATCTAAAGAAGACAGAGCTTGAAAGATCAATATCTCACAGAAAGTAAGCTCCCTGAGCTGAGACTCAAATTTGCCTCTGCTTTTCTTTCTTTTTTTCTTTTTTTTTTTTTTTTTTTTTTTTTTTTTGAGGGGGGAGTCATTTCTCAATTTGGGCACAGGGAAGAAAGGCAGAAAGCAGTTCTTAGAGCAGGAGGTAGTTCCATGAGGTTGAGGAGGCAGTCAACTTTGGAGACACACACATTTTCAGGGCCAAGATCACAGAGAGGAAGGAACCGCACAGAAGTGAGTTAAAATTCTATGTACAATTTCCTCGCCAGCATTGGCTGACACCTAAGCTCCATATGCAAGACAACAAGACGAAAGAGAAAAGTAAGGCTTTTCTTTGTTAATTTATAGTATCGCATGAGATTGAGTTACCAGAATGGTGCCAATACATATACATCAATGACATATGATAGACACCAATAGTCCACTGCCAAACAACCCTTGAACTTGAGCTACCTCTGCAGGCCATGCATTAGCTCTTACCTTAGTGCACTTCGCCTCTGACTGGCAGCACCAGCTCGCCATAGGCATCCAGTGTAATCTCCCAATCTCTCTACAGACTGCACATCACATATCAGCCAGCCAGGGTAGGCCGTGCCTGTGTGCTCCACAGACTATCCAGATTGATGCTCTATAGAGCTAATGGGTCCTATTGATCTGTCTTTCTTGCTTCCAACAGATGGGTCTACACAATGCTTCCCTGAATTTGTCTTAAATTGTGCTGAAGAAAGCAAGGACATTCCTTGTGTGAGCAGGACCACACTCTTTGCCCTGCTGATGGGCCCCTAACCTATCGTCCCTAATAGTGAGAGGATGTATAAGGAAAGGGTTATAACCAACATTGAAAAATATCACATTCAAGGACTCTAGTAGCTATGGTCACAATATTTCAAGAGAAGACATAGTTATAAGATGTGTTGTTCTATGTTTATCTTATAAATTTTTAAATAATAAATTTAACATGGCTAGAAAAGGGAGCATTGTTAATAATTCCCTATATACTATGGATACAACATTACAGTTGCCATCATAATCAATGAAGGAAATTAACAATTTTGAGAGAGTAATTGGACACCAATGTTCATAGGTGGCAGAATGGCTAACACAATAATGATAGGTAATGTGAAGTTACCAGCATTTAATAAAAGATATTAGGGAAATGCAAAGGCAAGAAGATTTATATTGCTTCAATACCAACAAGCTCTGAAGAGCCATGGCATTGTGGATAGTAACAGTGTTACTATCTTTTCCTTGTGGTGAGAACAAAAGAAAAAAAATAGCCAGAAATAGGACATTTAACAATAAAGAACATGAAGATGTGGTTCCTGGACCTGAACAGAAAGATGCCTGGACATTATGAAGATCTTCGTGTCTACTGATTGGACAGTAAACAAACATGTGAGTACCTCTTCTCTACTTTGTCTAAATTTTTATTGATAAAGCACCATATTCATATGGACCCATAAAATTTTAATTCATTTTTAATCAAATCATTTATGCAGGCAGGGACCTTGCAAAACAAACAAACAAAAAACACACCTTTGTCTAGGACTCTTCATACCTCAGGGGTGGCCCTGCAAATCAAAAATCCTCCAACAGCAAACTTAAAAAATAATGAAGAGTACATTTACACAATGAATACTAAACACTAGTGAGAATGAATGCACTAAAATTACATGCAATGACATGGATGAATCTCATGGATCTAAGAGGAAATACATAAAGGAATACAGACTGTATGAAATGTGGATGTTTGCAAAGTTATCCCTGGGTAGGGATGTGTGAGTGGTAGAGTAGTTATAAACAGAGGAGGGTTTGAAACTGAATAAATTCTTGCAAGCAAACTCAAAGTTGGCTGTACTTATATTCTTTGTTTCAATCCATTTCTCCACCCTTAAGAATATATAAAGCCATGTCATTGTCATGTAAAAATATTATAGGCCATCCCCTTATTTTACTTTTGTCCTAGAGAATTCATGTAAAAATAACTTGCAAAAATATTTTTCAATATTTTCAAGCAAAAATAGTTTTCAATGTGGGACAGATACCAGTCAGTCCTTTTAGAGATAGTTTGTTAATAGACACATTGCAAAAAAATGTAGAGGTCAACTTTCAGTAATCCTTCCTGTTACATTATGTTGAGATTACATATCTGAATCTTTAAATCAAGCATATTAAACTCACAGCCCGCGGGCCGCATGCCTCATTTATTTGGCCCATCTTAGCCTTTGAGTTTGACATGCTTGCTCTAAATGAATTGATTCTCCAGTGATGTCCTATGATTTGATAGTTTCCCTTGTTAAAAGTACTAAGCATTCTGTCTTTCTACAGTGTCCTCCTCTATATTTCTCTCTTCATGACAAATTTATTGCAAAGTAAGGAAATTGTGATAGTGGAACAGAAAATGAGGAAGGAAAGGAGAAAACACCCTAATGGTCCAGTTTCTTCCTGAGCTCATTTTTTTACGTCAGACTTATTACAATATATAAGCATGGCTACTGGTATAACATTATGGATACTTTATGCATTTGTTTATTTTTACTTCATAATTTTAGAAACAAAAACACATCGCAGTGTTCACAGCTGCTAAAGCTGAGCATGTAAAGCTTCTACAACAACAACCTAATTTTCTATTACTTACCCATCAGGACAAAGTTGCCCTCAGGACTAAATGTGTTCCTTCTTGGCCTTAGGCTCAGATCAAATCTTTGCAAAATTAGAATAAAACAAAGTACAAATATTTTGCTTGGAAAGCAATTGAAGACATTAGAAAAGGACGGAAACCTAAAAATCAATTGGACTTTAAGAGACAAAAACTTTCCAGTTCAGTTTAGGCTGGCTAAGGAATAGACTTAGGAATTTACAGGGTGAAAATGTTTTAGAAAAAGTACACGTAAGCCAAAACTGGTTTGGCTCAGTGGATAGAGCCTCAGCCTCTCAGGTTCGATTTCAGTCAAGGGCATATGCCTTGGTTTCGGGCACATCCCCAGTGGGGGGTGTGCAGGAGGCAACTGGCATGTATCTTGGTGCGGGCACATCTCCAGTGGCGGGGGGGGGGGGGGGGGGGGGGGGTGCAGGAAGCAGCTGATCGATGTTCCTCTCTCATCGATGTTTCTAACTCTCTATCCCTCTCCCCTCTCTGTAAAAAATCAATAAAATATGTTTTTATCCCTCTCCCCTCTCTGTAAAAAATCAATAAAATATGTTTTTTTTTTTAAAAGAGTACACTTAAAGCCCAACTTTTTAAAAATGCAATTTGAAGTTCCCTATCTGTGCTTTAGCCGAAGCTCCCAAACTTGCCTGCTTCTTTTATATTCAGAACATGAGACACAACAGAGTCACAAGATGCCTCAGACCCGCATTGCCTCAGCAGCACTGCAGAGGACCCGCCGCGGGCCCAGCCGACCTGCCGCAGCGCTCTAGGCCAGGCTCAACCACTTGGGTTGGAAAGGCAACTTCAGCTGGGGACTATCGAATTGTCAGTATCCTTCAGCCCAAAGCAATCAGATCTGTTCTATTGTTTCTTAAAAGGAAACATTCCTGCCTGAGCCATTTGATTTTTTGTCCCAGTTTACAACAAAAACAAAAAGTCAGAGGTGGGGTTGTTACTGTGTTTAACATGAACAAAACCTACTGGGTCCGCAGGGACCTTTTGTCCGAAGGAAGCTCAGGAAATGTTCCTTTCGGTGCTTTTACTCTAAAGTGGATCCAAATCTCAAGACTGTTGTTACCTGCGAGCTTGAGATCACAATCAGATTGCTTCTATGGAACTCAGTCTACCCATCTGTAAAACGAGAGGAATTATAAGAGACTCAACAGAGACTAGAACTTGATTGGGATAATGCACATAAAAATTCTAGCACATTATCAAGGACACAGTAGGGACTGGATATTGTCAAAATATGATTTGATGATAAGCCCATATGTATTTGTGTGTACATTTAATTAAACCTCTTAATCAGATTTTTAATCGGTTTAAAGTTATAGTTTTGCATTTATCTCTATCAGTGGCACTTCGATTAGCTTTTCCAATCTAGACACTTCTTTCTAGTTATTTTCCTTCCAATTAACTTCAATTTGAACACTGAACATCTCATTAATATCACCATCATTAGATAGATCTGTAATAATAAGGAAAAGAAACCCCATCCAGATAAGCTTGCCACTAAAACTTAATTAGAGGGGATATTGAAGATGCTTCAAACTGGTGAATTATGCATGTTTTAAATTTTCTTTCAAGCATGGTGGGAATGTAAGGCAGGATTTCACAAACTTATGTGAAAGCCTAATAGAAAATACTACTGCTTTGTGGGCCCTACTGTCCCTGTCACAACTGTTCATCTCTGCCATTGTAGCAAGAATATAGCCATGGGCAATGCTAAATAGGTGTTTTACCACAGTAAAACTTGATCCACAAAAAATAAGCATTAGACTGAATTTGTCTCGTAGACCATGGTTTACCAACCCCTGTCCAACCCTCCTACAGATGACAAAGAAAATTGTTAGGTTTTCCTCATTTCCTCATTTACCAGGCATTTTGGAGAGAATCATCAAAAGGGTGCGGGTGATCACCAAGCGGGAGCACAGAAGCATTAGGGCCTACTTCTGAGCTGGAGCTTTGAAAGATGGATTGTAGGCAATGGAAAGGTGAAGCTTTGCTTTTTGCAGGCTCACTGAAAAGAGGGTGGCCCACCAGGACAGGAGATGGGTGTGTCACCGCCCCGCTGCAAGCTCTACAACCTGAAGTGACAGATGGGACTATACTCCAGTGGTTACTTAGGTCCCAGAAAAATGCAAGCCTTGGCCCTAGCAAGGATCCTGAGAGAGCAAAAAAATACATCCATTATACTTGTTATTTCACATTTGCTCCCAAGAGCTCCTTTCTAGCCTTCTCTTCCCTGCTCTTTGCCGCTCTGTCACTGACCCCTAATGGACCGAGTCACTCAGGCTCCTCAGCCTCTGGCTTCTGGCGGTTGTGGACAGAGGGAAGCAAGCGCAGGAGATGAGAGGGCGGGAGGACGTAATTAGGGCATTGCTTTCCCACCCCCATCCTGTTGTGTGCTGCAGTTCTGGCAGTGGCTGCATCCATCTATAAGTAAAACGTCCCAGGTGGCCCTCCACTACTACCTCCCCTGTCCCTTCAAATGTCACTGTGTGACTCCACAGCCTTGATTGGTTTCCTATCCTACAATACTCCATAACTAGTACTTAAAATTTTCAAGTGGATTCTGTTGCTGTCATGGCCCTAACTATTTTATCCTCTCTGGATAAAAAAGAACAACAACAACAAAAAACAACAACAACAACAATACAAGCCTCAAATTATTCTAAAAGAAAACAATAATCCAAGCCTCCATTATACAGTGTTCAACAAAGAAAAATTATGAGACATATAAGACAAATGAGCCAAACCAGGAGGAAAAACAGAAAATAGAAACACACTGGGAATCCAGGTTTTAGAATTATCAAGTTCAGATACTGAAACAACCATTCTCACTATATTCATGGCAATTTAGTTTCAGAAATACAGAAAGGCATGATGAGCAAAGAAATGGTATTATACATATATGGTGAGCTTAAATAAACATCAATTACAAAAAATAAAATTAACAGTCTTGTAGGATTTACTATATAGAAAGAATTAAAACAATATAATCTATTTATATAAAAGCCTAAGTGACCACTTGACCATTTCACCATCTAACTGGTAACTATGACATGCACTGACCACCAGACGAGCAGTTGCTCAATGCAGGAGCTGCTAAACTGCTGTGACTTGACAGGCAGCTGCGGTTCTCAGGTGATGCACCTGGAATAAGAGAAGAGGGAGCCTGATTCCTGGGTCACCCAGGAATTGCCCTCTCGCAATCCAAGACCCCTTGGGGATTGTTGGAGAGCAGTTTTCAGCCCCACAGACAAGGATAAGCGAATCCATGCACTTGGCCTCCAGTAGCATATCGATTGGGAGGGGATAATTGAATAAAAAGTGTTCTAAAATTCTTGTATTAAAAAAAAAAATTCAAGATAAAGATAGTTAAATTGTAGGTAAATATTACTATCATCTCTAGGATATACCTATGAATAGATATGTTAAAAATGCATAACTCCCAAACTCTTAAATATGTGTATGTGCCTATATTTATTGTGGATATAGGCATTTATGTTTATACTAGGGGCCCTTGCAAGAAGATTCCTGCAAGACTTCCGGTGGGCTTCCCTCCTGCCACTGCCACCTCTCCTGCCCCCCCATCTCTCCCACTGCAGCCTCTATCCTATTTAATAAAAGAATAATATGCAAATTGACCATTACTCAACTCGCAAGGTGGTCAAAGATCCTGCCACCATGTGGACACAGATAGCCTCTATAAGATGGCTAGCAGGAGAGGGCAATTGGGGGGGACCAGGCCTGCAAGGGAGGGAAACTGGTAGAGACCCAGGCCTGTGAGGCAGAGCAGTTAGGAGGAACCATGCCTGCAGGGGAGGGCAGTTAGGGGTGACCAGGTTTGCCTGCAAAGGAGGGCAGTTAGGGGTAAACAGGCTAGCAGGGGAGCAGTTTGGCATCAATCATGCTCGCAGGGGAGTGATTAGGGGTTGATCAGGCTGGCAGACAGAAGTGGTTAGGGGCAATTAGGAAGGCAGGCAGGTGAGCAGTTGGGAGCCAGCAGTCCTGGATTGTGAGAGGGATGTCCGACTGCCCATTTAGTCCTGATCTAAACAGGCAGTCGGACATCTCTCAAGGGGTCCCAGATTGGAGAGGGTGCAGGCTGGGCTAAGAGACACCCCACCCCATGCACGAATTTTGAGCACCAGGCCTCTAGTAGTGGAATAAAATATAACATACTGGTTTTCATAAAATAAAATATGACACAGAAATAAACATGAGTAAATTACAACCACATACAGAATAAATCTTAAAAATAAGCTATTCAAAAAAATCAGTATGCATATGAACTAAAATAAGAAGGGGAAAATAAAATCAACACAGCAAATACATGGTTTGTGACCTCAAGTACCTAAAATTCAAAAAACATGTTAAATTAATCTTAATTGACTAGGAGTGTGTGGCAGGCATACCCTATAATCCTCTCCTTCTGATAGTCATTCTCCTATAAGATCCCCTCCTCTGGCATGTGGGTAGGAATTGCAACTCTCTTTTAACCAATAGGATACAGCAAAAGTGATGGGATGTACATGATTATGCGTACACAGGATTGTGTTACCTAAGATAGGGCTTTTCCCCTTCTTGCTGGTTTTGATGGAAGTAAATGACGAGGATGAGGAACCCATAAGGCAAGGATTTCCAGTTTAGTTCCTACAAGTATCTTCAGCAAGTATTCTAGCAGGAAAAGGAAGCCCACATTCCTATGGAAAGAAAATGAATTCTGCCCACAACCTGAGTGAGCTTGGAAGCTCAAACATTCATATTAGACCTCACCCCACCTGACATCTTGATTGCAGCCTTTCAGAGGACCTAGCTGAGCCATGCCTGGACACTCATGACCCACAGAAATCTATACTAAAAATAGAGGAATATGCAAATTGTCCAGGACATCATCACAGTAACAACTGAACAGCAGGCTGCATGGGGTGACAAGGCTGGCAAGGGGGGTAGTGAGGGATGACCAAACAACTGAACAGCAGGCTCTGTGGGGCGACCAGGCCAGCAGGGGGGTTAGTGAGGGATGACAAAGGACTGAACAGCAGGCTGCATGGGACAACCAGGCCAGCAGGGGGAGGCAGGGAGGGCAGTGAGGGGTGACCAGGCTGGTGGGGGGGGACAGTTGGGGGCAACTGGGCCATGTGAGGGGGGGCAGTTAGGGGCAACCAGGCTGGCAGGGGTAGGGGCAGTAAGGGTTGACCAGGCCACCAGTGGGTGGGGGAGGAGGTGCAGTTGGGGACAAGTAGGCTGGCAGGAGGGCAGTTGAGGGCAACCAGACCAGCAGGGGGCAGTTAGGGGCGATCAGGCAGGCAGGTGAGCCAGCAGTCCTGGGTTGTGAGGGGGTCCCAGATTGGAAAGGGTACAGGCTGGTCTGAGGGGACCCCCTTCCCCACGCAAGAATTTTGTGCACCGGGCCTCTAGTGTGAAATAATAAATGAAGTCTGTTGTAGTTTGTTATACAACAATAGGAAGGTAATACAAGAAGTGTCTTAGCTCCCACTCCCTGGAATCAGGAGATAGGGATTCCTTTTCAAATGATTTATTTATTAGAGGAGTGCTGTTAAGAGAAGGGAGGTAAGGAAAGTGAGGTAAGAAATCTGCAAGAACAAGGTCTCAGCTAGAAACCAGCTTGGGTCTGATCCCAAAGTGAAGCACTGGAGCATCACACAGAGCTCCACTTTGACTCAGGGCATTGGCCTTTCGTGCCACCATGCCAGGCACTCTGTACTGAGGCTGCAGAGAGAGGAGGCTTGCCCCCAGGTAGCAATTCCATTTGGCCAATGACAAGTCTCAGATGAATAGGCTGCTGTTAGTTTTTGCCTTGGAAAACTCCAAGCATCTGTTAAAAGAGATGTGAAAGGACAGATAGAGGAGTAATAGCATCCACTGAGGTAAAATTTAGAGAAAAACCAGAAAGTAGATAACATAAAACTCCACAGAGTTGGCATGGCTAATGCAGAGGCTTTCTGGGATTGTGGCAATGTTCTATTTCTTAACCTGGGTGCCAGTGACACAGATTGTACTCTTAGCACAAATATTATTTATTTAATGCACTTTCCCATATGTCCATTGAATTCACAAAATGGAATTTTTAATATTATGACTGAGCAGAAATGGAATCTATACGTTAGGAAAATTTGGAGAGTACCTGAGGATTTTATTTATCTCTGACACTGTTTGCTTACATTGCACTGTACTAAAGTACATGTCATAATTACACTTTTAAATTTTACAATCACCATTCATATTCTCTGAATCTTGCCAAACCAAGGATTTAGAAAATTCTGTCACAGTAACTATTAGGAAAACAAAGTAGAGCCCAAAGGAATAGACAAAATAAAGCTCAAGTTTTCAGCAGGAAATTTATTTTACCTAATCAAATTTAAATCACAAATCCCTGTCTTCATATTAAAAATGAAAAATATCAGGCTGAATCTAGAGTAAGCCACTTGGGTCATTTTAGGTTGAAATTCCTAGCAGTTTCCTATGATTTTTCACACTGGTGCTCAAACAGCATGATGGAACCTCAAGGGACAGATTCTAATGTGATGACCAGCCATAATCCACATACTCCCTAGAAAATTCCAGTTACCATCAATTGCAGGCAGATAATTATCTCCCAGTGATGTTCATAAACCATGATTTTTCTCTAAACAACAGGAAGGGAATTAGAAAGGTGAAAGATAATGAATATCTAAGGAAATGAATACCTAATTGAGAATCTGAAAAAAAAGTTTCAACATATACAGCTAATAATTAAGGAGCTTTGAGTTCCTTATAATTTTTTCAACTGTATCTTCAACTCACAATGGGAGGTAAGATACATATGGGCAGAAAAATATTTTAGAAAAAAAAAAAGAAATAATATCAGAGGCAGTGAGTTCTCAGAGAAAGATCCAAAACTTGGAGTCAGAGAGCACATCTTGGAATGTGTAGCCAAGTCCCTTATTGGGTCTTTCATGCTACCCTATCCAGCAAGGAAGATTGTGTACATGAAAGCATTTTGCAAACTATTCTATTCTACAAAAGTTAAGGGCATTTTGTAGACTTCCTGAATCCCCTTGTAGCTTAATAATTTGGAAGAGAGTTGCAGGTATTTTTCTACCCTTGATAAATCTTATTTTAGAACGTTTTAAATAAGAGTACTAAACAACAACAAAAAATCAAGCTTTGAAGACAAGCCAAAAAATTTGCAGTCTGTCTGTACCACTAGTTTTTCGCCCAAAGGCATCAACCACAATACTGGCAGTATGGAGAAGAGGTTTCTACTTGGCAATGTTTTGTGAAATTATTCGAAGCCACCCCAGGACAAGATGTTAGAGGAAAAGATAACTCCCCCAGGTAAAACTTTTCCCTTCTCCACTAAGTGGATCATGAATCAGTTTTAGCCTATGGTGTTCTACTCCATTGAGCCCAGAACATCCAGCAGCTTCCAGAATCTGTCAAACAATCAAGCA
Source organism: Pipistrellus hanaki (assembly GCF_964339955.1). Taxonomy (NCBI): domain Eukaryota; kingdom Metazoa; phylum Chordata; class Mammalia; order Chiroptera; family Vespertilionidae; genus Pipistrellus; species Pipistrellus hanaki. Next base: position 58,494,226 of record NC_140513.1, on the reverse strand, counting down.
CAGCAGACAATTCCCTTTAAGCTGATTCAAGTGTTGGAAAGCAGTGGGCTAGAACTTTCCCCCGAATTTGGAACTCAATGATGTGTAGGTTTTATTCTTCTTAAGAAAAATAACTCAAACTCTATAGTGCTTCTGCAGGGTTCAGTGAAGATACGTTTCTAATTTGGGTACTTTTTATTCTTTGCTTTTGTTTTCTTTTATTTCCAGGTGAATGTAAAGCATGCTGCTGGGTTTTTTTATGGTGACAATGTTTCTTAACTTTCTATCTGTCAACTATATATCTGGAAAGAATTTCTTTGTATTATTTCAACAAGCTAGCCGTAACTAGGAGATGATTTAAAAGGGGACAATGGAAAGTGTGCAACTTAAGAAAATAGGTCAAATTAGATGTAGTGCTGGGCAGTGGTAATCAAATACACAGTCATTACATATTGCAGTAATAATATGATATTTATATGTATGCATAGTGTGTGTGTGAGTGTGGGGTGACAGAGAGAAAGAAAGAGAAAAGAGAGATTCATTGAAGGGGTGGACTTAATTGAATTCAAATAATAAGGAATATAAATGTACCTTGTTCCTAATAGAATATAATACCATAGGTCACTGAATGGAAAACATAATGCTAAAAAAAATTAGGACTTACTCTAACCAGCTAAAAAAAAATTGCTCTGTGACACACATGGATTAATCAACTTTTGGGGGACTGATAAACAATGATTACTATTATCATCACTATTTCCTTTTATAATGGATATTCAAACATTAAAAACTGAGATAAAACAACATCTCAATTTTAAAATAAAATTTGATGAAATTTAACTTTACTGGAGAACATTCCACACTGTTGTTATTTTTCTAATTTCTTGCCAACCAGAGAAGTTTGTCAGAGTTTCATATTTGGGTTATCATTTTGGTTTTGGTACCACTAACACAGACTATATAACATATATGATCTTGAAAGATGAGAGATAATAAAATCATACAAGCTGAGATTCTGGAGCTGACCCATGAAATAGACCTGTCCTTTCAAATACATGGTTAGAATTCTGGAATCATAGAGAATTTAGACATTCTATTAAAAGACTTATATCATATGCCATTTTTAATTATTAACAAATTTATAATCAATTAGTTATCTGGCTTAATATGCTCAAATTGTATTTTATATGCTAGAGGCCCAGTTGCACCCTCTCCAATTTGGGACATCCCTCTCACAATCCAGGACTGCTGCCTCCCAACTGCTCGCCTGTCTGCCTTCCTGATTGCCCTTACCACTTCTGCCTGCCATACTAATCAACCCCTAACCACTCCCCTGCCAGCCTGATGCCCCTAACTGACCTCCCCTGCAGTCCTGGTCATCCCTAACTATCCTCCCCTACAGGCTGGTCCCCCCCAACTGCTCTCACCTACAGGCTTGGGTTCCTCCCAACTTCCCTTCCCTGCTGACCATCTTGTGGAGGCCATCTTGTGTCCACATTGGGGCAGAATCTTTGACCACATGGGGGCAGCCATCTTGTGTGTAGGAGTTATGATCAATTTGCACATTACACTTTTATTAGATAGGATAGAGGTTTGGTGCACGGGTGGGGGCCAGCTGGTTTGCCTTGAAGGGTATCCTGGATCAGGGTGGGGATTCTCTTGGGGTGTGGGGCAGTCTGGGCAAAAGGCCTGTGGTGGTTTATAGGCTGTCCATGCCCCTCAGTGACCCAAGTGGAGGCTCTGGTATCTGGGATTTATTTATCTTCTATAATTAAACTTTATCGTCTTGAGTGGAGGCCAAGGCAGGCCAGGCAGGTGGAAAACTTGGCTTTCTCCATTGCTGGGGAAACCCAAGTCTCCTGCTCTCTCCATGGCCGCAGACATCTTAGTTGGGTTAATTTGCATACTCGCTCCTGATTGGCTGGTGGGCATTGTTTGTGAGTATAACAGAAATATGGGAAATTTGCATATTACTCTTTTATTATATAGGATAATAAAGAGCTAATATACTGATTAGATTGTACAGCTGAACGACCTTCCAGAATGACCTTCCCGATGACCTCTGGAATGACCAGTGGGCAGGGCCATGGGGCTGCAAGGCAGCCAGGGCCATGAGGCATCCAGGGCTGTGAGGACCGAGTGCTTGCATAAATTTCGTGCATCGGGCCTCTAGTATGTGTGTGTGTGTGTGTGTGTGTGTATGAAACATTCATATATGTTTCAAATCAATTTTGGGTGAAATCCACCCAGCAATATAGCTTCTTCAGACATTAATGATATGGATCTAGATAAAGTGGTAGCTACTAGCTAAATGATTTAAAATTCAAGGTGCTGGTTTGGCAATCAGTATTAAGTAAGACACTAAAATATTCTGGCAAAGCAAATAAAAATTTTCTGCTTCTCTTTGAAGAAAATCTTTGCTCCAAAGCCTTGATTATTTAATAAAATGTTTTTTCCTTTTTACACTAAGAGTGAAAGATAATAAAATTCTTTACTATAAAGAAAATGGTCATCATAACGGTTAGTATTTAAACTGAGTTTTCACTATGTGATTGGCAAAGTACAATGAATTTTGCCTGCATTATATAATGTAATGCCCACAACAATTCTTCGAAGGTAAATATTATTATTACTTCCATTTTGTACACAAGAAAACTGAAGAACAGAGCAGTAAAGTAGCTTGGCCAAATCACTCTGTATTCACACTTCCACCCCTCATCCCCATATTTAGTTCTTTCGTTTATTCAATAAATATGTATTGAGTATCTAGTACATACGGGATGTGGCAAAAGTAGGGTTTCAGTTGTGAGTACATCAAACACAGACTTACTAAAGACATTGTAATCATCAGAGCCTGAGAACCTGCATTTCTTTCTCCATAGGAACAACTGTAAACCTACCTTTGTCCTACCCTGTAGAAGGCCTTGCAATGCTATGGGTGTCCCTCACAGTTTTGTTTGTTTGTGTGTTTTTAAAAATATATATATTTTATTTATTTCAAAGAGGAAGGGAGAGGGAGAGATAGATAGATAGATAGATAGATAGATAGATAGATAGATAGATAGAAACATCAATGATGAGAGAGAATCATTGATGTGCTGCCTCTTGCACATCCCCTGGCAGGGATCCTGCCCACAACTAGAAAATGTGCCCTGACTGAGAATCAAACCTTGACATCCTGATTTATAGGCCCATGCTCAACCACTGAGGCACACCAGCCAGGCTCTAAGAGATTTTTTTAAGGAAGATTTTGTCTGAGCTAGAGAATTTGTTCTTCGGCAGACCACCTGCCTCTACTCCCATTTATAGTGATTGAAGGATAGAGATTTTTAAATTTTCAAAGAAATGGCATTCTCCCTCGCTGGAATTTTATTCCCAAGTCAAACTGCTCACCAGTAAAACCATACCACAGGAATAAATCTTTGAAAGATTCTGGGAATCTCTGACTGAAGAAACAAATCTTCCTGACCTTGATTGAGAAGACTTGAATGCTACCAAGTAATGAAGCATTCATTCTGAGTGTAGTTTATTAAATCTGGCCCCAATTTCTTTCATAAGAACTTCAATCTTTAAAAAATATTCAAAATATGTTTAAATACACATTTGTCATCTAACTCTATCAGATATTTGTTTAAACCAACATGAATTTCAACTTATATTTATTATTATTGATACAGAAGTGTATCTTGCATTTCTCAAAAAACTTATCTTGTGTATGAAATAAGACATCTTAAAATGTTTTTAGTGAAATAAGAATAGTTTGGCATTTGCAAATATGCCCAGCAAATAATAGGAGAAAAAATGTGTATAAATTTATTTCTTTGTTGCTACTAACAACTGTTGCAATGACCTTTCTATAACTGAAAATAATCAGCCTTCATTTTAAATGAGCAATTTTGACACATAAAATATGTTGCCTTTTATTTCAAATAGTTCTTAAATTTGCTTTACTGTAAAATAGTAATAAAAGCAAAATATTAGCTTACTCTGACAATTAGTATAAAATCAGGTTTAAAATTTTATTCTTGACAACCTTTCAGTGTATGACATGACACCCAGCCAACCGAGCCACACCAGCCACGGCTCTATCAACAATATTTAAATACCCATATGTTTTTAGAGATAGCAAATACATTTCTAGCTTATCATATGCCTATACTCACAAATTTATGCAAAGACAAATAATCACAGATCGTATTGTGTTTTTTTTGTTTTTTGTTTTTTATTTAATATATTTTATTGATTTTACACAGAGAGGAATTGAGAGGGACAGAGAGTTAGAAACGTAAATGAGAGAGAATCATCGATCAGCTGCCTCTTTCACACCCTCCACCGGGGATGTGACAGCAACCAAGGTACATGCCCTTGACCGGAATCGAACCCGGGACTTTTCAGTCCGCAGGCCGACGCTCTATCCACTGAGCCAAACCTGTCCCAGATCGTATTGTTAATAATGATTACCTTACAGAAGAAAACTGAATAATGGGAGGGCTGGGTGAATATCACAGAAGTAACTTTCATGGTATCTTTCGGTACTTACTGAATTTATTTCATGTACATATATTTCCTATTTAAAATATATTAGTATAAATAGAAACATCCATAGAAACAGAGAAGAGACTAATGGTTGTCAGAAGAGAGGCAAGTTGGGAGGCTGGGTGACAAAGGCAAAGAATTAAGAAATACAAATTGGTAGTTACAGAATAGTCACAGGGATGTAAGTTATATCATAGAGAATATAGTCAATAGTATCATGATAGCTATGTACAGGGTTAGGCAAGTTCTCAAAGTGTCTAGGGACCCCTCTGTAAAGAACTTGATTGTCTAACCCCAAGCTAAGGCTGATACAGAATAATATTAAATTTAAACTATATGAAAATATAAAGAAGGATAAAAACCTACATAATTTGACTTCATTATCTCTTCATCTTCAGCTCTACAATTTACCCTTCCCTTAACAGGATCCAGCCTTCCTGGCCTCCTTGCCAGTCTTAGAAACTCTCCAATCTCAGGGCCTCTGTACTTGCTCTTTCCTTTGCTGGAAACACTTCCTTCCCTGCACCCAAATATCGGTCGTGATTTTCTTCATCATATTCTTTAAATCTCTGTTCAAGCATCACTCTTCTCATGAAATGTTCTAAGACCACCTATTTCAAACAATAGCCCTATTCTTGGCATTCCATCTTTCCCCCTGGCTTGTTTCACATGTGGGAACAGAATTATTTCTTTGATCTTCAAAAATAGGGTTATAGAAATAATCTCACTCTCTTGCCACCATGAGTGGCCTGAAGTGTGTGCTACTGGGCTAGGGCTCATTTAACCAGGGTTTCAGGTGGCACAGGGGAGCACTACTATGCATATCCACATACCCCTTGTGAAGCAGTAGCAAGTAGCTGCAGTGCTTGCAACCAGGGAGGCAACTGATTGCCGAATGGAGATTTCTCAAGTTGCTCTCAGCTCTCAAGATGAAATTATGGGAGGGCTTTCTCCTTTATACCTTCTCAAGGAGGTGACATTGAGAGATTTAACCTAAACAATTGACATGAAAATAAAAACATTTGGGGCTTGTCATTGTTTAATGTAGAAGCCATCATTATTTTAAACAATTGGATAGAGTTAGTACTTCACTTCTATCCCAGAAACTCAGGAGGCATGTAATTATATATTTATCCTCAGGAAAACTCTTGGCTGCCAAGATGAAACACAAAAGCTGAGAGGTCAGGAAAAGGGTTTTGGTTTTGAAGTGACTTTTATTGGATTTCGGAATACTTAACCCCGATAGCACCTGCCCTCCTGCACAACAGTGTAGTGCAATGCTTGCGATACATTGGAATGATTTCCCAGAAGTCTCCACAGTCCTTTGAGATTTGAAAGAAACCCAATTGTTGAATAAAATGAAACATCCTTTGCCAGAAAATTAGCATTTTCATCAGAAGTGGCATTATAGGAATGCAGTTCAGCACTAAGCTAAATTACACACACAGTCCAACTGGATATGAAGCTATCTGCAGTTTCTGTACAACGAAAAACTTCCCTACAATATCAAGGACCCCTAGAAAATGCTACTACAAAGCAGCTTTTTCTTTGGTCGCAAGACAGTCTCCTAATCCACAATAATTGAAAGCTATGGAGGATCTAAATTATTAAAATAAAATTTAATTAGAATAAAATAGTTTGAATTTAGGTGCAAATTCTGTCTGATTCCTAAGAGGATGATATTTTTAATGAGATAGTATAGGAGGATGCCTGGATTATCCAGCCCAAACTGGATATGTTAGCCCATCGTTGAAATCCCTCTCTGCTTCTGTAATTACTAGTATAGTCAGTGTCAGAGAGGAGGATCCTGTGGTCCTCTCCTTGAAGCATGATGTGTTTCTGTCATGGCTATCACTGGACCATCCTGATGACCAGATGACCACCAGCACTTACGTGCTGAAAGAAAATCTGTCCCTGCCCGCCTGAACAGCATTCCATCCAACATCAGTATGTACCTGCCTGGAGTGGTCGGAAACTCTAGCTACCTGTCCTCCCCTCAGAGTGGAGGAAGATGGGGAGGTGGGAGCTGCCTGTTTTCTGTTTTGCTCTTAGAGTGTGAATCTCTGTTCTTTCTCTCTTTGATTGGAGAAAAACACTTGTTCTTATTTTTATATTCAGACTTAATAAATTCTTCTTCAACCATGCCACAAGGATAGTTCCATAACAGAAGCAAGTACAAGGCAGGTAGCTCTCTGCATCTGAGAAGCGGAGAACACTTCATGGAGTAGGTGACTCATAAATTTGTTATCAAAGAATAACTAGATGTTCCTACAAGGGCAAAGTAGCAACAGGACACTTGGCAAAGGAAACAGCATGTGTAAAGGCATAAGTGAAATGGCAAGATTGTCTTGGGTAACTACAAAAATATTCATGAAGAATAACGTGTAAAAATCAGGATGTGCCTAGTAGATAAGAACTCCTGAGCTATGTGTGGTGCAAATAATATTGGATTTTATTCTCCAAAGCTGATGACTCTTAATGAAAGGTCCTAAGCTGGAAAAGGCATCATCAGATTAGCGTAATAGACTGACCATGAAGTTGGTCTCAGTCAGAAGGCTCAGGGAATAGCTTCTCAGAACCTGGGCCAAGTGTGTTAGACAACTCTTTACCTTGCCTTGTACACATAAAAGTACAATGATTGTGCATCACTTATAATATCAGAAATAGTCTAGAATTACATATATATGCTCTTTGCTCTAACTTCAGTTGCTGGAGAAAGAAGCAATTTAGATGAAATGCCAGCAAGCATATTTTTTTGGATGGAGAGAAGTGACATTTGTGCATGAGAAAATGCCAGGGTAAATAAATTAGCATCCTCTCAGCAGAAAATCTCAGAATATATATTCTCTCTAAAGGAACTAAGAGTCAAGAGATTTTAATTTAACAACAAACATCATTCTCTTCTTAGTTAATAACTAATAATATTATAGGTTTCTTAGATCTTTATAAATTACTTTCAAATTTAATATCTCATATAATCAATACAACATCTCTACTAGTATGAGGACCTAGGCTAGGCACAGCCACTTTTGTATCATCCTAACATATAAAAATCCTGGGTCCATCATGACCGGAGGCTGATCAACTGGAAGTCCGTCCTGCAGTCAGTGCTGGGTTGCTGTGGTGACCTAGCACTAACTGCTCTGGCAGCAGGTGTGGTGACCCAGCACTGACTGCTGAGGGGCTGCAAATCAGGCCCAGAGAAAAGTCTGGAGAGAGAAGCAGGGTCTGATTCATAGCCTCTGTGGCAGCTGTTTATCAGCACTTGCCTCTCTCTTTCTCTCTGGGTCTGGCCAGCAACTGTGTCTCCATTTCTCTCCAGGCCCCACTGGGGCCATGCCTTTCTGATTAGGTCCCATTGATAGGCTCAGAGATGCTGACTGGCATAGAAACCAACCAATCAGAACTAAGTCTGGGTGAATTGCAAGGAGCCAATGGATGCCTAAGAGGCAGGGCTTTTGACACTAACTGGCATAGAAACTGACCAATCAGAACCAAATTGGCTGGCAGAGGAGGGTAGTTGGGGATGAGATCAGCCTGTAGGGGAGGAAAGTTGGGGGCCATCAGCCTGGCAGGGGAGGCCAGTTGGGGGGGAGACCAGGCCCTCAGGGGAGGGCAGTTGGGGTCAAGATAAGGCCAGCAGGGGAGGGCAGTTGGGGGCAACAGGCTGGCAGGGGAACATTTAGGTGTTAATCAGGCTGGAAGGGGAGTGGTTAGGGGGTGATCAGGTTAGCAGGCAGAAGCGGTTAGGGGCAATCAGGCAGGCAGGCAAGTGGTTAGTTGATGTCTGACTGCTGGTTTAGGCCTGTCAGACATCCCCTGAGGGGTCCCAGATTGGATAGGGTGCAGCCTGGGCTAAGGGACAACATCCCAGTGCACAAATTTCATGCACTGAGCCTCTAGTATATAATAATAAAAATAAAATATGCAAATAGACCAAACTGAATGGCTGAACAGCAGAATGACTGTCAGAATGATCATCTGGAAAACCTTCCAGATGAAGCTGGAGCTGCAAGGGCCGAGGCAGCTACTGAGGCTGCTGCCTCAGCCCAAGGTAGCCAGGGCTGCGAGGGCCTACACTTGCATGAATATTAGGCATCAGGTCTCTGGTTATATATACCAAAGTCTGGGTCATGCAACTTAGGAAAGAGCAGACTCCAAGTAGTAGCTCTAGAATCCAAGTACTCCAACATCATGTTTATTGCTTGTTTCCTACTGCTCAATATTACATATGTTGAAAATATACTTGTGCACAACCTTTTCTATAATGACTAAGAGTTTCAGGAAGCCAAACAACCTAATTTTCAATGACTTGAGAAAACTCATCTTAAATTCTCCAATCTGTTCTTGCCCTCAACAACCAAGGAAGGTCAGGGAAAGTAAGAAAGACATCTGAGACCCTTACTATGATCTCAATAGCACTTTTTTTCCCCAACTTGCCCCTTTCCAGCCCATCATCTCCTCCCATAAAGTCACCACCCTTATCAACAGGCTAATCATGTACTTCAGAATACCAGCATGGTAATAACAACAACCGTGGATTTACATAGTAATTTATTTTCAGAAACTCAAAATAATTTTGTAGTTGCTTAAGGAGGATGGTAGGCCAAAACCGGTTTGGCTCAGTGAAGAGAACATCAGCCTGCGGACTGAAGGGTCCCAGGTTCAATTCCTGTCAAGGGCATGTACCTTGGTTGGGGGCACATCCCCAGTAGGGGGCGTGCAAGAGGCAGCTGACCGATGACTCTCTCTCATTGATGTTTCTAACTCTTTATCTCTCTTCCTTCCTCTCTGTAAAAAAAATCAATAAAATATATTTAAAAAAAAAAAAAAAAAGGGAGGATGATAGGGAGTTTTTGTAGTGAGCTCATTTTTCCCTCTATGTCAAGTTGTTTGACTTCATAGTACTTTCCCTTTCTGATTCCCTGCCTCTGCCAAAGGTAAACAATGAAATAAAATAAAAAAAAGATGGCATGCAATCAGCACATAATACAAATCTCCACTCTTTTCTTCTATCATAAGGGGTATAAAAGGGAAGAAGGCCTTAAGAGCTGAATACTAATTCAAAAATTGAGTAAAAGAAAAGCACTGGGCAGTTCAGTCCTCTGAGTTTGCCTATGGAGTGGTAACCATCGCTCTTCTGTCTGCCACTAACACCATTGTATAGTATAAAAGAGCCATAATAGCTAGCATTTGAATTACACAGTAGTCAAGCCAGGTAATTAAATGTCCTTTCCAGAAGGACTATGTCCTTGCTGAGGAAACCTTATCGCATACTGCTGCTCATGGTTACCATTATTAAATTTGTAGGGCATGTCTCTGTATTACAACAATTCATTTAAAAGTTATCATTACATAGCCCAACAAGGTTAAAAAAGAAAGTAAAAAACCCAGCATACTTTGAAAATGGTTCTGAAAACCCCCCACAGTTTACTTTACAAAGTGCATCCTAGATCTGCATCAATAGCAAAGAGAACAATTGCCTGAAGAGTTCTTGCTTTTGAGGAATAGTAAATGGAAACCTTTTACCACTTACCAACAGAAAAATTGCACCCACTCCCCTAGAAGCTTCTTCTTAACAGCTCTTTTGGGATATTTCACTGTATTGACTTGACTTGGCACAGAAGGAAGATGTAATGGCAACCTACCAACATGGAAATCCATTTGTTTGTTTTTGTTTACTTTTATAGTTTATGGCATAATTTTACAAAGCCATATAGGTTTCAAGCGTACAAATCAACAAAACATCATCTGTGCCCATTACCCAAAGTGAAGTCTCTTCCATCCCCATTTAGCCTACTTTTTCCCTCTTCCACCTTCTCCCCACCTCCACCCCACTCCCTTTTCTTCTGGCTATCACCATACTGGTGTATGTGTGTGTGTGTGTGTGTGTGTGTGTGTGTGTGTGTGTGTGTGTGTGTATACATATATATGTACATATATATAATTTTTTTTTTGCTTACTGCCTTCACCTTTTCTTTTCATCCAAACCCTCCCCCCCACACCCCGGCCAAATCTCATCCCCTATGACTGCTACAAGTCTTTATCTTTAGTATGCTTCTATTTGGTTAGTTAGTTTTATTATTTCAATTCCACATATAAGTGAAATTATATTGTATTTGTCTTTCTCTGACTAACTTCACTTAGCATAATATTTTCTAGGTTCATCCATACTCTTGCAAAAGGTAAGATGTCCTTCTTTTTTTTACAGATGAGTAGTATTTCAGTGTGTAAATGTACCACACCTTTTTATCCACTCATCTATCAATGGGCACTTGGGCTATTTCCACATCTTGGCTATTGTACATAATGCTGCAATGAAATAGGGGTGCAGATGTTCTTTCAAATTAGTGTTTCAGGTTACTTTGGATATATTCTGAGAAGTGGAATTGCTGGGTCACAATGCAGTTCTATTTTTAATTTTCTGAGGAAACTTCATAATGTTTTTCAGAGTGGCTGCGTTGTCTGCATTTCTACCAACAGTGCACAAGGATTCCTTTTTCTTTTCATCTGCACCAACATGTATTGTTTGTTGATTTGTTGATGGTGACCATTCTGACAGGTGTGAGGTGATAGCTCATTATAGCTTTAATTTTGCATCTATCTGATAGTGACAATGAGCACCCTTTCATATGTCTTTTGGCCATCTGTATGTCATCTTTGGAAAAGTGTCTATTCATATCCTTTTTCCATTTTTTAATTGGATTGTTTGTTTTATTGGTGTTCGGTTGTATAAGTTCTTTATATATTTTGGATATCAGAAGTATCATTTGCAAATATGTTCTCCCATTCGGTGGGTTGATTTTTTATTTTGTTGATGGTTCCTTGTGCTGTGCAAAAGCTTTTTTATTTTATGTGCTCACATTTGTTTATTTTTTCCTTTGTTTTCCTCGCCCAAGGAGATGCATTGGCAAAAGATATATGGGAAAAGTATGAGATTTTACTGCTTATCTTTTCTCTAGTATTTTTATTGTTCTGTCACTTAACATTTAAGTCTCTAATCCATTTTGAGTTTATTCTTGTGTATGGTGTAAGTCAGTGGTCGGCAAACTCATTAGTCAACAGGGCGGCAAAGCATGACTCGCAAGCGACATGTGGCTCACAAGCTGCCGTTTGCTAACCACTATAAGTTGTTATTCTAGTCTCTCTCTCTCTCTCTCTCTCTCTCTCTCTCTCTCTCTCTCTCTCTCTCTTGCATGTATCTGTCCAATTTTTCCAACACCATTTAATGAAGAGACTATCTTTACCCATTGTATGTTCTTGCCTCCTTTGTCAAATATTAGTTGATCATTTGGGGTGGGAATGGCTGTGGGGTCAGTCAATCAGGGAAAAGGGAGACATATACTGTATAAAACTATAGATAATATATATAATCTATAGTTTGTATATATGTATGTGTTTGTATATATATACAAAGTATAGTTTGTATATCTATATGTATATATCTATACATATATATGTATGTGTGTATGTATATGTGTATATATATATATATATATATATATATATATATATATATATTAGTTGACCATACAGGTGTGGGTTTATTTCTGGGCTCTCTATTCTGTTCCATTTATCAGTATGCCTGTTCTTATGCCTGTTCTTATGTCAGTACCATGCGATTTTGATTACTATGGCCTTGTAGTATAGTTTGATATCAGATAGTGTGATACCTCCTACTTTGTTTTTCTTTCTTAAGATTGTTGAGGTTACTTGCGGCCTTTCATGGTGTGATATAATTTTTTGGAAAATTTATTTTAGATCTTTGAGATAGGCCATTGGTATTTACTAGGAATTACATTTAATCTATTGGTTAGTAGAGTTTTATTTATTTTCAAAGTAATCCAATTCTTACACCAATTCTGATTTTGTGCATATATTATTGGGCATGTTTTTCTCAAATATTAAGTGATATATTTTAAAAATTTAATAATGCACTGTATAAGATACTAATAAAATTTCCCTCATGTTTTCCTTAGAGACAGAAAAAGAGAGACAGATGGTATATTATGCCATGTAAACTTCAAGTGCATAGTGTCTCTCAGTTCTATTTGATTTGAGTCACTGTAATACTTATGGAACAGTGGCTATGTATTATGCCCTTTTCAATTCCCCGTAGCACCTTTGTCAGAGTTAGTGCTCAAAAAATTGCAACCCTTGTCCAGGTAGGACAGTTGATTAGAGGCATCATCCAATACAATAAGGTTGCAGATTTGATCCCTGGTCAGGGCACATACATAAGGTAGCCAATGAATGCATAAATAAGTGGAACAATAAATGGAAGTCTTTCTCTCTCTCTCTCCTCCCCCTCTCCCTCTTTCCTTTCCTCTCTCTCTGAAATCAGTAAATTTTTAAAAATTTCAAAGAAAGTATTTGTCAATCACCGAGTAATTACTGAAATTACTGGATAGCTTCTGTGTAATATGCATGATTTTTATGCACTATGAAGGATTAACAAAACTGTTAGAGCTTTGCCTTTAAGAATCTTATAACCTTCTTGGAAAGGTAACAATATCAATGCTCAGGTGTTTTAATTATATCATAAGATTTAATTCTAAACTATAACTATCAATGGAATATAGGTCTTTAAGAGTCTTTACTTCTTCTTTTGAGCTTATCATATCAAACTTTTATTTCTTATTCATCCTTTCTATATCCCTTCATGTTTTCTGAAAAGCAGATGTTTTCTTCAACAGTGAGATTAACTTTAAATAGATGTGGAATAAAGTGGAAGACAGAAAAGGTACCATTTGTTTAATTAATATGTCTTCAAAATGTTGTTTTCTCAAATACTTATTCTATTCTGTATTTAAAAATCCTTGGTAGAAGAAAGGGTATCATATGATTAAGATGTTAATATATTTCACTAACAAATTTGGGGATGGGATTTCAGATATTGGACTTCTAATCACTGATGAAGTCTCAGAAGGCTACTTGAAACAGCTGCTTTCTGGTGGTATCATTATAATGTTTTAATCCAACCAGAAATGTATCATATCAGTTCTTTAAAAACTTCACCTGCCTCACTGTTACATAGGACAGGATCCAAGCAATCTATCTTGGCAAAATAAGGCTTTTATAAATGAGCTCTAATCTAAATTTCCATTCCCATTTTGGGCAAAGGTAGATGGCAATTTTCTAGGTTGACTTTGAGGAAGCAGTCAAAGATGGTCACTCTTATTTTGGCAGAAAATAGAATCCTAACATTTTCATTTTTTAAAAGCTTTTATTAGTACTTGATACAAAAGAGAGCATTTTAAAGCACAATAATAAGCAAGGAAGCTTAGATATTATCAGGAAATCAAGAGCACAGAAATGAGCAAATTCTGCAGCTTTTCATTAGAATACTACATATATCAAAGAAGTCGAAATTCCAGACAGGTTATTATTAAACAGAAAGATGATTAAAAGCATAATGCATTTTATCTAAGTTATCCAGCTGATGGTCAATCAATTCAAATGAGACTTTCTATTAGAGGGGTGTCAGCCTAACTGGCACTCCAATTGCTAGTTGGTAGTGGAGAGTAGGATTAATTTGGGGTCATAAGAAAAGAAAAAAAACATTCCCATTTTAATTTATAAATATCTTAAATTCAGATAGGTTCTTAGACAGTAAGATAAATAACAAATCTAGGTCTGTGCTATTCAGGTAGTAACAAGCTATTATATAATTCAATTTCAATAAACTAAAAAAAAAAAATAGATACTTACAATGCAACCCCAATCCTATGATTTATAATCCATGTTAGAAAAAAGTTTGAGTATCTGATACTCTCTACTTTTCCCCATCACAGATGATACTCACAAACCATATTATGGTCTTTGGGTTCCTCATGGCTTTGGCTAGCTTTGTCTTTCCTTTTAAGTTCTCCTGCCCCTTTGACTAGCTTTAAGGTCCCACAGATGTTATATTACTCTTAAATGGGCAGTCTGAACTGTGCTGCAAGTGACAGATTATGGTCAGGAGCCAGCTGTTCACATATTTGATCAGCCAGCAGGAAATCTTTCAGCAGCTCTTAAATAAAAAATACAGGATGGTGTCAGTGTTTGGTGAAACTGTTTTTAATCTTCACATTTCTCACTGACAGGAGGTAATGGTTATCCATGGGAGACCTGTCATATGACAACAGCTTCTTTACCACCAAGAGAGTCACAATATGCCTCCTAAACTACCTTAACAGACACAGCATTTGGGTCTATTCTTTCCGAAAAGGCTATTTCAGACCAGAGAGGTAAAAATAAAATTTTTATTTTAGTCCTAGAATTGTTTTATATTTCTAAATAATCATAAAAATACCTTACCTAATATTAACATCACTATAATCATAAAAAAATAAAGTAGCATATAATGTCGCATTTCTATTCTAATATCCTTAAAATTACACCATAGAGTGAGCTGATTTATTGATGGGCCAAATTCATCTCAAAGAATTGGTAGCCTAAGACTGATATCCACCATTCCAGGCACCACGCCTGGGAAGTAAACTTGTACTTCTGCTGCTGGATCAGCATGGAAGAATGGGTTTCATTAGAAGGCCCTATTCCAGGCAATGTTTTATTTCCAACTTGGGAACTGTTTCAGAAATATTGATCACCAGTTTATAGAAGGTCCAGAGGTGGTATCATTGTATTCTCTTGTCAATCACTAAAAATCAACCTGTGTAATAATGACAAAAAGTCTGGAGGTACGATGCATATACAAAGCCAAAACTTGATCAATACTTAAAAACAAACAAACAACAACATAAAAAAAACCTTCACTTTGTTTATGTGATGTATCACATTTATTGATTTGCAGATATTGTACCAGCCTTGCATTCCTGGAATAAATCCCACTTGGTCATGGTATATGATCTTTCTAATTTAATGCTGGATCTGATTTTCTAGAATTTTGTTGGTTATTTTAGCATCTATGTTTATCAGGGATATTGGAGTGTAATTCTCTTTCTTTGTGGTGTCCTTACCTGGTTTTGGGATTAGTGTAATGCTGGCTTCATAGAAAGAGTTTGGAAGTGTGCCTTCTTCTTGAATATTTTGGAATACTCTGAGAATTATTTTAGTTCTTCTTTGAATGTTCACTAAAACTCCCCAGGGCTTTTGTTTGCTGGAAGCTTTTTTATTACTGTTTTAATTTCATCAATAGTTATCAGCATATTCAGGTTTTTTGAATATTCCTGATTGAGTTTTGGAAGCTTGTATTTTTCTAGCAATATGTCCATTTCATCCAGGTTGTCCAGTTTGTTGGAATAGAATTGCTCATAGTACTTTTTTACACTCCTTTGTATATCTGTGGGGTCAATTGTTACTTCATATCTTTCATTTCTGATTTTGTTTATTTGGGTTCTCTCTCTTTGTTTCTTGGTGAACCTGGCTAGAGGTTCATCAATCTTGTTTATCCTTTCAAAGAACCAGCTCTTGGTTTCATTGATCTTATGTACTGTTTTGTTTGTTTGTTTATTTGTTTGTTTGTTTTTATCTCTATGTCATTAATTTCTGCTGTGATCTTTATTATTTCCTTCCTTCTGGGTACTGTGGGCTTTTCTTCTTGCTCTCCTTCCAATTCTTTAAGTTGCAAGGTTAGATAATTTATTACCTTTTTTTTGTTTGTTTTTTGAGGAAGGCCTATAGAGCTATGAACTTCCCTCTCAGGACTGCTTTTGCTGTGTACCATAGATTTTGGATTGATGTGTTTTCGTTGTCATTTGTTTCCTGTATGCTTTTAATTTCTTCTCTGATCTCTTTGGTAATGCAATCATTGTTTAATAGCATGCTATTTAGCAAATCAATAAATGTGATACATCACATAAAGTGAGAGACAAAAATCACATCATCATATCAATTGATGCAGAAAAGGCATTTGATAAAATCCAACATGCTTTTCTGATAAAAACGCTCAACAAACTGGGAATAGAGGGATCCTACCTCACCATAATAAAAGCCTTATATGACAAACCCACAGCCAGCATCATACTTAATGGGCAAAAACTAAAACCATTTCCACTAAGAACAGGACCAAGATAGGGATGCCCGCTTTCACCACTCCTGTTCAACGTAGTACTGGAAGTGCCAGCCAGAGCAATCAGACAAGAAGAAGAAATAAAAGGCATCCAAATTGGAAAAGAAGAAGTAAAATTGTCATTATTCCTAGAAGACATGATACTGTACATAGAAATCCCTGAAGACTCCATCAAAAAAATGATTAGACTTAATAAATGAATTTGGCAATGTAGCAGGATACAAAATTAATGCCAAGAAGTCTATGGCATTTCTATACACCAACAGTGAACTTATAGAAAGAGCGACTAAGAAAACAATCCCATTTACCATCACACCAAAAAAAAAAAAAAAATTAAGATACCTACGAATAAACTTATCTAAGGAGGTAAAATATCTCTACTCAGAAAACTATAGGACATTGGGAAAAGAGAGGAAGACATAAATAGATGGAAGAGCATAACGTGTTCATGGATTGATAGAATCAACATCATTAAAATGTCCATACTACATCAAGCAATCTATAGATTCAATGCACTCCCCATTAAAATACGAACGGCATACTTCACAGACCTAGAACAAATACTCCAAAAATTCATCTGGAGTAAAAAAAGACCTCAAATAGCTGCAGCAATCCTGAGAAAGAAGAGCACCGTAGGAGGGATCTCAATACCAGATATCAAGCTGTATTACAAAGCCACTGTTCTCAAAACTGCCTTGTACTGGCATAAGAACAGACATATAGACTAATGGAATAGAACAGAGTACCCAGAAATCGACTCAAACTATTATGCTCAATTAATATTTGACAAAGGAGGCAAGAGCATACAATGAAGTCAAGACAGTCTCTTCAATAAATGATATTGGGAAAATTGGACAGATGCATGCAAAAAAAATGAAACTAGAACACCAACTTACACCAAACACAAAAATAAAATCAAAATGGATACAGCACTTAAATGTAAGACAGGAAACCATAAAAGTATTAGATGAATCCACAGGCAGCAAAATATCAGAAATATGCCAAAGCAAGATATTTACCAATACAGCTCCTAGGGCAATAGAAACTAAAGAGAAAATAAATAAGTGCGACTACATCAAAAGTAAAAGCATCTGCACAGCAAAAGAAATCAACAAAACAAAAAGAAAGCCCATTACATGGGAGAACATATTTGTCAATGTTATCTCTGATAAGAGTTTAATCTCCGATATTTGCAGGAACTCATACAATTTAACAAAGGGAAGATAAACAACCCAATCAAAAAAAAAAAAAATAGGTTATGGACCTAAATAGATACTTTTCGAAAGAAGACAGAAGGAAGACCAAGAAACATATGAAAACATGCTCAAAGTCACTAATCATTCGAAAGATGCAAATCAAAATAACAATGAGGTACCACCTCACACCTGTCAGAATGGCTATCATCAACAAATCAACAAATGACAAGTGCTGGCAAGGATAGGGAGAAAAAGGAACCCTCATGCACTGCTGGTGGGAATGCAGACTGGTGCAGCCACTGTGGAGAACTGTATGGAGTTTCCTCAAAATAATAAAAATGGAATTCCCATTTGAGCCAATGATCCCACTTCTAGGAATATATCCCAAAAAACTAGAAACACCAATCAGAAAGTATATATGCACCCCTTTGTTCACAGCAGCACAATTTACAATACTTATGATTATGAAACAGTGAGTTTCTTTCTGGGCCTAACAGTTCCTTATGTGTACATGCAGCAATGATATTTCCGGTCTGGATGGTGGACAAATGGTGGTAATGCAAGTCCAATCCTCTCTGGTTTAGTCCTGATTCATATGCCTTTCAGCATAACGATTATTGTTTTTCTCACTTTTTATTCTTTTTTTTAAATATAATTTATTGATTTTTTACAGAGAGAAAGAGAGAGGGATAGAGAGTTAGAAACATCTATGAGTGGGAATCACCGATCAGCGGCCTCTTGCACACCCCCTACTGAGGATGTGCCCGCAAGCAAAGTACACGCCCTTGACCGGAATCGAGCCCAGGGCCTTTCAGTCCACAGTCCAATGCTCTATCCACTGAGTCAAACCAGTTTCGGCTTGATTCTTATAAGTATATTTCCAGTAGGACATGATCTCACTCATCTAGGGAAAATGGTGAACAACACAGACTGATGAATAAGAATAGATCCAGAGATAAAGAGCCATGGGTCAGACTGTTGCACCTCAAAGGGAGGGTGGGGATAAAAGGGAGAGATCAACCAAAGGACTTGTGTGCATCCATATGAGCCTAACCAGTGGTCAGGGACAATAGGGGAGTGGGGGCACAAATGGGGAGGGGGATTGGAATGGGGGATTAAGAACAAATATGTGATACCTTAATCAATAATGAAATTTAAAAAAAAAAAATTTAGAAACAGCCTAAGTGCCCATTAACAGATGAAGGGATTAGAAAACTGTGGTACATCTACACAATATAATACCTCGCTGCTGTAAAAAGAAAGGAACTCCTACCATTTGCAACAGCATGGATGGACCTGGAGAGCATTATGCTAAGTGAAATAAGCCAGTCAGAGAAAGATAAATATCACATGATCTCACTCATTTGTGGATTATAATGAACAACATAAACTGATTAACAAAAACAGATCCAGAGACAGAGAAGCATTGATCAGATGCCCAAACCTCAGAGGAAAGGTAGGGGACGGTGGGGGTAAGGGGGGAGATCAACCAAAAGAGTTGTCTGCATGCATATAAGCCTAACCAATGGACACAGACACAAGGGGAATGAGGGCATCTAAGGGAGTGGTGTGGGTGGGCAAGGAGGGGATATGGACACATATGTAATACCTTAATAAAAAAAAAAGTGAAAAGAAAAAAATTACATATAAAATGTATATATGCATACATATGCTATAAAAGTGCCTGGTAAACTATAAAATACTAAAAACAATCAAACAAACAAACAAACAAAAAACTTAAAAGCAAAGTAAAACATTAACTTCCAATAAGAGCATAAAGAAAGATAGTCCTGCTTTTTGTGACCACAAGCTTAACTTAAGCATTGTTGGTTTCTTTTCACGTAGTGATGAGGGACAAAGAGATACGGCACAATTTGTGCAGCTCATTGCCATGCTGATGACAGAGGAGATAATGCAGGAGAACTTATTTCAGGTGCTTTACTTTGTGATTGGAACATGCAGAGTAAAATATATTTGTTTAATTATATTAATCCAAAATTGACTTCAGGCTTTCCCATGCCCACATAGTAATCTCCTCAAAATATCTAAAATTCAGGATTTCTCAACCTCAGCGTTATGCTACTGACATTTTAGATCAGATTAGCTTTAGCTGTGAAAGATTACACTGTGCATTGTAGACTGTTTAGCAACATCCCTAGTCTCTACCCACTAGACATCAGTGACCCTCATTTCGCTCATCGTAATTTGTGACACCCAAAAATGTCTCCAGTTATTGCCAAATGGCCTCTGGATGACAAAATCACTCCCAGTCAAGAATCATTGGTATAAATGGTTAAAAATTGGTTCCTTCCATTCTTTTACCGGGTACAAGAAAAGCATTTTCCTTAATTCTTCACAAAAACAACTAAAACTAAGACATAATTTTAAAGAAACATCATTGGAACTTTACATTAAAAAAAGAAAGTTTAAAGGTATTTTTTAAATGTTTCTCAAGAATACTTTAGGACTGTTATGTAGCAGTTCGCAGTCTCTGATTCCTTTACTGAGTGTCATCCTGCCAAAATCCTGTGTTTCTAACATAGCAATTACCTAATTCCCACCACTGACAATGTACTAAATGCATTTGCCCTCACAAACCAGTGTTTCAGATGCTCAAAGACCCGCCCTCCCCTCCCATAGCATCCGCAGATGCCCTTTCTCTTGAGGAAGTAACGGGAATGGCTGCTGAAGGCAGGAGTCCTGGCTGGCAAACCTCAAACTTACTATGAATTGAGTCCTGAGTTTGGAGAGTAGGATATGAGTTGTCTGACTTCCTATAAGCACATGATTTAAGAGAAATATACTATACACTATTTTTTTTCACCTTCTACCCACTCAGTTATGGTCTAACTCCATGAACAATAATATCCAAACCAATAGTCCATCACCCCTCTGTTCTGGATCTTCCATTCTTTAGTAATACAATGTATAGGGTATTAATATCCCAGTTCCTTTTTAAAAATAAATTTTAATTCAGCATGAGTGAGTTCAATGTATACTCATCATTTTACATTAAATTGGGGCAAATGAAAAACTTTGGTTTGCATATAGCATAGTAAATTCTAAATACATAAAAGTCCAACAAACTATTTTTCTCTCCACAAAAAAGCAAAAGAAATTGTGAGAGATTTGAGTCACAAAGAGCACATGCAATGCTTAGTCTGAAATGGAGGTATTAGCAGTGAGACTTTTCATTCAGAATAAATTTAAGGTTTCAGTCAGAAAGATCAAAACTTCTTGCAGTTTGAATCGGTGTCTTTTAGACCTCTAACTTCTTAAGATTTCAAAAATCTTAGAGGCCAATCTTAGCAAATGTGCCAATTCCAAGAAGGATACCAGTTAAGCTTCACTCAAAGTATTTATCAATTATTTGTGCATACTCTGTAGGCAGCAAACAAAACTTTTAGCGTTTCCATTGTTGCACAAATAATAGTGTTTTGGAGCAATATAAAACATAAAAAATAAATGCAACCAAGAAAAAAAAGACACTGAAAGCTTCAGAATATTGTGATAAAATTGGCTAATCTATTTTTAAAACATAAAATATGAACATCTGCCCATATAAGTGGTTGATCAACAGCTCTAAATGCAGCTTTATTTGGATTATTTTTGCCCATATATTTCTAATTATTTACATCTACTGGGATTCTGAATTCTATGCTTTTAATATACTTAGAGTACTTAGAAATAGAACAATATAATTGAAGCTGAATTACTGGAAAAGTAGGACAAATATATGTAATGAATATAATTCTTATGCTTTTTAAACAGCATTATTTTGTTCATGGCTAAATTTTTCATTTATAGTGATCCAAAAGTCCCATGTAAATGAGACAAATAAGTTAGTAGGTATGTAAGTAGATTGATGATAGATAAATTTCAAAACTTGATATTCGCCTTTTGAATTACTAGGACACATTTTCCATTTTGAATTACCAGACACTACTTGCTCTAGGAAAAGGATATTAAAATACAGAAATGGATTTGACCAATAGCCCACCCCCTCTTAAAAAAATCACAGACAATTACAGCAGATGATTTAAAAAAAAAAAAAAGATGACCCATTACCAGTATTAAATTCCATGTAAAGAATTTGGAAAATTGTGACTTTCATCTTTTTAATAAGTAAAAGTTGAACAAACTGAAAATAAGTGAATGATAGAAATATTATAATGAATAGGAGAGATGATACCAAAGCCATAATATTCCTAAAAGAAAACATAGGTAGAAAACTCCTTGACATCCCTCTCAGTGATATTTTTAAAAAGATGTCTCCTTGGACAAGGGACGCAAAAGAAAAACTAAACAAATGACATTACATCAAACTAAAGAGTTGTGTTTTGTGTTTGTTTGTTTTTTTAACAGAAAAGGAAACCATCAACAAAACAAGCAGATAACATATTGAATGCAGAAAATATCCACCAAAGATATATTTAATAGGAGTTAATCTGCAAAATTTATAAAGAACTCATCCAACCTAACATTAAAAAAAAATATGATTACAAAATGGGCAGAGGACCTGAATAGACTTTTAGCCAAAGAGGACATACAAATGGCAAGGGAAATACTAAAAGATGCTCAGCATCACTAATCATCAGGGGAATGCAAATTAAAACCGCAATGAGATATTACCTCACACCTGTCAGAAATGGCTATCATCAATAAGTCAACAAATGACAAGTGTTGGTGATGATGTGTAGAAAAGAGAATCCCCATGCACTGTTGGTGGGGTGCAAATCAGTGCAGTCATCATGGAAAACAGTGTGGAACTTCCTTGATGAATTAAAAATATAACTACCCTCTGACCCAGCATCTGAAGATATTCAAACCATGCATTCAAAAATATATATGCACCTCTATGTTCACTGCAGCATTATTAATAATATCCAAGATATGGAAGCAACCTAAGTGTCCACTGATAGATAAATTGATAAATAAAAGGCAGTACATATATGTCATGGAATATTACTCAATTGTAAAAAAGAAGGGAGTCTTATCATTTGCAAAAGCATGAATGGACTTCGAAGGTATCATATTATGTTAAGTGAATTAAGTCAGACAGTGAAAGACAAATGCCATATGATTTTACTTACATGTGGAATCTAAAGAAAACAAAAAAATGAACAAATGAAACAGAAACAGATTCACAGAAACAGAGAACATTTTGATTGTTGTCAGATGGGAGGGAGCTCGGGTGAAAAAAGGGAAAGGATTAAAATGGACAGGTATTATGGTTCATAACAGTAGCAAAATTACAGTTAAGAAGTAGCAACAAAAATAATTTTTTTTATGATTGGGGGTCACCACAACATGAGAAACTGTATTAAAGGGTCGAGGCATTAGGAAGCTTGAGAACCACTGCCCTAAAATGTCTCACATTCAAACACATTCACTCTTTTCACCTGTTAACATCCTTTGTAAACAATAAATGGTCAAAAAGAAAAGCAAATTTTGCTTCTTGAAATAAACCTCCCCAATCTTTGTTGGCTTTAGATTGTTTTGCCATTTGTTTACCATAAAACTATATTCCATTTTTTAATTTATATAGTTTAATAGTTTATAGTTTTAATCATTTTTGCCAATGTTTGATCACAGTCTTTCTCTTTCAGCAATCTATAAATTCCTTAAGAACAGACATTATAGCTGAGTTTGCTGTCATTACATCCCTAGCCTCTGCTTGATGTCTAAGCATTTGAGGCATTTAACATACACTGAGTGGTCAGACTATTATGGTCTCTGAATGCCTAATAATTTGGCACTCAGTGTATATCCTATATAATAAAAGGCTAATTGTGTAATTTAGAATTGGGAGGCAAATTGTCCCCTCGACCAGGAATTCGACCAGCAAGCAGGCTGGCCAACCACCCATGTCCCCTCCCCTTGGCCAGGCTGGCCTAACCCCACCCTGGACAAATTCATACACTGAGCCTCTAATATATATACATATATTCAGATATCATTATAATCTGGCCACTCAATGTATAGAATGAGTGAATGAAGGAAGGAAACTTCTGTTGGTTGCCATTAATATGACTCAATTGCAACAATTCCCAGTCTCTCTCTGCCGCACATTTCCAGCTCCTTAGAAGATAAAGTCTGACGACTGCTGCTTGAATTATATACAAACCCTGGATCACCAAACTATGGTCAGAGGTTCAGGGTCAAGAATGGATATGTGATCACTGATGGCTCATGTATTTTTTGCAGAAAAAGAGAGTACTTTGAGCCAGCAGCTTACCTAAGAAGTATCTGTTACACACTCTGGTCACTAGATTGTTACAAGAGTATATTAGCTGTCATAGCATGGTGTTCTTCACAGTGTGGGTGTATGTCATGGCATGGTGTGCTGCACAGTGTGGAGTGTATGTCATGGCATGGTGTTCTGCATGGTTTGAAGTGTGTGTCATAGCATGGTGTTGTGTCCAATGTGGAGTGTATGTTTGACATTTCAGAGACCTGCTTTTATCTTCAGTCACCTTTTAAGTGTTTTACACACAGAGATTATAAGCTGCCCTCAGATATTTCAAAATAGATTTTGTCACTTATATAGTATTTTAAGATTATAAAATCTAACAGAAAAATGACTTACAGAATGTATTCATAATAATTATCTGGCATAGATTATAAATGCTGACCATTAATTAAATATCATATATTGAAAACTAATCACCCACAAAGCACTGACTTAATAATAAATAGTAGATAAGTAAGGTCCAACCTTAGGAGCTTATACCCAGGGTGGAAGACTGTATGCAATGTGGCGCAATGACAAGTTTTATGAGAGCCATATAGCAAATACCCAGGTACAAGGTGGAGAAAATGCCATTAAGCATGGGCAAGCAGATTTTGCAAGGACATCTGTGTACACATGAAACATTCTCCCACATATGTTGCTATTGGGTGTTTTCTTACTTCACAGAATAAGTGTGGAGATATTTCTCCTTTTCTTTTCTTTTTAATTTTATTTTATTGCTTAAAGTATTACATAGAGTAGTACATATGTCTCATTTTTCCCCCCATTGACCTTCCCCCGGCCTCCGCTACTCCCCCCCGCCCCAGTATCTTGCATCCATTAGTTATGCTTATATATATGCATATAAATCCTTCAATTGATCTCTTACCTCCCTCACCCCAATCCTCCCCAGCCTTCCCACTGTAGTTTGACAGTCTGTTCAATGCTGCTCTGCCTCTGTATCTATTTTTGTTCATCAGTTTATAACGTTCTTTATTATCTATAAATGAGTGTTCTCCTTTTCACTTAAAAAGCCTTCTGTAGGGCCATCAAATCCAGACATGCTGGGTGTCTTTTGGTCATGGAATACGGAGACTCCCATGAACGTCTCTCTCCCTTACAAAAACCCACTCTTCTGCTGTTTAAAGGTGAAAGAGTTTCCTGCTGGTTTAAATTGTGTAATCTATTGTAGAATTAGGAGGCAAATCCTGACAAGTGAGGAATACACTATCTATGTTTCATGACCTTCAGGTAACTGCTATCTTTCAAGATTCCTAAGACGCCACACTGAAATGGAATTTTTCCTCTAAGTGACTAATATTCTAATTTTCTCACTTTGGAAGAATCGAGCTAACAAAACAGTTCAAATACCAACTTAAAAGCAATTGAAAATCGTGGAATTAAGAAAGAATGTGAATTTCATCATGGAGAGGTTCCAAATCAGTTAATTGGGCATAATTTATTTTATACATTTATCAAATTTCAAGAGTTAGATCCTATATACAATCTTTTCTTTAAAAATGGATGGGTCAGATGCAAACCTTAGAAACTCTGTAACTAACGCCACTGAAGCAGTACCCACAACTTCTGAACAAAGGGCTTTCCTCCTATCTCTTAGTTTGCTAAGTTTCCCCACATGCTTTGAGTTATTTTAAATCCTTTGAGAATCAATTATAAATATAGCTACTTCTGAGAAGCTAATAATAATATTTGTACCCATCCTCAAGAAAATTCTAATTTTTATTATCTGCTCTTCTACATTATTATTATTATTATTATTATTATTATTATTAGGTTAAATACTGTTTAATAGGCTTTCTTTTCAGACAAGCAATTAATTTTATAATAAATTTGTTTTGCTTTGCTTTGTTAATCCATCACCCAAGAATAAGAAAGATAAAGTATATTTTCCTTCAAAATTTTGTCAACCATAGAAATACACTAACTTTGAACTGAAAAAGAGAACTCCCATCTTGAAGAATATGATATTAAAATGGATGTGAAGAGCATGTAGTAAAAATCAGGCTCTAATAAATGAACCTGCCATCCTCACATGATAAAAGAACATGCCGGCTCTAGCGCAGGTCTCTGACTGATGCACACACATGTTCAGGTCAAACACTCAAATTTGCATTCACTTCTGCTGCACCATCGATCTGGCTTCTGCAAATGCTTGCCTTACAAATCAACTTAACCGCAATCAGAATCAGCAAAAAAGAACTAAACGAACCACAGTTATGCATCCTTGGAAGAAAAAAGATATAATTAAAGCAATGAAGTGGACAAACACGTATACATAGAAAGACCCAGAATAACACATAAGACAAACTCTAAATACACAAAGCGATACCACCAATGGGAGCAAAGGAGATGTTCTGACAACTACAACTGTTACTAAACTAGATACCGTGACAAATAAAAATAGGGCAAGAACAAGCCCTAAAAAGGAATTAAGACAAGGCGTAGGAAACTAATGACTGAGGATGAAGACAAACGTGGTGACAATGGCAGGTAGTGTGACAAATGAAATGCTTGGATAAGCAAAATTCCGGAAAGCAGACAGCTGAAAGGCCCAAGACCAAGACTGAGACGAATCTGTCAGCAATACGGATAGCATCACACTGTGCCAGAAGACAGTGCTAAATTATAAATGTTAATGATAGATGGACCAGGGAAGTCACCAGCAGAACAAAAGAAACCGGAAACACCCTTTCTGCTGCGTTTGATGGAGGTCCTCATATTAAGATAAACACTGGTTCCCTTTTTCTGAGGGGGATTTATTCCAAGACTCCGAATGGATGTCTGAAACCACAGATAGTACCAAACCCAATATACAGGGTGTGCCATAAATGTGTATACATACTTTAATAGCTGATAGCTCAATTTTGAAAATAAAATGTACTTTAATACACACTGCCTTTATAATTTTTCTAGTGTATGTATACGTTTTGGGGACACCCTATGTATTATGCTTTTTCCTACATATACATACCTATGATAAAAGTTAATTTATAGCCTAGGCACAGTAATATATTAATAACAATAATTAATAATAGAAAAATTATAACAATACTAGGGGCCTAGTGTACGAATTCATGTACCTCGAAATGAACTGTAGGCCACAAGGCTGTGGTGTGCACAGGGGAGGGTCTTGGCCCATTCTCTGCAACCCCGCCTGGCCCCTCCTGCCATGGCCCCCCAATCCCCAGTCTGCCAGCAGCCCCACTCCCTCCACTGCCACTTCCACGGGCTGATGGCACTGGCCCTCCTCATGCTGGCCTTGCTCGCACCTGCTGACAGCACACAGAGCAATTGGGGCCAGTGCCAGCAGCAGGTGTGAGTGGCAGCTGCTGCCCCAATTGCCCCTCATGAGCAGAGGGAGGTGGAGAAGCCCTCAGGGTTGATCGGAGCCAGTGGCCACTGTTCACACCTGCTAGCAGCGCTGAGTGACCAGGGCCAGCGCTGGGCACTAGCAGTGGGTGCAAGCGGCGACTCTGGCATTGGCAGCAGGTGGGTGTGCCAGCTGGGACCACAGTGCATAGGAGCAAAGAATTTTCAGTAACCATCAGAGGCTCAACCCAATGACAGCAACTAGCACCCTACTTTGGTCTGGTGCCCCCGCTCACCTGCTCCACCATCCTGCTGTGACCAACACCCACCATGCTCCGTGCATGCACTCCCATGGTGATCAGCACACATCACAGCAACTGGTTGTTCGGTTGTTCGGTTGTTCCGCCATTTGGTCTATTTGCATATTAAGATTTTATATATAGAGAATATTGTAATAAAAGTTAAGTGAAATGTGGTCTCTCAAAATATCTTATTATACTCACCTTTTCACTTAAAGAAAGCATTTTATGGCTTCTCTTTTGCATCTGTGAATTATCAGCATCACTACTCTTGTGATTTGGGGTCATTAGTAAGGAACATAGGGTGACTTGAGCACTGAGATACCGGCCAGTGGGCCTGATTACCAAGATGGTGACTAAATGATTGACAGGTGGGGTGCGTG
Organism: Pipistrellus hanaki; assembly: GCF_964339955.1. Lineage (NCBI taxonomy): Eukaryota > Metazoa > Chordata > Mammalia > Chiroptera > Vespertilionidae > Pipistrellus > Pipistrellus hanaki. The sequence goes on along the minus strand of NC_140513.1, from coordinate 58,466,255 downwards.
TACAGTAATAAGACACTGGACAAAGGAATGGAGCACAACAGCATGAGCTTTCATTACACTACTCAGAATGGTGTACAAATTAAAACATGACTTTTTTATTTCTGGAATTTTCATTTTAATATTTTCAGACTTCAGTTGACTGCAAGTAACCAAAACTGTGGAAAGAGTCCTGGCTGGTGTTGCTCAGTAGTTAAAGAGTTGGCTCATGCACAGAAGGGTCACTGGTTTGATTCCTGGTCAAGGGCACCTATTTGGGTTGCAGGTTTGATCTCCAGGCCTTGTCGGGCGCATGCAGGAGACAACCAATCAATATGTCTCTCTCACATCATCAGTCAATGTTTCTCTATTTCTTTTTTCTCTTTCTCTCTCTCCCCCTCCTCCCTCCCTTCCACTCATTAAAAAAAATAATAATAAAAAAATTTTTTAAAAAAAGACTCAATGGGGAAAATAGCCTCTGGTGAGGATTAACAAAAACTGCAGAAAGAGAAGCTGCGGATAAGGGGGCTGCTGCAGTGGCCATGTCCTCTCTGAACGGGCATCTCTGGCTGCAGCTGGAATGGCAGCATGCTATTAGATGCCTCCCACCTTTTCTACCCATGTCCTTCAGTTATTAGGAATGTTCATTTGCATACAGAATCTTGAACTCAGAAGTAAAAGAGTCTTCAGAAAGTAAAATGACAGAAGGAAAAAAATGGAGGAGAAAGAAAGAGTGCAAAGGTAAAAAGGAAAAGAGAGGACTGAAAAAAGAGAAGAAAAATAAAAGATGAAAGGAAAAATGGTGGGGGGAAAATAACTATTCAAATATTTGCTGAGCAACTACTGTGCAGCAGATGCTGCGCCAGACAAGAGAGATAACGTAGTGGGGAAAACAGTCATGGTTTCTGGCCTCATGGAGTATAATTTAGTAGCAGAAAAAGACATTAATTAAACAACCACACACAAAAATGCAAAGTTGAAATTCTGATAAGTGTTTTTGAAGAAGGGATAGATGATACTCTGAGTACATATAACAGAAATGATACTGGGAAGTCTTCTGTAAGGAATTGATAATGAAGCTGAATTTCAAGGAGCAAAGGTTTGAGGGTGGAGACACCTCCAGGCAGTGGGACTGGCCTATACAAAGGCCCTGTGGCAAGAAGAATAGTGAGAGAAAGGAGCAAAAGAAGGCGGGAGGTGTCCGGAACAGAGAGAATTTGGGAGCCTGGAGGAATAAGCTTTCATTCAAGCATTTGCATCTTCTTCCTAAGAGCAATACAACCAGTCAAAAGTTTTAACCATTAGAGTAGCATGATCTCCATTTACTGAGCAGCTAACACACGCACCATTATGGGCAATCCCCTCTGTCCACACTCCTCCACACTGGCCTCACTCACTCCATCTGCCATGCAAGCATTACCTTTCATCCAGCCTGCAAGACTGACTCTCAATTTAGCGTTTTTTCATTTGGGGCTCCCCTGCCTAGAACTCTCTTTCCCACATGTCTCACCCCTCACTTCACCTTAGGTCTCTACTCAAATGTCTTCTCAGATAAACCTTCTCTAAAAATGCAAGCTTAGGCCTATAGGATCCCACTGCTCTTTATTCTCTGAACTTGCTCGATCTAGTTTCACTATTCTCATCACTCATAGAAACTATGTTCTACATGTATTTGTTAGCTTTATAAAACATGCATGTGCATAGGCCCACACAAACTGAAGTTGGCTGCAGGAAGGCAGAGCCTGGACTGCGCGCACTGCCTCTTACACTCCAGTGCTCCCCAAGTGCTCAGTGAATGTTTCCAAAGAATGAATGCTGATTGTCCCTTAGATTACAATCACGCAAAAGACCTGTCCTCTGGCCTGGTAATTTTATTATCTGCATTCTCTCCATGGCTTTGCCAAACAAGAGAGCCTCGAATTTTAGAAAGAATTATCAATCAGAAATCTCTCCTTACCTTTCCTAGTTGCATCAAAACTCAACGAAACATGTTTTTCTCCAAAAGCATGAATATAAGATTATTCTACATCAGGCACATGAAAGAGGAGATATTTGCAAGTATGCAGGTAGGTCTGGTAGGATTAGAGATAATATTTGCAAAAAAAAACAACAGTGTGGCTGTCCTAATTGAAAAATGCACAAAGAAAAAAATTTAATTGTATCACCAGAGTCTAGAAGAGGGAGAAAAGTCGACAAATATTGTCCTTATGTCACTAAAAAGCAGCATGGAGAAGAGTTATCTCAAAGAACTAAGGCAATTAAATACAGTGAACATTTATGAAGTGTGTATTTATTTCTTCAGACTTGATTGCACATAATATACAAAGCACTATAATAGATGTTGGGGCAAAAGTAAGCCATACTAATAGACACATTCCATAATACTGAGAACGAAAGAAATTTAAACTCTGGTTTTGAAAAGGCAATTAAGGGAGAAAGGGGAAGAATATAAGATAGTCTTAGAGAAACAGATTGCCACGGGGATGGGAGAGAGAAGGAGAAATAAAAGTAATCTTCTCTCAGTCAACATTCGGACCCAATACTCCTGTTAACTAAGAAGTAACATTCAATAAACATATCCGTTCATTTTTTAAGGCAGATAAAACAAAACCACCATCTTGTTCATAGGAAACTCTTAAATTGTCTTTGTGAGGGTGGGAGGAAGAGGGGAAGGAATGCAAGAGGAAGAAGTCTTCTGCTTCTGGTTGAAATCTGTGAGCAGTAAAGAACACTTTGCTTGATCTTCTCATGTTTCTTCACATAGAATGAGCTCAAAAGGGCTTACCAAATGAAATACATGCCAAATGGGAAAAAAAATGGCATGAAGGAGCTTGAACTGAAGTAGTGGAGGAGATAGTAAGCATGGATATATAACATCAACAAACTCCACATATATTCATACAATACATGTGTAAACACATGTATTAGCTGTACACACTTTTCTAAATCACCTCTAAAATTTCATTAACTTTTCACTTACATTTTAACTTGTTGCCATTATCAGTGAAAGAAATCAATGTAAACTGTCTATGCCTCCATGTGTGGAAAATATACTAGTGCAAAAGAAACCTTTTCTCCAGAAATTACACGAGGAGGCTTGGAGAAGAGGATTGGCTCACGAGTGGGTGAAGCATCATCCCAACAACAAATTTGTAGACAAGCATAAGCGTCCTCCAACAAGTGCCCCAAATCCTGGAAAGTTATCCCCTAAGAACTGTACCTCATTTAACAGCACATGGTGGAACTTGGATCCTTTGAACTGAGAGGGTTAATTATACAATGCTTTGGGGGATCTGTCGTTTTCAAATACTCTGATGAAAATGTTTTTGTTAACTTCATGTTTTTATGAGAGCAGGATTAGCAGCAATCATCTAAATTGTTGTCAACACTGATACAAAGCAATGACACAGGGTTACGCATGAGGGAACAGAGCCCCCTTTATACTTGGATTGGCTGAATTGCAACCCATGTTTAAGGAATGATGTCCCTGGTTATGCGTGACAGTGGATACGGAGATTAAACCCAAAGCCTCCGCTCTCTCTGCAAGTAGCCATCCGCGCTTGAAAGAGTGAATGGACCAAAGTTGTTTCCACGAGGCACCCCACAGGAATTCTCTCTTGGGAAATGGTCTTAGTTTCTGACCATGGCAAGATCTAACGTTCCCAGCTACGGCTTCTGAAAAACCTCTCTTCCCCTGTCACTTGACCATCTGGAGAAAACCTGACCGAATAAATATTCCACTGCATTTTTTTCCTACACTTCCATTCTTTCATTGGTGAATCTATTAAGATGACCACAGATTCGTCAGAGGCAGAAGCATCAAGCTCCTGATCCACATACTTGCAGCTGGTGAACCGTGCCATTTTGTGAGCTATGCTCGCTTTCATTTGCCGCTGGGCCCAGTTCTACAATAGCAAAAACTCGGAGTTTGAATTCTGTCTCTGAGACACGCTTGTTCTGAAGACGTGAGCTGCCCGCCCTGCGGAAGCACTCACCGTGGCCATCAAACAAGCCGGCCCGGAACCACAGTGGCGGTGCTCACACCAGCAAAACTTCCCGCGGCTGTGCTGTGGCCGGTCTGCTGGTCTCCTAACGCAGGCCTGGGCTGGCACAAACCCCAGCGAAAGGCAAAGAGCAATCGGCCCCGCTTGCCCTCGCATCAGATGGATTATGCTCAGAGTTCCGCAGGCGCAGGAGGCAAAAGGAAGGTGTCCAGGTCAATTTCCTCACCCTACACACCTGTGACTTTTTATTAGAGGAGCAGGATGTCAGTCCTCCGGTGCCCACAGTTCTCTGCGGGGAGGTCAATGTCACCTCAGCATAGTAAAGGCCCCAATGATAGGAACGCACCAGGAACTTCCTGAAAGCGAGGAGTAAGTCAAAACAAACAAGGGTGACAAAAGCAAAGATAAAAGCAAACTGTGCCTGAAATTCTTTACAGAGCAAACAGGCCGAGAAAGAAGGGAGGACTCTCCTGGTTCCAGTGGAGACAGAGGAGGAAGCAGGGAGCTGGCGGTTCGCCGCCTCTGCTCGAGGTGTGGGAAAGGGGTGTGAGTCCCGGGCGCGAGCCACCTCCCACCTGGGGGCGGTGGAAGGCGATGGCGGATACAGATAACATCAACGTCGTCGACAGCATCATCCAACGGCTGCTGGAAGTGGGAGAGTCCGAGCCTGGTAAGAGTGTCCAGCTCCCGGAGGATGAAATCCGAGGACTGTGCTTAAAATCTCAACAGATCTTTCTGCACCAGCCCATCCTACTGGAGCTCGAAGCACCACTCAAAATATGCGGCGATATCAATGGGCAATACCATGATTTGCTTCGACTCTTTGGTTTGGGTGGTTTCCCGCCAGAAAGCAACTAACTACCTGTTTCTCGGGGACTATGTGGACAGGGGGAGGCAGTCGCTGGAGACTATCTGCCTCTTACTGGCCTACAAGATCAAATATCCTGAGAACTTCTTCCTTCTCAGAGGAAACCACGAATGTGCCAGCATCAACAGAACTTACGGGTTTTACGATGAATGTAAAAGGAGACACAACATTAAACTGTGGAAAACTTTCACAGACTGCTTTAACTGTTTACCCGTAGCAGCCATCGTGGATGAGAGAATATTTTGCTGTCATGGAGGTTTATCACCAGATCTTCAATCTATGGAGCAGATTCAAGGAGTTATTCGACCAACTGATGTACCAGATCGAGGTCTTCTTTGTGATCTTCTGTGGTCGGACCCCAATAAGGATGTCTTGGGCTGGGGTAAAAATGACAGAGGGGTGTCCTGCACATTTGGTGCCGCGGTGGTTACAACATTTCTGCAGAAGCATGATTTGGGTCTTATATGTAGAGCCCATCAGGTGGTGGAAGATGGATATGAATTTTTTGCCAAGAGGCAGTTGGTCACTCTGTTTTCTGCACCCAATTACTGTAGAGAGTTTGACAATGTGGGTGCCATGATGAGTGTGGACAATACATTACTGTGCTCTTTTCAGATTTTAAAGCCGGCGGAGAAAAGGAAGCTGAGTGCCAGGAGACCCGTAACACATCCAAGGGGTATGATCACAAAGCAAGCAAAGCAATAGATATCATTTTGACACTGCCTAGTTGGGACTTGTAACATATAGTGTATAACCTTCATTTTTAAAATTGTAATGTATATTAGTCAGCTTGCTCAAATAGTGTGTTTATGGAACCCTCCCTTCCATTTTTCAGTGAATGAATGGTATTTGCTGATTATAACAGCAAATGAAAGACTTCACTCCCAAGAAAAAAAGTTTTGTTTTTTAATTCTCTCTTCCTTTTGCAGACAAATTTAATGGTGGTATTAAAGCTGTGCACCCCGGGCAGTTTATCCTGTCTGAGGGGTAAGTGCAACTGACCTTCAATTCAGTACAACCTATGAATGATGTAAATGCTCGTTTTTTAAAGAGAGCCTTAGGGAGCTCAGTCTGGACACGTTGTTGTCATAAAATGCATATTGTTGACATAAATCACTGTGAATATTTTTTAAAGGATTCGTTTCAAAGGGATTGCTTATTTCTCTCACTGTCTTGTCAGGTACAAACTAGTTTTATAGCTATCAATAATAGGAGTAACTTTCTACCTTGTCAGCATCACTGGTATAATGTATGTTTAATTAAACACTTTCCTCTGCCGTATACCTAAAATAGCAATTAAAGTCATTTTTTAAATGTTTGTGACTCTTTCCTAAAGCCAAAATGTCTGTTGAAATATGTATTGATACACCCCCAAGTACAAGGAGGTATGGTTGTGTACCCATGCCACCTTCTTGAGGATTCAAAACTAGGTTTTTTTTAGTTTGAATAGCAACTAGTAACAGAGTGCTGTTTAAGCTATTAATCAGTTAATAACATTTTTCACATTTTCAATATAGTCTATTCATTAAGTAATCTTTTTACAGCTTCATCAGACCTGAACTGAAACCATCCATTCAGAAAGCTCCAAATCATAGAAACAATACTGTTCTATACGACTGAGCGATTATGTTTTCTTTGGCCTACAGTCTTTATTCTGCTGTGAAGTCAAAACAAAAGAACTAACTTACCTATCCACCAGTTTATACAGAACTCACATTATCTATGACTTTTTTAAACCAAGATTTGTTCAAAAGAAATCTGTTCCAACAGATGACTGTGTACAATACCATGTGATGAAAGTGAATTCAGACTTATTAAATGACAAACTTGTTAAATACTTTGTGTCAATTTATCAGTACAATACACAGGAGAACTACTGATGGCATATTGACTTGATCTTAATGAATAAATTGCTCTGGAAAAAAAACAAAACAAAAAAAGAAGGCATGAAAGCTGAGCTAGGGTCAAATTGTGTATGAAAGGAAAAGAACTGAATAAAAAATGCAAATGTATCATGCTCATGCTACAAAATCCAATACACCATGTCCATACTAGGAAACAAAGAATTTCCTGTCAAGTGTTCAACAACATATAACCCAACACAAATCTTCTGAAAATGACTGACTTACGTAGCAAATGAAATTTACAGAGTTAATATAAAGTCCCAGCATCCCTCACCCATATCACAAGATGTTAAGGAACTGAAGTAAACTGTAAATCACTCTAATCATCAGATTTGGCCCCTGATCTTGAAAAATTGTCAAGAGGTATTGTTCAGTTATTCTAAGTTATGATTTTTTGCTTTTCTCTAGTGCAATGGCCCTCAACTTGGCTGCACATTAAAATCATCTAAGGAGCTTTTAAAAAAAATTTCCAACTCTTAATCCCATCCTAGACCAATTAAACTAGAAGATCTAGGGGTGAAACTGAGGTGCCTCAGTGTGTGGTTAGGGTAGAGAACAACTAATGGAATACAAATCTACTTATATAACAATAAACTAGAAAGCCAGAGCTAGCAAATGAAAGCTAGGCATGCTCCAGGGTGTGATGCAAACATCTTCCTAACCTTTACTCCTCTTCCTATGCACAGTTTCCCACTACACTTCTACTTATTATCTCACCTACTACAGCTTGGAAGACCAAAGCATTAGTGAATAGAGAAAAACTTCCACAATTTGGACTAATTGGTAAAGCCTGTCTAAATTAATGGAAATTGCACATATTAGAATATTTCAAAAGAAATGTAGTTTTCTGTTTCAGAATGACATTTTTTATCCAAACAAAGGCTTTCAAGTTTAACCAAAGCCTCTTTCCTTCATTGAGTGAGACTTGCAGAGGTCCTTAAAAGATTTCTTTTGATGAATAGATTTTCAAATATATATAATTACCAAGTTGTATCCGTATATTAAATGCATAGAAGATGTTAATGCATTGTTATTAATGATTAGATGATAGTGACCTTATAATAGAGGACAAATATTACATTTGCAGTAGCCCCTATTTTCTAATTCTTACCAAGTACAATGGACAGTTTCTGATATTTTCTTCTATCTGTGCCATACTCCCATATCTCCTTTCTCATCCCAGCTTCCTCTCTCAATCTCTCAATCTCTCTCTCTCTCTCTCTCTCTCTCTCTCTCTCTCTCTCTCTCTCTCTCTCTCTCTCTCTCTCTTTACACACACACACACACACACAGAATCTTTGAAGAGGTAGATGTGTCATCAGCTCAACTTCCTAATTAGCAGAGCCTAGAATTAGTCTTATTCCCAAATACCTGGTATCCACCAGACTAGGAACGAGAGCTGGCATCTTAAATCATCACTAAGACTGGACTGCCTCCTCATCATGGATTAAACTCTGAGCGAGACAGAGAGAGACAAAACTCTGAGCAGTCAGAGGCAATAAAATACTATAAGAATCATAATTATTACAGAAAATGTAATGAGAAAACTGATTCATCATAACTCTTCTTGAGAAGTATATCCCATTGGTAGGAATAAGCCACCTTAGAACAAAAGAGGAATGAAACCACCAAGAAAGTTAAACTTCCTTCCAAAGAGTAAGGGTCTGGCTCACTGCAGGCTTTTGAGGGGGATACCTTTGGGACTATGATTGACTGCTCAGCATCAGGTTAGGGAGGCTGACATTACCATCACTTCTCAGTCTCCGTCTTCCCTGCCTGGCCTTTCACTTCCCTTCCCATCAATGGTCCTCAAAGTGGGATTTCTGGACCTGCAGTAGCAGTGTCCCCTGAAATCTTGTTAGTCACACATGTTCAGGTCTTTCCTGAGACCTACTAAATAAAATACTCCCTGGGGGAGCCAGCAATCCCTTTGTTAACAAGTCCTCCGGCGATGCTGATGCACTCTCCTACCTCAGAAGCATTGCTCTAAGGAACGGATAAAAACTGAAGAGTGACAAACAAATCAATGGGTGTTGAAGTAGTAGTCTTCCCAAGACACCCTGAGACAGGTAGTGCCCCATTCCTGATCAATCATCTGCACAACGTCCCTGTCTAGACTTCCAGTTCCTTCTTAGGAATGGAACCCTGTTTTCATCTCTAACCCCCTGTGGCTGAGATCCTGCCTGTCACTATTTAGCCCTTCCATTAGCCCTTCACTCTTCCATTTTCAAGGATGTAGATATTACACCTTCAGTCATTCAATCACCAACTGGAACAAAGTCATGAATGTACTAACTACCTCTTGTAACAACTACAAATCATTCTGTTTCCCTCTCACAATACAGATTCTACTGGTTTCTTACTCCTTACATAGCAGTGATCTCCTTAATATAATGAACTAAATGAAATCTGAGTTTTATATAGCAAAGGATGGCTGAATGGGTAAGGAATCCCCTCACCCTTCTTTTTCTTTTTCTTTTTAAATATGTTTTATTGATTTTACACAGAGAGGAATTGAGAGGGACAGAGAGTTAGAAACGTCGATGAGAGAGAAACATTGACCAGCTGTCTCCCACACAGCCCCCACTGGGAATGTACCCGCAATCAAGGTACATGCTCTTGACCGGAATCGAACCCGGGACCTTTCAGTCTGCAGGCCAACGCTCTATCCACTGAGCCAAACCGGTCCTGGATCCCCTCACCCTTCTACACATTATCCAATAATGAGGGGTGTGCTACAATATTTTAACAATCCAGTCTCTGAGGAAAAGAAGCCCTGACTCATAGTATTTGCCAACATCTGAGATGTAAATACTGTCCCATCATGGCCATCAACATGAGGTCACCAAACGTGCAATAGCAAAGAGATTTGTATAACAAATATATTTGTTAACAAATTACAATACACTGTAGACTAAAGCCATGTTACTTTACTTTTACTCTTTTTTATATTCTATGCAATATGTATGCAGAACAGTGCATAGAACATAGTAGTATACAATCATTGCACAGGTTAAGAATAGGGCATTGCCAGCACTCCAAAAAGTAGAGAATTGCTGAATGATGGAGGAAGGAAGGAATGGAGGGAGAGAGAGAGGGAAGAAGGGAGGGAGGGAGATAATGTAAGTAGTTAATTTAGTCCATCAAAATCAACTATGTTTTGGTACTAAAGTATAAGAGAAAAACATAAAATTAACTCATTTTAAATAAAAACATAACTGAGCAAAATGTTAACACAAAAATGAATTTCATATTCTATAGATCTAGAACTAATAATAATTCATCAATAACATAAGTATATTTCATAAATAAGTATTATAATTCTGGGTAAAATATCATCTAATAAAATAATGTTGCTAGAGTATATCATGGAAGTCGTCTTCAAGTTTCATATTGTGAAGATACATTCAATGTACTAAGGTATGAGGAAAAATCTGAGACCATTCAAAAATTGCAATGTCAACAAATTAAAAAAAAAACAATATTAAATGGGATTCATCATGAGACACAATTTATCTTTGACTCAGCATATAATCAGTCTGAAATTCCATGAAATTCCAAAATTTTTTGTGTGTAAGCATGCACAGCTATAACAGATCAAATGGAAAACATATATGCACACTTTACTGGCTTAAGTGTGGGAGACAGGATTCAAGTCTTGGTCTGAATTTATTATAGGACCTTTGGTAAATCACTTTCCCTCAAATGACTCAAATGATATGTATTTATTTACTAAGCCACTCAGACATTCATTTAAAAATATTTATTGAAAACCTATTGTGTGCCTAGCAATCTTTTAGACACTGAGAATGCAACAGTAAACATGTCTTATCTTTCTCTGTATACTCAGAGTGGATGGGGAAAAACATAAACAAGCAATCAAATAAGAGAGAAAAAAGTGAGTGGTACTTTGAACACAATCCACCAGGTAATTCAATTTCTGAGTAACTGGATTTTTTTTTTCCTTAAAGGTTTCAGAGTTTTATGCTAGGGAGGAAAAGTTCATACTTGTTTCTAACCATATTCACATTTGTCTAAAGTGATGTTCCTGGTGAAATTTGATATTTCACATAAGACATTTCATTCACTCACCAAGATCCATATAACTACCAGAAATCAGCACAGGGGGTCGGGCAAATACCTCCTCCCAAATATACAAGAGTAGGAAGTGATGAGCTAACCTTTTCTGTGTTTAGAAGACAACACATAGCCGAGTTCTCCAGGGTGAAGAGCCCACTCTCCTAGAACATGAACAGAAAAGGTAAACAACCAATTCGGGACTGGGTGCTTCCAGAAGCTCTTGCATTCTTTTCTCACAAAGACTGATTTTAGAAAATTCAACTTTCTCTCTTTCCCTTTTGCGTCCTCCTTCACACTTAATATCAGGACATTTGTCAATAATTCTCAATGTACAATTTCCATATAAATTGGGTATGCATGATGTACATGTGTTTTGGAAACCAGCCAGTTTTCAGATACATCTATCTACATTCAGTAGCTTCACAGGCCTTGTCCACATACAAAGAGACATCTAGATAAATTAAAACAGTAAAGGGAGGAAAGCATGTAAGTAAGATAATGACACGACTTGGAAAAATAAGCAATCAATTAATAAACAGACTTCTGCTACCAAGATCACAGTAAAGTAAGGTCTTGGGCAAAGAAGAGACCTGTCAGCAAATTACCAGCTCTAAACAAATGGGCAATGGCACTAGGTAATCCCATTGGTGTCCTGGAAGTGGATAACTGATGCACAAAGATAACTATCTACAGGAGAATAAAAGCAGGAAACACATAGAAAGCATATAGAGAAGTGGGAGAGAGGCAGAGAGAAGAGAGCAGAGAGATCTCATCTGAGAACTAGTAGTGTTTCATCATCTTCAATTTCCCCTTTATGATGACAACCAGTCAGTCTCTCTATAGCTAGTCCTTCCTGCCAAGGTCCACATTTACATTTGCAACTATATTTTAAATTAGTCTGCATCTCAAACCAACTATCCCTAAGACCCTTCAAAATGTATTTATTTTTAACCTTCAACTTTTCATGAATATTCAATTAGGAAAATATACACTGGCTTTTAAGTCTTCTTTATTTTATTTAAAACAGGAAATCAATTTTCCCCTCCTTTCTCTGACATTATTTGCATGAGTCCTAGTATCCAATAAGTGGACCCTGTTTTAGAAATATATACAGCCTTTCATCAAAATCTTCAGGCCTTTTTCTTAAAGTTCAAGTCAAACCTAGAGTCCCATTCAGAGAAGAGGGGCTCAGTCCAAGCCAAACTCACCTATGAACCAAAAGCAGATCTTATTTTTCTTAAAACTGGAAGGCAACACTCAACAGAGCAAAGAAAAAGTATAAATTTCAAAACCTAACATACTAGCATATATATTGTGTGACCTTGAGTTTGCTCACTTTTTTTTTTCAAATATATTTTATTTATTTTTTTTACTGAGAGGAAGGAAGAGGGATAGAGAGTTAGAAACATCAGTGAGAGAGAAACATTGACCAGCTGCCTCCTGCACAACCCCCACTGGGGATGTGCCCACAACCAAGGTACATGCCCTTGACCAGAATTGAATGTGGGACCTTTCAGTCTGCAGGCCAACGCTCTATCCACTGAGCCAAACTGGTTATAGCTGCTCACCTTTCTTTATCCAACTTTTCTACTTTACCAAAGGTAATGACCCCAATCTCATAAAGTGGGGAAACTGAGTCAGTGATTTGATCCAGGAAAAGGCACAGGGCTCAACTAAACATGACAAGTAGAGAGCTTTGAGGACAGACAGTAGGAACTGCAAAGTGCCTACAGACATGTTGGCTAGCCTCATAATAAGGTCAATAAGGTCTTTGTCAAATTAAATGGCTAAAACATCATTTCCCAAAGTCTACCCCCTCGGAACCTAAGTCCCCAAAGAGACTGTCTCTTAGAAAAATGACTGTAGTCAAGTGAATGCTGGAAACACTGTGTAATAGATGAGCATCAGAATGATTCACAATACACATTAGTATATTAAAGCCCCAGAAATCTTGGGAGTACAATCAACTGTTATTGATGCAACTTCCCTGAACTCCTTTGACCATAGAATCCTTTTTGTCAGAAATGTTCTAAAGCAGTTTCTGGCCTAATTAAAGTTAGTATTACAATATATATTTTATTTCCCCAAGCCTGTGAAGTATTCTCTTTCTTATCTTTGCCCTATAGAATCCACAGTTCATTCAACTTAAAGTAACTCTGGAGTTTTGGGGTTTTCTCCTCATTATAAAATGAAGATTTATTTTGACATTTTAGCACTCTCTATTTAAATCTTTTGAAAAGTGCTTTCGCTTACTTTATTTTCTTTTCAATCTCTTATATTTTCATCTGGACTTCATACCTGAAATACCTTCTCCAGGACTTCTATAGGATTCTATTTTATAACACAGGGTATGTAGAACAACTGTTTCCTTCTCTCTGTGAGCTTATTTTGCTTCGCTAGCATCACCTAACAGAACTTTGCCTGTGCTTTTGATGAAGCCTCTTTCAAGGTGTGTTGACATGTCAGTTGATGGTGGAGCAACTCTATTAAAGATCTGAAGCTGTTAAAGTGCTGCTTTTCTAAAAGGTATACACCACTTGAAAAATCAGTCCAGAGCGTTCTAATGTTCAACCCTCACACCTATGCTGTAATATCGGTTTCAATGTCAAAAATGAAGTAACTGGAAACATGTTTGACCAGAACATATCACTCCATAACTAGACTGGGACCCCACGGTGTCCAAAGCTGTCAGTTTTCTGCTCTACCCACACCTTGAGCTCTCAACTATTTTATACTCTCTCACACCCTTATCTGATATTATCTGAAATATCAAAAAGAAGTAAATGATACAACTAAAAGCAAATTTAAATAATTGTAATGTTAAGTATGCCTTGAAATTTCAAAAAGCACTTTTTGTGCTTCTTCTGAAAATTCTGAAAAAACCAAGTAAGAGGGAAGAATGGAGGTAGGGAAGGAAATGCTGATTAATAATAGCAGACCTAGATTATTTACAGTAGCTTTTTTTAAAATATATTTTATTGATTTTTTACAGAGAGGAAGGGAGAGAGATAGAGACCTAGAAACGTCGATGAGAGAGAAACATCAACCAGCGGCCTACCAGGGATGTGCCCGCAACCAATGTACATGCTCTTGACCAGAATCGAACCTGGGACCTTTCAGTCCGCAGACCAACGCTCTACCACTGAGCCAAACCGGCTTCGGCTATTTACAGTAGCTTTTAATTAGGGTTACTGCCTTTCTTTCTGGTCCTACCTGCTACAATTTCTCTCCACATTTACCATTCATTTGTTCTTTAGAGTTCTAAAGACCATTATTTGTGTTTTTGACTACTTCATAAATTGGAGGATTTTGTATAAAAATGAAGGGGAAAACCCTAGCTGGTTTTGCTCAGTGGATGGAGTGTTGGCTTGCAGATTGAAGGGTCCCATGTTTGATTCCAGTCAGGAGGTGCGTGCCCGGGTTGTGGGCTCGGTCCCCAGTAGGGGGCGTGCGGAAGGCTGCCGATGTTTCTATCTCTCCCTCTCCCTTTCTCTGTGAAATCAATACAAATTGTATTTTTTTTTAAATGAAAGGGAGCCGAAACCGGTTTGGCTCAGTGGATAGAGTGTCAGCCTGCGGACTGAAAGGTCCCGGGTTCAATTCCGGTCAAGAGCATGTCCCTGGGTTGCGGGCACATCTCCAGCAGGGGGTGTGCAAGAGGCAGCTGATTGATAATTCTCTCGTCGATGTTTCCAACTCTCTATCCCTCTCTCTTCCTCTCTGTAAAAAATCAATAAAATATATTTTTTTTTAAAAATGAAGGGGAAAATATAAAGCAAGCTCTTTGAATATCTAATTACTACTCCATCTAGATCAATCCACATTTTTAAAGCAGCAATGTAAAGCACTGAATATTAAAAGATGTGTTCTATATAGTGTCCTAAGGCCAATGACCTGTGTTGAATAGAGTCAGAGATTTTCTTTTCTTATGACCTCTCTGATTATTCTGTATGCTAATGTTCACTATGACTCTAAGAAGAGCATATAACGTACAATATTTCCCAATTTTTGACCATATAAGATGTTTATTTTATTATATATGTTGATGGATGCCAGAAATGAGTCCAGTGGAAAAGTGACCCAAGCTAGGAACAAGGAAATCTAGGCTGAGGCCTTCACACTGATTACTCCAGTACAGAAAAGCAGAAAGCAGCACTCTATAGACACTTACATTAACCCCAAGAAAAGGTGGCAACTAAAAGCATCATTGAGATTTGTTCCAAATGTGCTCAAAGACATTGAAACAAGCCACTAAATTTATCATTTAGTGATTTCAAACTTTCAAATGATAGAGAAAGTAAAGCAAATTAAGACTTCCAAGTCAAATTAAATCCCATAAAAGGCTAATATGCAAATAAACCAAACGATGGAATGATCAGTTGCTATGACATGCACTGACCACCAGGGGGCAGATGTTCAATGCAAGAGCTGTCAGTGCACTCCCACAGGTGGAGCGCTGCTCAGCCAGAAGCTGGGCTCAGGGCTAGTGAGTGCAGCGGTGGTGATGGGATCCTCTCCCACCTCCACAATACCACTAAGGATGTCCAACTGATGGCTTAGGCCCAAAAAGTGGGCCTAAGCTGTCAGTCAGACATCCTCCGAGGGCTCCCAGACTGTGAGAGGGCACAGGCTGGACTGAGGGACACCCCCCTAAGTGCACAAATTTTGTGCACTGGCCTCTAGTTTATAAAGATACTACTTAGGAAAAAGTACACAATCATTCGGTTATAATTTTTTAAATAATATATAGCCTTCGGTCTACAAAATTTGGTCTTAAAATACTTATTCCAGTTACCCTGCTTGCATTAAAAAAAAAATCACTCCGTAGTCTAGTGGCATAAAACAAGCATTTTTATTATGCTCACAGAGACTGTGGGTCATGAATTCATCCGAGTACAGCTTGTTATGCTCTTTGATGTTTTGGGCCTCCGCTGGCAGTGACTTAAACAGTTGGAGCTAGAACAGCTGGGGCTGGGGACCCACTTTCAGGATGGCGTCTTCACATACATGCCTGGCACCTTGGAAAGGATGGCTGGCATGCTGGCCTCAGGCGAGATGATTACCTGAGCACATTTACACATGGCCTCGCCAGTTTAAGGGCCTCAGCACAGGCTCCTCATGGCACAGCTCATTGTTCCAACAAACTAGTCAGAACAACCACAGCCTTTTTTTTTTTTTTTAAATATGTTTATTGATTTCAGATAGGAAGGGAGAGGGAGAGAGAGAAACATCAATGATGAGAGGGAATCTTTGATAGGCTGAGTCATACATGGCCCCCACTGGGGATTGAGCCCACAACCCAGGCAGGTGCCCATGACCAGAATTGAGCCCAGAACATTTCAGGACTGAAATGTCTATCCACTGTGCCAAACCAGCTAGTGCTAACCACAGCCTTTTATGATCTGGTCTCAGATGTCACAATGTGTCACTCTGCCCAATTTTCTCGGTTTCTGCCCTCACAAATTCACCCAGATGCAAGGAGAGTGGGCATAGACCCAGTATCTCAATAAAAAAAAAAATTGGCAAGGATTTAATTTTAACTACTACGAAAATACTTTACAAGAAGTTCCTAACATTTTCTCCACCAAAAGAACCTCTGGATCTCACCTCTCAGAATCACATGAGATAAAATGCAGTGGCATGATCTGAGGCAACTAGAAATTATAAATATAAATATGAGACAGTTTGAGAGAAATTAGAATATTAGTGAGGTGATCGCTATCTTCATTTTTTGTAGCAAAAAATAAAAATAAACAAACACAAAATGTGGGACTTGGTTGAAAAATTAAGAGACTTTATGGTTTGTGAGATATCATCAAAATTTCCTCTATTATTGACATTATTCAGGTTGCTGGATTAGAAATTCATTTCTGAGTGTAATATACTAATCCTTCATGAGATATTAATGAATCAAATCTTCCATTGAGTATATGCATTTGTACCCTCGTGCTGTATTAGTCCACTCATCTATTCACGGGGTCCTTCAGCAAGTAAGAGCTCTTAAATGCCTGTACTGTACTGCTTGCTGCAAATGCATGGATAAAACAAACTGTAAAATTCTGCCTTTAGACAACTCAGTCTAAAACACTATTTATATAATCACTTGTTCAACTTCTTTTTTTAAAACAATTCCCTTCAGAGTAAAAATCTAGATACGTTAGTAGAATGTGAGTTAAATAATGAGACAACCAAACAAAAAACTGTCACAAAGCAGCTTATTAATGATTCATGAAATAAATGGTATAAGTAGTTGAATAATTGAAGTTCAGAGGAGGAAGGTATAACTATGAAATTGGGCAAACTAAGAAGACTTCATAGATGGTTTTAGAGATTTATTCTCTAAGGTGAGTTAATTTACTGATAATCAAATATTAAGCTTCATTTGTACCAATTAAACATTTCCAAAGGTGTGTGGCAATTAAAAATTGTGCCAAACAATGCATAAAGTACAGGATATGTTATATCTTTAATTTATTTAAACCAAATTATATTTAGTTCTCAGTCTCCACTGGCCAGATTTGGTAAAAAGACCAACATCAATCATTTTGTTTGTTTCATTACTACATTTCACTCCCCTCCACCTCTCTCTCTCTCTCTCTCTCTCTCTCTCTCTCTCTCTCTCTCTCTCTCTCTCTTTCTCTTCATGAATCTGTCTCATTCTTCTCACAAATAATTTTATATTGTGCCAAGATATCAGAAATTACAAAGTCCAAGAAAAATAGGGAAAGTTCTCAACCAGGAGTCACTCATGGGCATTAGTAAAAGCAGTCATTGACCTTGTAAACATCATTCATTCCGACATGGCCAGTACTGATACTGGCTCAATTCCATGTTGTCAAAATTCTCTCTAAGGGCTTTGACCTAGTCTATCAATCCAATGTTGGGACTTTGCTCAACCTTTTAGGGAACTTCCACATAAAAAGGCTAGTGTAAATTTCCCGTGGGGTAAGGAGGACTAGAACACAAAAACACAAAGCACCAGCTGAACTTTCTGTCCAAAAAATGGGTAAAAATTTTTTATTCTGTTGTTGGCAAATCTGTTTCACCAAAAAACCTATGCACAAGGTAATAAAATTATGACTATATCACCCTGCCATAAGTGATAACTGTATTTCCAGGAAAAAACTACTTTGTTAAAAGGGGAGATTAAAGCACATGAATCTTGTATACCTAGTAGCTGTACAAATATGAAAGAAAATATGTAAAAAAAAGAAAAAGAAAATATGTAATAAGAAAATGAAAAGGGAGTTCTGTTTAGTTGTATATCAAACATACCTCTAATATTAATCATTTTGCTCTAACTGTGCTATCATTTTAACCTATTGGGTACTCACTGAAACAATAGTTTTTCATAATCAATTAAAAAAAAAACATACCATAATCCTGAGTGGCCTTTTATTTTTTTCTTTTTGATAGAGGTTCTTTTAAAGCAGCATCTCAGTATAAGAGATTGCCACTGCTATCAACATGTAGTTCCAATCTGTCTTGGAGTAGTAACCATATTTTACATTTCAGTAGTCAATCTGCCTTTTCTGTTTATTTTGTGAATAAAATATTTAGTTGTAATTCTTGGCTGATCACATTAACAAATGGTGTCATTATTGGTAGAAAAATAATAACATGGCATTTAAGTATGATTTTTCAGTTGAGAGCTTCGTTTTGCAGAAAGTTAAAATCACTCCCATTGTGAATATAACGAAGTTAAGTGTTTTGCCCACTCTGAGCTATTAGAATAATCAAGAAACTTTTTTTCCTAATTTCCTATCTTTTTGTCCACCATCATCCCTCCTCCTGAGTACTATCTGTAAATAAAAAGATTCTGCACATTTCAACCACATCCACCAAAACAAGCTGCAAAGACCCAAGGACCTGTGGAACGTTATTGCTCAAAAATTCTTTGGAGGTTTTGAAACTTGATTGCACATTGGAATCACCTGGGGAGCTTTAAAAAGTGCCGTTGCCTGGGTCACACCCCAGAGATTCTAATTTAATTGGTACAGAGTAAAGCCGAAGCATCGGGATTTTGAAAGGCTCCCCAGGTGATTCTAATCCGCAGCCAAAATGGAGAAGCACCGTTCTAAACCCTGGCTTTACAGATGAGACAATTAACCCTATCGGTGACACATACAGATTTGATGTTAGAACTAAAGCTAAAACTTAAGTCTTCAGAATCCCAGTTAATAACTCATTCACTAACCCCAGAGTTGTCACAGGTGTTTCCCAGGCCCCAGACTCCCTTGAGGTTTCCCAGAGATCTGGAGCCACTCACCCTTCAATAAGAGCAGCTTTCATGTATGTACTGCTTTGCAGGGTGTTGTCAAGGGGGTAAAAAAGCAAAACAACAGAGGGAAATGTGTATGTGACTAAACTAAAGAAGTTTATAGAATTGCTAATAGAACATACACATAGCAAGGGATCCCCTTCTCGAAAACAAACAAACAAAACAAAAGTACTTGCCTCAGCAGCACATATACTAAAATGGAAATGAAACAAAGAAGATAAGCATGTCCCCTATGCAAAGATGAAATGCAAATTTTTAAACACCAGTCAAAAAGAATATATGCACCTCTATGTTCATAGCAGCACAATTCACCATAGCTAAGATTTGGAAACAGCCTAAGTGCCCACCAGCAGATGAGTGGATTAGAAAACGGTGGTACATCTATACAATGGAATATTACACTGAGGTAAAAAAAAAAAAAAAAAAAAAAAGAAGGAATTCTTACCATTTGAAACAGCCTGGATGGAACTGGAGAGCTAAGCAAAATAAGCCAGTCAGAGAAAGATAAATATCACATGATCTCACTCATTTGTGGAATATAATGAACAAGATAAACTGACGAACAAAAACAAATTCAGAGACAGAGAAGCATCAATCAGACTGTCAAAGCTCAGAGGGAAGGTAAGGGAGGGCAGGGGTAAGTGGGAGAGATCAACCAAAGGACTGTATGCATGCATTTAAGCCTAACCAATGGACACAGACCCCAGTGGGGATGAGGGCATGAGTGGGTGGTGAGTGGGAGGGCAATGGGGGTTAAGGACACATATGTAATACCTTAATCAAAAAAGGAAAAATAAAAGAAAGAAAAAACAAATTATGACTTTTGAAGGATAATCCCAGGCCAGTGGATAAATAGCATATGTTAAAATATAAATCTGGAGATTTGATTCGTTTAAATCTAAGACAATGAAGAGTTTTTGGGGCCAGAAAGTAACGGCTTTTAACAGCCCAACGTGTGATTAATTATTAAGGAGATCTGTGTCCTTCTAAGTGTGAGTGGCTTGAGAATGCCCCTGAGGGACGTGGTTTTGAGAAAGAGGGCTTTTCATTGCACAAACAAGAAAGTTACGGAGAGGAGGGCAGAAAAGACTGTAGGAACAAGGGCAGGAAAGTTGGACAGAGGATCTGAAGACAGGAACTTGGTTCCTGGAAGAAACTAGACTTATGCTTACTTTATATGCCAAATAAGAAAAACACAGAGTCTCAGAAGTAGAGGAAGTGGAAAACAGGTGTTTCATCATCACAATCTCTGTCTGGAAAACCTCCATCCATTTTACCTTTGGAGGAGGCCAGAGCAATGAAATAGGGCACAGAGCGAAAAGTGGGTAAGCGTCAGCTATGTGGTGAGCTGGAACTCAATAAGCATCTACACGAATCTTGCAATTTGTCTCTTAACATTTGTCTCTAGAGTTTTATCTTCCTTAGAATTTCCAGCAGGCATCCATTCATTTATTTGCATTTTGATGGGTTTATAAGATTTCCCTTTCCTACATGAAATCTGAAATAGAATCCTCATGATATATTTTATTATTAATAACTGGAGATAATATCGTAACGTGGGGTTCGGGGAGCAGATTCTCCCTGTGGGTTCTTGCCTCACGAAGTTTGAAGAATAAACTCGCAGACTAAAAATACTGTTAGTACAAGTGCGGGAATTTATTGGAAAACAAATACCAACTCCCACCTAAGGAGAAGCTCCCAGAGGGGTAACCAACTAAGCCCCTTCTTTATAAGGTTTTTAAGGACTGGAAGCTGTCTCTTCATGCTCCCTTCTAATTGGACCCTTTCTCCATCTTATGACCTTGTGCTTTGCTAATTGGTCACTCTTCTGCGGGGTGTCAGTTTCAAAGCCCAAAGCCCACATGGTACCCCCCTGTCCCTCTCTCCGTATCCGGTGACATTTATCTATCCTCCAGGAAAGCTTGCCTTCCTCCTGTAACATTTCTCTATCCTCTGCAAAAGTAAGATAAGCATTCTGGCATCTGGAAGCTATCTCCTTCCCTTAGCATATGCATTCCTCTCCTATGGACCCCCTCCCCCCACACACCTCTCCCTGCTTATTCCATGAAACTGCCTGTCCTGTCTCTAAAATTCTTTTCAATATTTATTTATAAGGAGAATAGCTGCCATACACTGATCACCTACCATATGCCAAAAACATGAATGTCACTTATAAATACTGTCTTTCATCTTCATACAAACACTATGAAATTAATGTTAGTATCTTCTTTCTACTCATAGGAAACCTAGGACTCAACAAGGTTATTTTGCCCCAAGGCCACACAGATTTAATGTATTTTTCTTAAGATTCCCAAAGCCTGTATTCTTTCCTCTACTACACCATGCTGTTTCACTATCTCTATAGAACACCTAATCAAGTAGAAAGGATCTCCCTCTCGCTGAAAGCAGTTTGGCTCAGTGGATAGAGCATCAGTCTGTGGACTGAAGGGTCCTGGGTTCGATCCTGGTCAAGGGCATGTATGATACATTGGTTGCGGAACATCCCCGGTGGGGGATGTGCCGGAGGCGGCTGGTCAATGTTTATCTCTCATTGATGTTTCTAGCTCTCTATCCCTCTCCCTTCCTCTCTGTAAAAAAATAAATAATATATATATATATATATATATATATATATATATATATATATATATGAAAGAAAGAAGCTCCCTTCTGATTTTCCTGAGATATGTAGCAGTCTTAGGCATATTTGAAGCTACTTTTTTTTCCATTAAAGAGAATCCATTTTCCTTTGAACCCAGAAACCCACGGGAAACTACTAATTTAACCTCAATTGTAGCTTGAAGTAAAAAAGAAAGTGTAATTATAAAAGTCATTTCAAGACATAGGACATTTATTCCTGAATAAGACTTTACAAAATTTCATCAAATGTTCTGAGCTTTAAACAATGTATATTAATGAGTCCAGAAGTCCATCTCCATTTAGATATATAAAACTTAATCTGCCACGTATTCTCCATATAGCAGGTAATTATACATACACATTTTGGAAAATCTATTTTCTTCTGCAGAATATCTAGCAAAAATCCAACACTGTCATTATTACTCCAAGTTTAAAATGCCAAACTGTTTATTAAATTTCTTAAAAATGTAATATACAAGGACGTTCTCCTATTTACCAAGGATGTATGTCTTAACTCATCTCTAAAATAAATTTATCATTATATAAATCTAATCCATTTAACACTGAAGTGAGATGTTTCTGGATCACTTTGTATTTTAAATGTTATATGTGGGGTTTTGTTGATAGCTGATACTGACTTGCAATATAATAAATATTCAGCTTCCAAGGGTGACTTCTGTGAATGAAAGGGGCCATGTGCTGACCTGACAAGCTCAGGGGAGGCCTGCATGGCGGTCTTGCAAACTCAGAGACCTAAAGGAACCACAAAGGATGGTCTGAAATTAAACTTTAACTGAACGCAGTTATGGTGGGCAGTTACATCCTAGGCCTGTATCTTCACTGACAAGGTCAACCTTTACCTTAACTGAGCCTAGCTGTCTTTTTGCCTCTATGATAACATACCCTTGGAATGTCTGGGTCACTTGAAACTTCCCTTTTTCTGGAGCCCCAGGGGCACAACCTAATGTGGTGGGTGCCAGGACATTTACCACAGATTCCTTCATTATCATGTTAATTGTTCCTGCACCCACCTAAGTATGTGTCCATCATTTTACTTTTTACCCAATCCCAGGGGTTTCCCACCGCTTTGCTTTATCCCACCTCCTTAATCTATTACCACTGAATTTCATATAACCCAGCTATGTCTCTCCTTTGATCGCAATGTATAAATACAAATGTAACCCGCCATTCTCCGGAGCATTATCTCAATTCGTTGAGGTTCTGATTCTCGGCATATGTCAATTTGGTTCAAGTAAACTCACAAAAATTCTTTACAGGTTTCAATGTTTTTTGTTGTTGTTTTTTTGTTTTGTTTTTTATGTTAGCAGTAGTCCCAAGTATAATAAAAAGCAGAGTCTATCGAATGAAACAACCAATATCCAAATTATAATCACCTTTTATAATAATGATGATCACTTATTTGTAGCAAGTTTCTTGGGAATATCTATCCATCATTCTTCATGATTCCCTTGTTTACTTGCTTCTTAGTGACAGGAGTAGAACCCAGATTCTAAATGCAGTTGTCTAAGTAAAATATACTTTAAAAAGAAATATAGCCGAAACCGGTTTGGCTTAGTGGTAGAGCATTGGTCTGCGGACTGAAAGATCCTAGGTTCGATTCTGGTCAAGGGCATGTACATTGGTTGCGGGCACATCCCTAGTGGAGGGTGTGCAAGAGGCAGCTGGTTGATGTTTCTCTCTCATCGACGTTTCTAGCTCTCTATCTCTCTCCCTTCCTCTCTGTAAAAAAATCAATAAAATATATTTTAAAAAAAAGAAAGAAAGAAATATAAACACAGAATACACTTTGAATTCTATCTCCTTCAATATCTAAACCATGTTTCAACTATCTCTGCTTGCTTAAATAAAAATAACTAAAAGTAACTGAGCAATAATATATCCTAGAGCAGTGGTCGGCAAACTCATTAGTCAACAGAGCCAAATATCAACAGTACAATGATTGAAATTTCTTTTGAGAGCCAAATTTTTTAAACTTAAACCTCTCCTAAGACCACATCTTCAAAATAGACTCCCCAGGCCGTGGTATTTTGTGGAAAAGCCACACTCAAAGGGCCTAAGAGCCGCATGTGGCTCTCGAGCCACAGTTTGCTGACCACGACCCTAGGCATTTCAATCATTTTAAGTAGAAAATCTGGATGTATCCCTAGGACATATCTATAAAGGACATACAAATATCACCCCCACTTTAGAGATAAGTAAACTGAATGTAAATGATGTCCCAAAAGTCACTCAGTGAACAAGTGTAGAGCATTGACTCAGATCCAGTAGTCTAGCTCTATAGCCCTCGATGACTTGACCTACAACTTTCCTCCTGCTAGCCCCTTCCCCACCCTTAAATTATTGTTATACCTCGATGCCTGCACAAAATCAGAAATTGATAACTGAGTCTCTGCCTCTCTTATTCCTTTGATTACATTATTATCTCCAAAGATAAGGCCTTGCACAAAACTTACCCAGCAACTTGAACTAAATTATTAAATTGAACTAATTAATCAATTATTCATTCTATAAATATTTATGAAATACATCTCTGTGAAAGTCATTGTAATGTAAGATAGAGGTAAAATGGTGAACAATGTAGGAAAATCTCTACCTTGCTCTCCTAAAATGAATATTTTAATTTGGTGACATTATATTAAAACAAAAAAACAAACAAAAAAAAAACTCTAGGTAGTCAGCGGCTTGGTTGGTACATTTTTAGTTGTCAGTGAAAGTGACCCAACCAAAAACTAGTTTAAATTAAAAGGTAACTTCATGGATTACATCCCTGAGAAGTCTAAGAGGTGACTGACTTCAGACAATTAGATCTAGGGCTTCAAAAATACCCTTAGGAAATCCCCTCTCCCTCTTGGAAATGATCACTACAACCAGGGAAAATTTTTTAAATCTTAGTTTAGATCATTTTGCTGCACTGATAACTCTTCTGAACTCACCCATTACATTCAACCCATTTTTTTTTAAAGAGGCAATCCCAGTGGCGAAAGCAGCAGACAGCCAGGCTCTAAACTAATAATACCCATTAAAATGGCTGCATTTAAATGATATTTTTATACTACAAAATCCAAATTTAAGTGTTATTTCACTTCTAGATTATTGAAATCATGACCTCTTTAACCCATACCATGTCCAGAGAAATTCTTTTCTGAGCTCCGTTTAAACAAGTTTTATTTGGACAGCATTGGCTGACTCCAAAAATGCTTGATAAAGAGCATCACACAATAGCCCATAAATGGCGAATTCAAAAGTCAGTCTGATTTATAAATGTATAGAACACACTGGGAAAGTGAAATTAATTGGAAGGTCAGGGAATGAGGAACAAACAGAAGTAGGTAAAGCACTCATTAATTCCTTTCGTTCTAGGGACTGAATATACTGGTAGTGAAAAACAACCATCCAGTTAATTATGGGACCATGGGAAGCAATCCAAATTAGAAACAAAAAAAGAAACAAGAAATCAAAGAAGCTAAAGAGAATAACTTGGAAGCAGGAAAGAAATAAACATAACAAAAGAAGCTGACAACCTGAAAGAGGATCATCCTTAGGGGACAATGAAGGAGAATGGGCTTTCAGATTTTCAGCTCAGTCCAAAAGCTCAAGAGGCATTAACATCTAGCCTATTAGTTAAAATCAGAACAAAATGCAGCTGGAATTATTTCAGAGTGCAGAGATAACTTCAATCCATAAGAAAAAATCTCTAGAGTATCACTAGTGGAAAAATTTAAAGACACCAAATTATATATACACACTGCATGAACTAGCCTAAATAAATAGACTAGTATAAGCAGTAAAAAGGGCAGTTCAAGGCACTTAAATAAACAGACAATAAAGCAAAGGAACAAAATTGGTGGAAGCCTCTTTCTAAGGAATTTGGAATTATCAGACAAGAAGAATTCAGTAACTCATTCTGTGAGTACAGCATTATCCTAAAAACAAAATTAGATAAAGACATTACCAAAGGTGAAAAAACTACAGACCAATGACTCTCATGAACATAGATGCAAAACTCCTCAATAAAATATTAGCAAATCAATTCCAACAATGTATAAAAGTAATTGTAAGTATTCCATGTTGTATTCAACATTCAAAAATAAATTTATGTAATGGTTTTCACATGCAAAAAAAGAAAGAAAGAAATTGAACCCCTATCTTACATCAATCATAAAAACTAATCATCAGGGAAATGCAAGCCAAATAACCTTGAGCTGTCACCTCTTATCTGTTAGAATGTCTACTCTCCAGAGACAATAGATGACAAATTCTGGCAAGGATGTGGAGAAAAGAGAACTTAGAACATGTTGATGGGAATGTAAACTCCTACAATCTCTACAGTATTAAGGTCCTCAGAACTATTAAGAATAGAACTACCACCTTAGCTGGTTTGGCTCAGTGGATAGAGTGTTGGCCTGTGGACTGAAGGGTCCTAGGTTCAAATCCAGTTAAGGGCACCTGCCAGGTTGAGAGCTTGATCCCCTGTAGGGAGTGTGCAGGAGGCAGCTGATCCATGATTCTCTCTCATCATTGATGTTTCTATCTCTCTCTTCCTCTCTGAAATCAATAAAAATATATTTTAAAAAAATAGAACTACCATATGATCCTGCAATCTCACTTCCAAACACAATGGTTATCTTACACTGTATTTGTATTTACATGTTCATTACAGCATTATTCACAATAGCCAAGATAAGGAAACATTCATCAACATTTTCTTGATGACTGAATCAAGAAAATGTGGTAGATGTGTGCAAAATAGAATATTATTTAGCCTTGAATAAAAAGGAAATCCTAACATTTGTGACAACATGGATACACCTGTGGTAAAGTATACTTATAGAGACAGAGATTAGAAAAGTGGTTGCCAGGAGCTGGGGGGCAGGGAAATAGGGAGAGGTTGCTAAAATGGCACACTTTTCAGTTATAAGATGAACTAGGTCTGAGTATCTAATATATATATAACAGTAAAGGCCCAGTGCATTAAATTCATGCACTGGGGGGCAGTGAGGGGTGGCCTCAACCCAGCCTGCCCCCTCTCGCAGTCCAGGATCCCTCTGTGGAAATCCCTCTCACAGTTCGGACCCCTCACACCTTACCACCCACCTGCTCGCTGCTCCTTACTGCTTGGCTTGTTGTTCCTTAGCACTGCCACAGAGGCTCCCTCCACCGCTGCTGTGCTCACCAACCATGAGCCTGGCTTCTGGCTGAGCAGTGCTCCCCCTGTGAGAGCACACTGACCACCATGGTGCAGCTCCTGCATTGAGCATCTGCCCCCTGGTGGTCCGTGTGCATCATATCGATCGACCGGTCGTTCTGGTCTTTACCCCATAATGGTCACTTCGGTTATATAGTCAATAACACCATATTGTATCACTGAAATTTGCTAAAAGAATAGAACTTACCAGTAACTGTTCTCACTAGAAATGGGGAGGGGTGTAAAAGGTCCTGCATTTGCATTCATTGTAAAAAATATAGAAAGAACACAAAAATCCGAGAGCTGAAAATACTGAAAACCAATAATCCCAACACTCAGAGAAACACTACTATCATTTTCATAATCCTAATATACTGTTAATAGCTGGTATTATCTTTCATATTTCTGTTTCTTACTACTTAACATTTTATCATCAGCCTCTCCCTAAGTCCTGAAAACCTTCTTGGCAAATGTATTTTAAGATGACTATGCCAGACCTGTAAATACTATAAGTTATATAACCATTCCCCTAAATGGGAACATTTCAATTGTTCTAATTTGGATAATTTTAATTACTATTGCAATAATAAAAATTACACATATATGTTTTTTTTTTTTTCTATTCACAGAAGATGAATCCTTAAGTCATGGTGAATCATATAAACTAAAGATAAAATAAATGTTGAATTAGAGAACTTCAGCTACTTTTTGGAGATTTATTCTTGTAGCTGTAATTATAACACTCTCCAAGAAACTACATAAATACTGCTAAAATTAGCAATGAGCTGAAGGTATTGACATATTGCAAATTAGTAGTATATTCGGGAAAATTGAAGCTATATTTTGAATTTTATGGTAAGAGTATAAAGGTTGATTATTTACCCAGTGGGATTGATTTTTGGTTTCTGTATTAGTTGGAATATTCTATTTTAAATACCTGGCATAATACACAACCACATACACACACACACACACACACACACGCACACACACACGTTTGGCATATTATTCCAAATGCCTAAAATGGTACAACCACTAGGTTTTTCTAATTGAAATAAAAGATAATATTTCTCAATGCAAAGATATACTAAAAAGATGCCTCAGTGAAAGATAAAAGAACAAGGCTATATGGTTTCCCTAAACTCCTGTTCTGCCCCCTTCTGCCTCCTTAAAATAACAACCAGTTTTACACAGGAAGTTGTCTATCCATGAGTTTTCCTTCTACGTGAAATCTAGATGCATTACAGCTTTCTAATAATTAAAAGATCAATTCTATGATAGGCTTGACTAAATGTAATTTCAAAGTGGCACATTACCAAGATGGCAAAAAATATAATATTGACCAAAACAAAGAAACTGCTGAAGTTGTTGGAATAAAGGATGACAGATCTAAGGGTGATCTTTTCAGCAAAACACCATTGTTACATTTGCTCTTGGGCTGTATTCTGAAAAAAGAAATGGGATTTAGCCGAAACCGGTTTGGCTCAATGGATAGAGCGTAGGCTTGGGGACTGAAGGGTCCCAGGTTCGATTCCGGTCAAGGGCATATACCTTGGTTGCGGGCACATCTCCAGTAGGGGGTGTGCAAGAGGCAGCTGATCGATGACTCTCTCTCATCGATGTTTCTAACTCTCTATCTCTCTCCCTTCCTCTCTGTACAAAATCAATAAAATATATTAAAAAAAAAAAAAAGAAATGAGATTTAAATAACCATATTTTAAAATACACAATATAACAACATAATTTTAGAACTATGGTATTCTCAGAAAAATATAGAAACTTGAAACAAAATAGAAGTCAAGAAATAAGTATATATACATATAAAAAATTAGTATATGATAAAGATGAGGAAATGACTGATAATTGCATAAATGATGTTGTAAAACTGAATAACCATTTATTGGGAATTTAACTTTATTGATAATTGATCAGCTGCCTCCTGCACATTCCCTACTGGGAATGTGCCCACAATCAATGTACATGCCCTTCACCAGAATCAAACCTGGGACCTTTGAATCCACAAGCCAACGCTCTATCCAATGAGTCAAACTGGTTAGGGCAGGCCACATGGGGGCTGCCATCTTGTATGTTGGAATGACGGTCAATTTTCATATTACCTCTTCATTAGATAGGATACCAAGAGATCTGCATCTTGACAAGAATAATGTCCAAAAATAAAAATATAGGCTAAGAATATTAACATATATTTCACAGACTTGTAAATAAAGATAGCTCTCAAAAGTGTGAAAGATGCTGCTGAAGGAAAAAGAATTACAATAGTTGGCCTCACCCTCAGAACTTACAATTGTTCACAAATATTTAAAAGGTGAGTATTTAGGGATGACAATGTCACCTATAACATTTGCAACTTGCAATATAATAATGTTTGATTAGTCTTCAGGTGAATTTTTCTTCCATCACTGTTTAGTGCACAAAGTGAAACTGTTAGATCACTTGTAGCTATAAAGAAAATTTAAAAAATAAATTAAAAAAAAAAAATTGCCAGAATTGAAAGAGAAAAAACAATATGGCTTGGTTTGTTTTTACTTTGTACCTTTTTTTTTTTTCTTTTTTTTTTTTTACAGTTGGATTTTGGTGGGTTTAAGGGAGGAGTAAAGTGTCAACTTTTTAAAAACACATTAACAACTGAAATGGACAAAAACCATAATAATACCAACCACTCAAAATCACACCTTAGGATGGTCCCAGTGGGCATTTTAATTTCCCTGTCCATATGAATATACACTGAGTGGCAAGATTATAATGACCACCTGATGTTTGTAGGTAAATTAGCTGTACACTGCATCATATGTATATGGAAGCCAAAGGCCTGTTCAAACACCTTTGCTGTCTGCAGTTACTAAGATAAAACGTCTCCAATTTACACATGAACACAAGTATTGGACAGTTGAGCATTGGAAAAAAATCATGTGGTCCCATGAATCATGTTTCCAGTTGCATCATGCAGATGGCAGAGTGAGAATTTGGCAGAAACAGCATGAAAGCATGCACCCTACATGCATGAGTACAACTCTTCAAGCTTGTGAGGGCAATGTCAAGGTTTGGGGCATGTTTTCCTGGCATGATTTGGGCCCTTTAATTCATGTGGAATAACGTCAGAATAGCACAACATACCTAACTATCCTTGTTAATCAAGTTCATCCTATTATGTTGGTGGTGCATCCCAATGGAGATGGCTTCTTCCAACAAGACAATGCCCATGACATGGGGCTCGTATTGTGCAGGAGTGGTTTCAAGAACATGAGGGAGACTTTACCTTGCTTAGGTGGCCCCCACATTCCCAAATCTCAATCCAATTGAGCATTTGTGGGATGAAGTTAGAAGACCCGTCAGGCAGCTGGTTCCACAACCATCAAATCTCACAGAACTCGACAATGCTATTCGTTAGGCATGATGTCAGATTCTTCGCATCACCTTTCAACATCTCGTGGAGTCAATGCTAAGGAGAATCACCACAGTATTGAAGGCAAAATGTGGCCCAACGAAGTAATGATGGGTGGTCATAATACTCTGGCCACTCAGTGTACATTCCTTTAGTACTCATTTGCAGACACATGTATGTGCATACACACACACACACACACACACACACACCATACATACAATACACATGGTATACCAAAAAATGTATACCTACTTTGAATAATTATTTATTCCAATGGGTTAAATCTGAAAAGAAAGAAACCATAATTGAGCTACCAGCTGTTAAAGTGTGTATACATTATTGGGACACCCTGTATATTATGTATACTGAATATATTATTCACTTTAATATACCTGGTAGCAGAATTTTCTAATTTGTATTTCTCACTGAACATATTCTAGGCTGGGAAAATAGTTTTAAACAGCTTTGAAGGATATATAGGGGGATTTCAGTGTATAAGATAGCAATTCCAAGGCCTTAAGAATGAAAGGTTGGCGGGGGGGGGGGGGGGGGGGGAGATGAATTTTAATTTCTTCACAGCCTTGTGTATGTCTATTAGAGAAACCTCTATCTTCTGTCCTTATAGGTTCTTTCCTTGCAGACTGTCTTCCAAAAATAGCACTTCCAGCTTCTTTCCCATGTGAGGTGGAGTGATGTGTCTGACTGGTGAGTTTGAACACAGAATTGTCCATATGCAGCTCTCTGCTCCTGCAGGATCCCCTGCCTCCTTGCAGGAAGCGTGCACATCTTTCCATCTGCCTTGCAGTAAGTTTTCTGTCCTGACGTGTAAGATTGTGTCTACCCATGTCCTCCTGTGCACCAGCAGGTAATTCTGGAGAAAAGCACTGAGAAGCACATCAACACTGCAATCTCCAATGCAGCTTTAATCTGTAACTAAATCGCTCCTTTAACCTTGAGATGTCTGCCTCTTCTCCGTTGACTTGAACTTGCAAGTGAAAGAGAGTTACTGTTGACTCTGTAAAACTCCAACTTTGTCTCTAACTACATGTTTCCAAATCAAGGAGCATTTTCACGTCCATTATCTTATTTGATTTTCACAGTAACACTTAGATGTAGAAGGCAAGTCATTAACATTTCTTGAATGAATGTCAACTGTTAGTAAAAAAATGTGCCAAGAGATTTACATTTTTAAAATCTTAATTAATTCTCACAACTTTGAAAAATAGAATTTACTCCTATTTTAAATATTAGAAAATGGAGTCTCAGAGAGAAGAAATTCCTAAGATTTGCCTCAGATAGACAACTGGTAAGTGGTAAAGCTAGAAATTCAAACGGACTGCAAACCCCAGATTATGTTCTCATCCACTTCAGCATGCCCAGGTCCTAGTCACATGCTTGGCACAGAGAAAGCATTCAATAAATATGCATGAATAAATGTCTGCAAATACATGCTCTTTCCACTGCATCATAGAGGCAGAAGAGAGATCTTTTTAAACACCAAACTCAGGAAAAGTTCAAGCTACAATCCTATTAACATGGAAGTTGGGGGTGCACGGGCCATGGGGGAAAACCTAAGGCTAATTTCTGGAGATGTTTATGGACATCCCATTGGTGTTATCTGTGACACAGCCAAAAACAGAAGAACTCTGAAATGCAACATCTAGTATTTCATAGGGGCCTTGCTGCTTCTGCACCAGTGAGAACCTTGATCCGCTCATTTATTCCCTCCTCCACAACGCTCTCCTTTGTAAAAATGGGTGTGTGAAACAAATTATCTTAAAAGACTTTGTAACCCTGACATTCTCCCGGAGACACTATATTTATTGTGTAGTTACATAGAGGAATTAGAACTGATCCTACGGATAAAATGCCTATAATTTTTGATATAACATAATTCTCACATGTCCACAAGTCTGCTAGCCCAGAAACTTCTGATGACATACGGAAGACGTTTGTCCATAAAATCAGATCATTCTAACAGGAAGTCAGAGCACAGATTCTGTGAAAACGTATTGTTCCAAAAGTCATGATTTAGAACGTGTTGTTAAAACTGAGCAGAACTATGACCAGAGGGAATATGTTTGCCTAAGGAAAGCAAAAAATAAATAAATCTACCTTCCAGCTTTCTCTCTCTTCGTGCCTATTAAACACACACACACACCACACACACACACACACACACACACAGCCCAGACAGGTATCAGGTATCTTATTTTAAAAGCTGGGGAAAGGAAATGAAAAGCGGCAGTCCTTTTCTTTTTCACACCTCACAATGCCCCAGCAACAAGTGACAATAACGGCGCTCTGCAATGATATGGACCTTTGCTGACCTGAATCTTTCACAGCCAAAAGAAAGCGGGTAATGTCCTCCATTAAAAGAAGAAAAGCTTTAAAACTTGTTAGGGTTTACCAGCATCATATAATGCTATCTGATTTTTTAATATGCAGGTGTAAGATCCAAAGTGCACAGACTGTACCCGTCAAAAAATATGGTTTTTAGTGGCCTGGCTTTGGAGGATATAAAGGAGCCTGAACATTAACTTAATCTACTTGCAACAGATTTAAACCATAATGTTCTAGAAAAAATAACCATAAAATGCATTATTTAAGATGATTATTGCCTACATCCAGAGGCATATAAATAATTAATTGTCTATTGGATACCAATTTTAGACAACTCATTCCTACAAAGTAGCAGCAAAAGAGTATTTCCTGTTAGATGAGAACCAAGTATCAGCTTGCTGATATTCAAAAGAAACAGGGTGTGGGGAAAAGACCCATGTCTTATTGTCAGATAAGTTTACTATATTTATTTTAGAAACATTAAGTAGGAACTTTAAAAACATACTGATGGGAGTGTTCTATCTAATAGTGATATGTAAATGATTATTATTTAGTTCAACAGAATTTTATAGTTCTTACTCTGGCTTTTGGTTGCCTATTGAAATATTTACGCCTGACACCTATTATCTAGCATTAATATCAATAAATGCCTCTTTTGCTTTAGCAGTTTCATAGTAATAATTGAGCCAAAATTCAAAAAATATTTCCTTACAAATGTGCCCTGTACCCTTCAAAGTATTTACCTACCCATTGTCAAGAATTATGCACAAGCAAAAAGAGACTTCAAGTATAACCTTCTAAAATCCTCTTATCTGACAACCCATCAAATTCAATAAATACCATTGCATATTTACTAACTAAGTGCTATGCTGGGGACAGGGAGGAAAATAAATATATGTAGATGCTGCCATTGGGGTTTTTGTACTTGTCCAAATTCACCTAATTTGTAAGAGCCTGATCTAGGACTTCCTATTGTTATCTATTAACTAGAGGCCCCGTGCACAAAATTTGTGCACGGTACTGGGGGGTGAGGGGGAGAGGGGAAGGCAGAGGGAGGTATCCCTCAGCCCAGCTTGCACCCTTTCCAATCTGGGGCCCCTCGAGGGATGTCCGACAGCCCATTGGGATCAGGCCTAAGGGGGCAGTCGGACATCCCTCTCACAATCCAAGAGTGCTGGCTCCCAACTGCTCACCTGCCTGCCTTCCTGATTGCCCCTAACCGCTTCTGCCTGCCAGCCTGATCTCCTCCTAACCACTCCCATGCCAGCCTTATTGATGTCTAACTGATCCTCTGCTAGCTTGTTTGCCCCCAACATCCCTTCTCTGCCAACCTGGTCACCCCTAACTGACCTCCCTTGCAGGCCTGAGCCTCCCAACTTCCTTCACCTGCTGGTCATCTTATGATGGCCACCTTTTGTCCTCATAGGGGCAGGATCTTTGACCACATGGGGGCAGCTATTGTGTGTTGGAGTGATGGTCAATCTGCATATTACACTTTTATTAGATAGGATAGAAGCCTAGTGCATGGGTGGGGGCCAGCTGGTTTGCCCTGAAGGGTGTCCCAGATCAAGGTGGGGGTTCGCTTACGGTGTGGAGTGGCCTGGGAGAGGGGCCTGTGGTGGTTTGCATGCCAGCCACATCCCCTGGAGACCCAAGCAAAGGCCCTGGTATCTGGGATTTGTTTACCTTCTATAATTGAAACTTTGTAGTCTTGAGTGGAGGCCTAGGCCAGCTAGAGCAGTTGGAAAGCTTGGCTTCTTCCATTGCCTGAAACCCAACTCTCCCTCCTGCTCTCTGTGGCTGTAGCTATCTTGGTTGGGTTTATTTGCATACTCACTCTGATTGGCTGGTGGGCGTGGCTAGGGGTGTAGCAGAGTGATGGTTAATTTGCATATTGCTCTTTTATTAGGTAAGATTATTGTATTATTTTCCATATGAACAACTATAAAGATACTTTTGCCCTACCTTGTATATAAAGAAATTACAACAACCAATTAAACAACAATCCAATTAAAAAAAGCAGGAACCTGAACAGAAACTTTCCCCAAGACTATATACAAATGGCCAACAGATATGTGAAAAGATGCTCAACTTCATTAGCTATAGGAGAAATGCAAACTAATACCACAATGAGGTTCTCCTTCACACTTATCTGAATAGCTATTATCAGCAAGACAAGAAATAACAAGTGTTGGGTGAGATATGGCACTTTTCACAGAACTTGAAAAAAGGAACCATAAAATTTTCTGGAACCACAAAAGACCCCAAATAGCCAAAGCAATCTTTAAAAAGTGCAAAGTTGGAGGTATCATGCTTCCTGATTTCAAACTATACTATAAAGCTAAGTCATCAAAACAGGCTGGTACTTTGCATAAAAACAGACACATAGCTCAATGGAACAGAATGCACAGTCCAGAAATAAACCCATGTTTATATGGTAAATATTTGACAAAGGAGTTAAGAATATACAATGGGGAAAATAGTCTCTTGCATAAATGGTGTTGGGAAAACTGGACAAATAATTCAAGATATGAAACTGGACCACTTGAGTGCATCCTATACAAAAATAAACTCAAAATAGATTAGAGACTTAAATGTATGTCCTAAAACAATAAGAATTGTAAAAGAAAACATAGGTAGTGTACTCTTTAACATCACCTTAGCAATATTTTTTTTGTATATGTCTTCTCAAACAAGGGCAGCAAAAGGAAAAATAATGAAATGGAACTACATCAAAGATTTTTCAGAGTGAAGGAAACTAGTAACAAAAAAAAAAATAGCCATGTAAATTATATAACTGATAAAAAGTTAATATCCAAAATATATGTAAAACTCACATAAATCAACATCCTATCTAATAAAAGGGTAATATGCGAATTAACCATTTCTCTATCACAAAGATGGTGGCACCCATAGCAGCCAGGACGCTGAATGCTGCCAGTGTCACTCCGGTGACAAGCCCCAGTGTCCTGCAGGCCCCTGCCTGTGAAGAAAGGGAGGGAGATAGGGCAGGTAAGTGGGCCTCCCCCCACCCCCATGCACAAATTTTGTGCACCAGACCTCTGATCAAAAAAAATAATAATAATCTGATTTTAAAATGTTCAGAGGACATAAATAGACATTTCTCAAAAGACCTATAAATGTCCAAAGTCAGATGAATAGATGTTCAACATCACTAATTATCAGGGAAATGCAAATTAAGCTACAATGAAATATCACCTCACAGATGCCAGAATGACTATTATCAAAAGGACAACAAATAACAAGTGTTGGTGAGGATGTGGATGGGATTGTAAATTAGTACAGTTACTATAGTTTAGATATTTCTCAGATATTAAAAATAGAACTGCCATACAACCCAGCATTTCCACTTTGGGTATTTATCTGAATAAATTAAAAACACTGATTTGAAAAGATACATGCACTGCTATGTTCATTTCAACACTATTTACAATATATGGGCTAGGTATATATAGCCTATATTTAGTATATGCAATGAAATATTACTCAGCCATAAAAAGAATGCAATTTTGCCATTGTGACAACTGGGCTGGACCTAGAAGGTATTATGCTAAGTGAAATCAGTCAGATAGAAAAAGACAAATACCATATGATTCAATTATATGTGGACCCCAAAATATCAAAACAAATCGGGGGGGGGGGGGGGAAGCAAAACAAAAACAGACTCATAGATACAGAGCACAAACCGATAGTTGCCAGAGCAGAAGGGTATAGAGTTAATGGGTGAAAATGATGAAAGAAAATTCAAGGTACAAAATTCCAGTAATAAAATAAATACAGCACAGAAAATATAGTCAATAACATGGTAATACGTTTGTATAGTGACAGATGGTTACCAGATTTATCATGATGATCACATCAAGGTATGTAAGTGTTGAAATACACCTGAAATAATATTGCATGTCCACTATGTATAGTAAAAAAAAAGTATTAATCAGGACAATTTTTATAAGCATGTTAGAAAGCTTTGAAGGCAAAGACCTGATGAATTAAAATTCCAAAGGAAGAAATAGTCTTCCTAGGTTTTATGGGTTAAATTGTGCCCCTCAAAAAGATATGTTAAATCCTAACCCCAGTACCTGTGTATGTGTCCTTATTTGGAACGGGGAATATGGAGATATAATCAAGGAAAGATGAGATCACTAGGGTGGGGCAGTCTCCAGAGCTGTGAGACAATACATTTCCAGTATTGTCAACTGATGGTCATTGGCACCAATTCCGTGCCAACAGAAACCCCTAGTTTTGGGTATGGAAAAGAAGAAAACTTTACTCAGTGAAAACAGCTCAACTGTGATGCAGGATGGCTATGAGAACAGCACTGCTGTGGAAGGCTCCATGGTGTGACAGCTCAATTATGAAACAGCCCATCTGTAACACAGCATGGCTGAGAGGAGGCGTGAGGTGGCCCAGGGGCCAGGTCCCACTCTGACAATCCATTTCTTCCTTCTCTGCCATGCCTGCTCTTCTCCGCTCCGGCAAGATGTCTTCGGTGTTTCCTCTTCAGTGCTTCAGCTCCAGCCAGGAAAATACAGTGTACTCTTGGAGCCAGCGTGGAGGGGGGCTGACATATAAACACAGGTCCCTGCCCCTAGTCCCCCATTGGTCCCTCATGGAAATAAGATTCCAAATCATTACAGCTTGGTACAAAAGGCACAGTCCTGATTGGTCAGAATAGAATCACTTTGGTCAGTAAAGATGCTGATGGGGATATAGCTGTGCAGCTCCAGTTGAACCAAGAAAGCCTCAGTCCTATAGGTTGAAATACAGTTCAGGACAGTATTTAGGAGCTGGCTCAGATGGCAGAAACACACACAGGCAGGCAGTTCAGTGCAGGCCACAGGCAGTTCAATGCAGGCCTCTTCCTGAAGTGTTATTTGACTGAGAGGCCCCTGTTTAGAAACAACTACTAGGTTCTGGTTTTAAATTTGAGCCCAATTAGCCACCAGGAGCCCTTCTTGGTAGGTATCTTCTTTCTCAGGGTACAGTGTTTGGCCACCTAGTTGGTGGTAATTTGTTAAAGCAACCACAGGAAGTGAATACACTATGTGGGAAAACATCTCTGACCATTTTCTTTCCTGGGGGAATTTCCTGATTCTGGTCATGGCCGAGGATCAATCAGGCTTTCCTAGGTGAAAGGACTACAGCAGGGCTTTTGGCAGCCCCATGGAGTTGCCCTGGCAGATTAGAAACTCGTGAAGCACAACTCTTAAGCCAAATTTTCCCCATGAGACATCTGAGTGCTGAGGCAGAATGGGAAACTGGGAGGCTAGATCAAGAGGCTTTTAGATGCACAGAGAAATTCCTAAAAGTCTTATGAAAAAAGTAGATATGTGTAACTAATAATTGATAGGAAAGAAAACAAGCATAACCAGATACATAAGTTACCCCCATAACAGGGTGGATAAAAGATTCTAAAATTCTATGATTAATAAGCCTCTATAGGACTATTCAAGAGAAAGAAAGAAAGAAAGAAAGAAAGAAAGAAAGAAAGAAAGAAAGAAAGAAAGAAAGAAAGAGAGACATTATCCAAATAGGGATAAAAAGGTCAACATTACTGAAATTATTAGCATAAAAAGGGAGAAGGGATATAATTAAAATTGTATATTGATACAATTTTTAGATAAAATGAATTTAGATAAAATGTAAGAACTCCTTAAAAATCGTAAAATAGCAAAGCTGAAACAAGAAGAACATCTGAGTAGTCATTAATTCATTAAAGAAATTTAACTTGTAATTAAAAACTTTCTCACAGATGACCACTACTGCTTACCTTTCAGTGAAATCAACTAACAAAAGAACAGAATATAGAAAACAGTTTTCAGGATACTTGATATCAGCCATAGGAAGTTGATTACTGGGAAATACAAAAACTGGAAGAAGTGCCACTACTCCCAGTTTGCAGCCCCTAGAGAGTCTCTAGGCATCGACAAGGGGAGGGGAACCCAGGCAGCGCCCACGGGACTCCTGGAATGCAGACTAGGTGGTGAGAATCTGGAGACACCAAGGCAGCAGGAGTTTGCAGGAAAGAGGAACAGAGAGGAGAGAGCAATTAAAAGGAATAATTTCAGAAAAGTATAGAATCTCCTTCAATTATTCAACTAACTTTGATCAGCACAAGCCTGTGAAGAAACTGCCTGAGGCCAAGGAAAGAAATCTGAGACTAGAGATAACAATGTCTGATGCTTGCACAGGCCCAGGAATAGTGCCTCCCCCCTCTAACAATCTGGAAAAAATCATGACTCACAGTCCTGTAAGTAGAGTACACAGAAGAGCATTATCTCAGTTGCAAAAATTAAGCCTATACTGACCACGGCTCCAGTCCCACCTCACACATCTTAAAAACAATGCCTAAAAGGATCAAACTGTTTCTAAGTAATTTAATTGCATCCCAGACAAAAATATCAAGAATATTTACAGGGAGAGGAGAAAAATATCCAGAAATAAAAAGGTAAAATTCACAATATCTAACCAAAGGTTATTCTTTATGCAAAGTAGCTGTATAAGATTACCCATAATGATAAGTAAAACATCCATTAAAATAAAAAATAATCAACTAAAACCAAACCAGAACTCCACAGATATTAGAATTAACAGACAACATTAAGACAGTAATGATAGCTATATCTCACATGTTCAAAGAGTTAAGTGAAAATATAGAAGATATAAAAAGGAAACCAAGTCTCATATCTAGAAGAAAACCACAATTCAAAAGATTTTTGAAAATACAATAAATGTAATTACTGTCAGATTTTTCAAATAGCATTAGACAATGCCCAAATTAAAAGATAAAAATATAAAATTTAAATAAACAGAGCTTCTGAGAGCTCCATTACAACTTCTTGCAGCCCAGTATGTGCATAATGAAAATAAAAGTTACAGACTAGCATAACAAATATTGTAAAGTACATACATGACAATGGACCTGTATCCAGAATATATAAATAAGTCTAAAAACCCAATAAGAAAACAATTCAATTTTTACAAAATTAGCAAAATATCTGAATACACAGGGGTGATGAGAAGTAGGTTTAAAAGTTGTTTGTGTGGAAAATAATATAATAACCAATAAATAATAATACAAGAATAAACTGTTTTGCATACTCACAACTGTAAACTTACTTTTTCCCACCCCTGTACATTTCATAAAAAAAAACATACAGATGGTAAATGGTACTTAACCTTATTAGACATTAAAGGAATACAAGTTAAAATCAGAATAAGATACTACTACACACCTATTAAAATGACTGAAATTAACAAGACAGATTGTACCAAGTGTTGATAAGGATGTGGAAAAACTATAACTCTCATATAGTGCTCATAGCCATGTAAATGACACAACACTTTTGGAAAACAGTTAACCACTTTCTGAAACTATCATTTCGTCTAGTCATTTCACTCCTTGGTATCTACCCAAAAAAATGAAAGCAAATGACCATACAAAGACTTGCACGTGAAAGTTCGTAGCAAGTTTCTTTATAATAAACAAAAACTGGAAGCAGCCCAACATGAAGGAAAATGGGTAAATGTGGTACGTCTGTGAAATGGAATAGTACTTAGAAATAAAATAAGAAATGAACAAACCACTACAACATGAATGAACATCTAAATGATTATTTTGAATTAAATAAGCCAGGCAAAAAAATAATATTTATGAGTCTGCTTACATAGAAAATGTGAACTAATACATACCTATAGAAAGCATATTAATAGTTGCCTAGGATCACGCAGGTAGAGTCATGAGGGATAGATTTCAAAGAAACATGAGGAAACTTTTGTAGGTGATAATTTTTTCCTATCTAGATTGGAGGGATGTTTCACTACTGTGTACATACGTCAAAACATCAAACTGATTTTGCAATTTCTGTAACTTGTTGTATGTCAATTATATCTCAAGGAAGCTGAGAAAAATTCCCACAAAGAATACTCCAGGCCCAGATGGCTTCAGCAGTGAATTCTACCAAACATTTTTTTTAATTTAAATATTATGCAAACTCTTTCAAAGAATACAATAAGAGAAAATTTTTTTCATTGTTCCTGGTAATAATATATCACTGATACCAAAACCTGGCATGGACATTAAGTAAAAAGAAAACCATAAGCCAATATGACTTATACATAAATGCAAAGAGCCTGAACAAAATCTTTTTAAGTTAGATCCTTACCAAGGAGTGCTAGGTTGGCTGAATATATGAAAATCAATCAGTAAAATTACCATTTTAACAGGATAAAAAATTCTCTTCTTAATATATGTAAGGGAACTTTCTAAATCTGAGAAAAGTTAACAACAGGAATCCTACAGTTAGCAGTGTACTTAATGGTAACATATCAAACACTTGCTCCTTTAGTTAAGAAACATGAGAAGGTTATCCACATCACAATTTCTATTCAATGTTATACTTTCAATAATGCAGTATATAAATAAATAAAAGGTTTTGAAGTTGAAAAAAGGAGAAATAAAAAGGTAACCTAAATAAATAAAAGGTTTTGAAGTTGAAAAAAGGAGAAATAAAAAGGAAGAAATCATATTGTAAATAGACATAGAAGATATGATGTGTACACTGAGAATCTAAAAGAATCTAAAAAAAACTATTAAAATAAGTAAATTAATAATTGAACATGGTGAATTATTGGTCTGTGAACACTAGTCCAATACACAAAATGTATTTTATACACTTGCAAGAAACAGTTGGAAACGTAATTTTAAAATATATATTTTATTGATTTTTTTTTTTACAGAGAGAAAGAGAGAGGGATAGAGTTAGAAACATCAATGAGAGAGAATCATCAATCAGCTGCCTCCTGCACACCCCCCACTGGAGATATGCCTGCAACCAAGGTACATGCCCTTGACTGGAATCGAACCTGGGACCCTTCCGTCCGCAGGACGACACTCTATCCATTGAGCCAAACCGGTTTCAGCTGGAAACGTAATTTTAAAAAGAGCACCTTTTATTTAGCATCCAAAGTATTAAATATGTAGGAATAAGTCTAATCAAATCTATATAAAATATCTACAATTCAAAACAATAAAACACCATTCAGAGGAATTTTTAAAATGCAGAAATATGCAACTTTCATGGAAAAAATGCTGAATGTTGTTAAAATGTCAATTCTTTTCAAATTGATCTACAGAACCAATGCAACTGTAATAAAAATAGCAGCATATTTCTTGTGTGTGAGAGAAATGACAAGTTGATTCTAAAACTTATATGAAAATTAAAAAGACCTAAAACAGCCAAGGCAATCTTAAAAAGAAAAGAATCAGAGATCTTAAAAGCTACCAGGCTTAAAGACTTATAGGAAGCAGCTATAATTAAGATATACAAATAGCCTGATAGAACAGACTAGAGTTGAAGAACAGATTCACACATAAATGATTATCTGTTTTATTTTAAAGGTTCCTGTATCTTTACTACAAGAATGGTCATTGAAATAAACAGTATTAGAACAATCCTATATAATAAAAGACCAACATGCAAATTGTCCCCTCAACCAGGAGTTCAACTGGGAGTTCAACTGGGAGTTCCTCCAGGCTGGTCTCACCCCTGATTGCCCCCCCCCAATCCAGATTGGGGGGGGGGGGCCAGCTGGACCCCATCCATGCATGAATTCATGCACCCGGCCTCTAGTTGGATATATAAATTGGAAAGAATGAACCATAGATATTTATACCATACACAAATTAATTTGATATGGATCATTGATCTAAATGTTCAATAATAAACCTTTTAGGATAAAACAGGAAATATGATCATAACTTTGGGTGAAGCAAAATTTTGTTAAAAGGACACAGAAAGCACTAACCATTAAAAAACATTGAAAAATTAAATTTCCTTAAAGTTAATCTATTCTAGACATCCAAAAGCATAATTACCTCTCAGCATAACCATTATGGCTTGTTGCAGTTTAGGTTCCTACAAGGGTATTTCTTGGATCACTTGATCTCACACATCTAGAGGAAATAATGAACAACACAAACAGACACAGAGAAAGAGAACCAGCGATCAGACTCTCAAACCTCAGAGGGAAAGTAAGGGAGGATGGGGGTAAGGGGAAGAAATCAACCAAAGGACTTGTGTGCATACATATGGGCCTAGCCAATGGCCATGGACAATGGGGGGATAGGGGTGGGGCATATCTAGGGAGGGGTTTGGGATGGGAATGGGGGAATAAGGACAATTATGTAAGACCATAATCAATAAAAAATAATAATAATAATAAAAAATAAAATAAAATGCCCTGGGAAAAAAAAAAGCATAATTAAGAAAGTGAACATATAAACCACAAAGAGGGAAAACATTTTACTGGCTAAAAAACTTTAAAAATCTTTAAGAAAGACACAGATAACACGGTTTTTAATGGGCAAAATTATTAAAGTGCAAACCACAAGAAAGGATATCAAATGGCTATGTACATATATGGAAAGTTACATAATTAGTCATCAAGCAACAGTGAAATATTTCCAAATATCCACCACCATGACTAAACTTAAAAAATGATTTATCATACTGAGTGTTGATAAAGATATGGAGAAACTTGAATTCTCATATGCTGTTAATTGTAGTAAACTGACAAAACTACTTTGGAAGACTGTTTGTACTGATGATCTCATGACCCAGCATTTCAACTCCCAGTTACATATGTAAAAAAAATGTGTGTATTTGTACACTAAGAGACATGTTCAACAATGTTTCTAATTCCTTTATTTATTGTAATCAAATGTTAGAAACAATCAGAATGTGAA
This sequence comes from Pipistrellus hanaki, assembly GCF_964339955.1. Lineage (NCBI taxonomy): Eukaryota > Metazoa > Chordata > Mammalia > Chiroptera > Vespertilionidae > Pipistrellus > Pipistrellus hanaki. The sequence goes on along the minus strand of NC_140513.1, from coordinate 58,422,779 downwards.
CTACCAAAAGAAAACATAAGTTTTGATACCACTCACAAATTTTTAAAAAAGAACTATCTCCACCTGCAATATGCCAGATTCAAAAGAAGTCATAATACATGACTCTACTTATAAAAAATTCAAGAATTGCAACTGAATTCCTTTTTATAGCCCTCAAAATATTGGTTATTTCTGTGGAGCAGGGGGGATATTATTGATTAGGAAAATGCCAAGGAAATTTCATGTGGTGCAATAAATGTTCTATATTTTGATGTGTGTTGGGGAGCACAGGAGACTTGGTTGGAAAGTCTGAAAGGAGGAAATTCAAAAAAAAAGAGAGGGTTAAAGGTGGCCTACCCTGCTTATCAGATTTCTGACTTAAGGGAGTTTTGCTGAAGGCAGGTGCCCCTAATTATTCCTTAATCTTCCCTATATGTGTGGAATCTTGGGTGTTTACTCAAGGAATATTTAATGCTTAATCTTTAAGTGTCTTTTCTAAGGATACTGCAGACACATTTGCCCTCCAAAGATTACTTACCCCAAGGTTGTATCTAAAAGATAAGCCTTAAGAGGCAGGAAATCAAGGCTATCTGGTTCCTTTAGCCAGGCAGTCCCTTAGCCCTCTCTTTCACAGCAAATGTGTGTCAGAGTAATCATTCATCCTTCACTCAGGTTCTGCTGGTCAGCCCTGGCAGATGTAGAAGACAGTTAGCTATATTAAGCTGTACACTTAAAATGTGAGGCTTTGCTGCATGTATGTGACACAATAAATAAGAATAAATTTTAAAATTAAAACATTAATAATTTTGAATAATTTTGGTAAAAATTAAAACAGAGCCAGAGAAGTTACAGTTTGCATTCTGATAAAGCTGGATGGTGCACTAAATAAAAATCTGCTAATTACTGGTTTCAGAAGCTGTCACGTAAACCCAGAACCTGATGGTCTAAGAACATAATTTCTCCAGTAGTCAAGGGGAGCCACAAGAGCAATGGACAAATACCATACCCATTTTGTCAACAAAACAGTAGATAACAAAAGGTTTTCTCTTCTCCTGGGCATAATAAATAGAATAAAAGTTAAAATGAAAAATTTTAAAATGCTGCACAACTAGAATAGAAACCATAACAAGATATCACCTCACACCTGTCAAAATGGCTGTCTTCAATAAATCAACAAACAAGTGTTGGTGAGTACAGTATATGAAAAAAAGGGACCCTTCATGCAATGTTGGTGGGAATACAGATTGTTGCAGCAACTATGTATTGTGGGTCTTCAAAAATTAAAAATGGAACTACATTATGTCCTAGCTATTCCACTTCTGGGTATAGATCTGAAGAACCACAAAGTACTAATTTAAAATATATGCACCCTATGTTAATTGCAGCATAGCAGAGGTACATATACACAATGGAATATTGCTCAGCAATAAATAAATAAATAAATAAATAAATAAATAAATAAATAAAGTGAAACCTTACCATTTGCAAGAGCATGGATGAACCTAGAGGGTATTATGCTAAGTGAAATAAGTTAAACAGAGAAAGGTAAATATCACATTACTTCACTTACATATAAAATCTAAAGAATAATTGAACAAGCAAAATAGAAATACTTATAGGTGCAGAGAACAGACTGGGGATTACCAAAGATGAGAAAGGGTGAAAAAAATGAAGGGATTAAGAAGCTCAGATTGGTAATTACAAAATAGTCACAGCAATGTGAAAGTACAGCACAGGGAGTTTAGTCAATAACATTCTAATAATTATGTATGGTGCCAGTGGGTACTAAAAATATTGGCGGCTTACCTTGTAAATTGCATATGTGTCTAATCACTATACTGTACATGGGAAACTAATACAAAATAATATTAAATGTTAATTGTAATTGAAAAATAAAATTTTGGGCCGAAACCAGTTTGGCTCAGCGGTAGAGCATCGGTCTGCAGACTGAAAGGTCCCAGGTTCGATTCCGGTCAAGGGCATGTACCTTGGTTGCGGGCACATCCCCAGTAGGGAGTGTGCAAGAGGCAGCCGGTCCATGTTTCTCTCTCATCGACATTTCTAGCTCTCTATCTCTCTCCCTTCCTTTCTGTAAGAAAATCAATAAAATATATTTAAAATAAATAAATAAATAAAATTAAACCTTCCTGTGGTGGTGTTTAAAAAAAAAAAAAAAGAAAGAAAAAGAAAATTTTGGGGGTGGTGGAAGAAAGTTAATAAATGAATAAATTTGAAGAGGAAAAAATACTGCACAATGAGGAAAAGAAATATCATCTAAGAGTTTCAGAAGAAGGGAACCTAAACCAATCCTGTGGAAAGCACATAAGATGTAACTTTCATAAATATTTTTTAGATAAAAATATAAAAATAGAATAAGTTTATATAACTAAACAACAGTGTAATATGAAAAGGTATATGTGTTCTCTACTCAGAAATGTAAGTTGGATAAGTAGAGGAAGTTCTAAAACCCTTCATAAAAAAACAGGGGTAATTATGGGTTTTGATTGGGTAGAAAGGATTAAGATTAGATTAAAAAAGAGAATGAGATTACTTTGAGATCCTCAAAGTCACAGTTTAAACAATATTATAGAAACCTACATAAAGCTATAAACAAAGACATTGCTGATTAGATAATACAAAAGCTAATTCAGTCACTAACTATTAAGCAAGTAAGGAGGATAGTATAAAAACATATAGTGACATTCTACCATGAGGATACACATGAGATCCAAAATATTAAAGTAAGTAAATTTAGAGATCCAGAATATAGCTGCCCTTTAAAAATTCTCTCAAGTTTAATTGTCATTTGGTATACTTGTCCCTTGCTGGTAATTATCCCTCTGACTTAAATGGAATTGGGGATTATTCTGGGTACTGAAGAGTACCTGTGACCTTCAGGACAAGGACAGTTTTTCCCGGAATCTCCCAGTTAGTTGCTGTCCTTTTGTTAGCTCTACCAGGGAAACTGGGCCAAAACCATACTATGAAGGTGGGGATTCGCCTTCTTCCCTCCCACTACCTTAGACGGGTTGCCTGCAGCTTTCCCTGATGGCCTACAAACACCAGCCACCCCAGAAGATAATAACATCACCCTAGTTTCTTTGATAGAAGAGGTGGGGGCTAAGTGGAAGATGGTAGCCAATCAACAACTGTATTAAATCTGAATTTCCATTACAGAAAATTACATAAACCACTTTTATTGTACCTCTGCAGTATTTGGGGCTGGAAACAGTATTGTTTCTGTAGAAATATCTTGGCCATAGATAATATTTAAGTTCTGGGGGAATGCATGTGAATAGGAAAATGAGACAGCAAGAGAAGGGGAGTGAGGTGAGATAAAGAAAAATAAAGACATATAAAAAAGACTAGAGAAAGAAAGGACAGTTCTGAACAGAAAGTGATTTGAAAAAATATAAGAAAGAGAAAATTCAAAGGGAAGGCAAGTAAAGAAGCAGGGAAGAGAGGGAAAGAGAAAAGGAGAGTGGAAAGAAGAAGGAAAGGAAAAGGGAAAGAGACAGATTAAAGAAGGAAGTGAAGGAGAAAGGCAAGGGGGAGGGAGGGAGGAATTGAAGAGCAATATGCTATACTCTACAGGAATTTGCCTTGAATAAAAATAGTAGTCATCTAAAAGAAGATAATCTTGCATCATGGATTGACATGGAGAATATTATATTAAGTGAAATAAACCAGTCAGAGAAAGACAAATACCGTATGATTTCACTTATATGTGGAATCTAATAAAGTAAATAAACTACCAAACAAAATAGAAACAGAACTATAAATACATAGAACAGACTGACAGCTGTCAGAGGGGTGGGGGTTTGGGAGGCTGGGTGAAAAAGGTGAAGGAATTAAGAAGAAAATAAAAACACACAAACACAGACAACAGTATGGTGATTACCAGAGGGAAAGGGAGGTGGGGGAGGTAGAAGAGGAAAAAGGAAGGATAACTGGTGAGAAAAGACTTGACTTTGAGTGGTGAGTGCACAATGCAGTACATAGAGGATGTGTTATTGAGTTGTACACTTGAAACCTGTATGGTTTTATTAACCAATGTCACCCTAGTAAATTCAATTTGAAAAATTATGCTTAAAAATAAAGTAGTGGTCATCTTAATTTCATGTTAGAGTAATCACCGAATAATATTTCTCAACTGCTTTAAAAAAAAAAAAAAAAAAAAAAAAAAAAAAAAAAAAAAAAAGTCCCCATTCTCCAAGATTCCCTGAGGGAAATTAGACAAATACTAGGAGTGGTTCTTTCCAAGTTTCCCTTTCTTTATTGTATGAAAATATAGAGCAAAATAATGGCCTTCAGTGAGAAGGAAGTCTGTCCTTAATAGGACCAGATAAAGAATCCACCCAGTATTAAATGTAAACACTCAGGGTTTACATTCATAACAGAAGGAAGAGATTGAAGGGTAGAATTCTGAGCCTGGCCTGCAGGGCTCAGTGGTTGAGTGTTGACCTATGGACCAGGAGGTCACGTTTGATCCCCAGTGAGGACATATACCTGGAATGCAGGCTAGATCCCCAGTATGGAGCATGCATGAAGTAGCCAATCAATGAATGATTCTCTCTCATCACTGATGCTTCTATCTCTCTCTCCCTGTTCCTTCCTCTTTAAAATTATATTCTATTTTATATTCTATTTCAAAGAGGAAGGGACAGGGAGAGAGAGATAGAAGCATCAGTGATGAGAGAGAATCATTGGGCCTTTGGCCCTATCTATATACTAATATATATAAGGAGCCATTCAATAGGGGAGTTGTCCCTCAGCCCAGCCTGCACCCTCTCCAATCTGGAACTCCTCGAGGGATGTCCGACTGCCCAATTAGGCCTAATTCTGGTAGGATCGGGCATAAACGGGCAGTCAGAGATCCCTCTCACAATCAAAGACTGCTGGTTCCCAAATGCTCACCTGCCTGCCTTCCTGATTGCCCCTAACCATTTCTGCCTGCCAGCCTAATCACCCCCTAACCACTCACCTGCCAGCCTGATTGATGCCTAACTGCCCCCCTGCGAGCCTGATTGGCCCTAACTGTCCTACCATGAAGGCCTTGTCACTTCTAACTGCCCTCCCCTGAAGGCCTTGTCACCTCCAATTGCCCTCCCTTGCAGGCTTGGTCCTTCCCAACTGCCCTCCCATGATGGCCATCTTGTGGTGGCCATCTTGTGTCCAAATGGGGGCAGGATCTTTGACCACATGGGGCAGCCATATTGTGTGTTGGAGTGATGGTCAATATGCATATTACTCTTTTATTATATAATATATACATATATATTTTTTTAATTCGCCTCCTATATTTGGTCAAACATTCAATTAACTTATCCCTAATGCCTTGGCGGAACCAGTCCAAAGGACTTCTTAGGCCTGATAGGGCCAAAGGCCCAACATTCCCCACCCCCGCAGGGTGTTTAAAGAGGTGATTGAGTTAAAATGAGGTAATTTGGGTGGATCCTAATCCAATATGACTGATGCTTTCATAACATTTTTTATAAGGTTGTTGGTCATCCAATTTTTTAATGAATATTGTATTTTTTCTTATTGGTTTTATAAACTTAAAACAACCTAATATGAGTCCTTTCCTTACATAGTTACATGCATTATAAATACTTTTTGTTTGTCTTTTATCTGCCTCTAACAAAAATTTCAAATTATATAATCAAATGTATATAATTATGGTTTGGTCTTTTCTGTTTCTTTTTTATCAAAATGTCTTTGTTCCAGTGTCATAGAGTCTCCTATATTTTCTTCTTAATGTTTTAAGATTTTGCTTCACAAAATTTTGTATGATATGGAGGACACGATGCGCCACCTGAATCCATTTTCAAGACCAATGCTCTCATTTCCCACACACTCCTCAGCTGTCAGAAGTGTTGATTGCCAGTGGCTTGCAACTAGGTCTCTATCCAGTCCAAGGATGGAGCCTGACTCAAGGTTGCAATCCCTCCCTGAGGGTGGTCCATGCATAATACCTGCTTAATCAGAGGTTGCAAAGGCCAGGTCCTCTCTTTAGGTTTTTATCTTTCTAACATATGAGATGTAATGTGTTGTTCCTTTTAGCAACATTTAATTGAATTTTTATCAGTTCTGGGGTTATTATTTTCTTTCCTACAGTTTTCATCCAGGTTTACTTTTCTTTTTCTTGCTGTGCATCTTTCCTGATTTTTTTAGTGAGAGTCTGTGTGTTACAAACGCTCACACTTTGTATGTCTGAAATGTCATTATTATTCCCTCTTTTTCATGTAATTGTAAGCTGATGATATTTTTCTTATTACCTTGAAGATATTACTCCATTATTGTCTATTATTGGTTATTGATAAGAAATGTATTGTCAGTGCCACTGTTATTATTTTCTACATATCCAACTTTTCTCTCTGGATTTAGAGATTTTAGAGATTTTACATTTTAATCCTACTGTTATTCAATCAAACAGTTCTAAGACTGCATTTTTATTTATCTGATATAGTATTGATGACTCCTGACTATATCTGGAAAATGTGTAGCCCTTATTTCTTCAAGTTCTGCATCTCTGCCACGTGTATTAGATCCTATCAACCTAACCCTATCAACCTATTCTTACAGTCAATTTGAAACTTTTAAATATGTTTCTCTGTATTCTGGATATTTTCCTCTGTGCTACCTCCCTATACACTAATTCTCTTTTTTGACCATGGTCATTCTTGAGTTTACCTCATTTACTGTATGTTTAATTATTATTTTAGTTAAACTTTTTAAATTTCCAAAGTTTTTATTGATTTTTTTATCCAACTATTTTTGTTTCATTTCTACCTGTTTTGTTTTATAATTTCTTATTCTTTTTAAATGAAACCTATATTTTATTTGTCTCATTGAGCATTTTAATTTTAAGCCTACTTATTTTGTAATTTTTGTCAGACTGTTCCTTAAAGTTAATTTCACGTCAAACAGATTTATGTTTCAATTCTGAATGTGTTGGCTCTTGTTAACATTAGATAGCTTCTTGTGGTTTGAATTATACAGGCAGAGTTTTTAATGCTCTCCCAGCAACCTATTCACCTTTCTATTCTTTTGTCCTCTGTGCTCACTTCCCACCTCTCTCAAGTAATTTTGCATTTACTCTTTCCCAGCCCCTAGCCTCATATCTAATATGTCTTCTAATGGTTTTGACAGCTCTTGCCTCTTGGTAAAACTGAAAATATCTGAATTGAATACAGATTCAGTAATGCACCATTGCAATGTTTTCATCCCTCATCCTGAAGTGGTGTTTGTATTAACCTTCCCTGCTGATGAACAGCTTGGTAAACCCTGTAGCTATTAGCAATGATTGGAGGTGAACTTTGTTTCTTTTTTTGTTTATTTGTTTCTTTTTTTGTTTTTCCCTTATCTGCAAGATATTCTCTAAGGCCCTAATTTCAAGCACTCAACTTAATTTTCATCTGCCCTTTTCTTTCCTCCCTCTGGTGTGCAATACTTTCTGTCACCTTCACTCTGAAAGTGTCATCAGATTCCTGGCTGCGGGTCTCTGTATCGGATCAAGATACCAGAAAGTCCGTGGCTTCCCTACCTACCACTAACGTAATTGTTCTATTTCTTATCTGGTTCTCGGACATATTGGTCTTATGTATGAACTCTATTAGGTTCACTGGTTTTCCATTGTTATAAATTATTCTCACTGCTACAGTTTTAGTCTATGATAACTTGAACTTACACTTGTATTTGATTTTCACACACACACATCTGATAAAAGTTCTCCATTTTCTTATTATATAAAAATTCAGGAATTAAGAACATAGCATAAAATGCTGTCATGGAATAATGGCAATAGGATTTGTCCTTCCTTAAGAAAGAATAATCCATTTAAATCAGTTTTCAGAATTTATGTTTTTTTTAATAATCTAAGGATCATGTTAAAAATGTAAAATTCTGAGTCCTAATTTTCAAAATTTCTAATTTTGTAGCTCTAGTATTAAACCAATATGGGGTGCAGGTGACACAATTTTAAATATTTTTTATTGATTTTTTACAGAAAGAAAGAGAAAGGGATAGAGAGTTAGAAACATCTATGAGAGAGAATCATCCATCAGCTGCCTCTTGCACACCCCCTACTGGGGATGTGCCCACAACCAAGCTACATGTCCTTGACTGGAATCGAACCCGGGACCTTTCAGTCAGCAGGCCGACGCTCTATCCACTTGAGCCAAACCGGTTTTGGCAGGGTGACACAATTTTAATTCAGACCTAATGATATATCATAGTAAAATGGTGT